>NC_064857.1:86492770-86848395 GCF_024139225.1 Suncus etruscus
AATTAGGAGGTATGATCTTGTGGAGGTAATGAAGTACAGATCATCAGAGTTGAGCCCCCCTTGATGGAATTTCTTCTAAATAGAAGGAACCAGAGCTCATTCTTGCTTCTTCATTTCAGTACATAGTAAAAAGGTGGCCATGTACAGTCAGAAAGAAAGTTCTACCAGGAACGCAAATATATGCCTTTCAGATCCCAGACTTATTTGCCCAGAACTGTCAGAGATTATTGAATCCACATCATTAAATTACTGCAGCCAAACTTGAATAATATAAGCGTGAAAAGCAGTTTTTAAGGATTATTTTAAGAATATTTGGAATGATGAAAGCATTGCTGAAGTTAAGAGTCAGTTCCCAAAGTAACCCTGTTTCCACCTTGATCACACATTCAGAAAGATTCCTTGAAGAGGATGTCTTTAAATGGGATTCAGAGAGATGACTAGGGTGAGATAAAAAATAGAGAGCAAGAGCATTCCTTCTTTTCTGCCCCTGCCCCATTTTCCATAAATTCCTGACTTTCTGTCTTCCTTCTTTTTACATTTTGCTCCTCATCTCCCCAAATCAAAGAAACAAATTCCCCTTTTCTTTCAGAAACTTCTAACTTTAGTTTATTCCTTCACCCCACTTTTATGTAGCTTAACATGTTAAGAAGGTGTTCTATGACCCATTTCCTAGTCTTCACATATAGGATCAGTTACTCTCATAGTGAGAAGTTTAAGCTCAAGAAGAAAATCCCCAATTGGAGAAACCAAGGACACATGCATCTAGTCTTTTGCTTATTTTAGAAATTATGTTTCTCTTTTGAATAGAACTTTGTCCGGCCTCTGCTTCAAGATAAACTGGAGTATGCAGTAAGTTCAGATATTTCAGCTCCTCTTTTCCAATGGAAATATAGGGTCTGCAGAAGAACAGAGAAGAGAAAGACACAGAAAAACTAAAATGTAATACTATAATTGGACTGCAGCAGAAATAAAAGGGTTAAAGGGAGGTTTTTCTTCTCATTTCTTCTTGAGATGGTTTTACGGCTCCAGTCTCAAGGGAAATGAGTAGTTTGCACATTTACCGTTTTCTATCAGTCGACCATCTGTAGGCACCACCTTTCACAAAGTGCTTATACATTAACTGGTCACTTTATCATTGTAATATATTTAGAAAATCAAAAACCAGCTGCTATAAAGCTATAAACTGGAGACTTTATTACATATTGTTTATTATTACTTTAGTAGTTGGAGATTCATAATGCACAGACTTTGATATCTATCCATATTACCAAGGAGGCCAAAGTTTATTTCCCTAATAATATGCAAATGGAGCCTTTATACCAGATAATGAATAATCACTTTCGATTAAAGGCTGAATTTTCTTTTACTGGTACTGGCAGTGCAGCCTTTTGCTTGCAGTTAATAATTAATTTAAAGAATTACCACTTCAGTGAGCCCTGCTTACATTATTTATTAAGTGTAATTAAAGTATTTATTAGTTAAGTAATAAATGAGGGACAACCCCCAGCACCTTAGCAGTGTTGTAAAATAATCACCAACCGTGTTTGTCTGCAAAGTAAGACTGAGTGTGGCTCAAGTGTGTTAATAGATAATTTGTGATCATTCAGTGTGTTGTAATGTACCTCAACAATGGCTGTGTGTCTGGCATGCCCACCTGCTCCATTGCAAGGCTCATTCCAAGAAAAACAAGTGTCCTGGCCTTTTCTCATAGCTGATTTTGATGGTTCAGAAGAAAAATAAAGGGAATTTATCTCTCTGTTCTCCCAGTAAACTGCTGTTTGCAGCTTGGTAGCTTATCCCATATTGCCATATTGGAATGTTTGAAGGATGTATGAGTGCAATGTCTCTAATTAAGATGTTCATTGTTCAAAATAGGACAATTTTGAGAGGTAAAGGAGTGTTATTCATGATATGTAAATACAAAGCTTTCTAGGTAAAGCAGAACCAACCCTCCAAAATTTATCATGGCCATTATCTACCCAGCTGTTACCTACCCAGCTGTTATCTACCTTTTATCAAAATGTAAACATGAAAACTCTTGCCTCATGTATAATGTAAATTTTTAGCTCAAACTCTGGGCCCCTGACTTACATTAAACTCAAGGAACTTAGGGCTGCCCACAGCCCTCCTGTTTCCTTTCAATCGAAATGGTGCCACCTCTTCAGCTTTCAGCCCACACTTATATCTCTGCTTGGAATGTCTCATAGACTTGCAGAATCTTTGTATTATGTTTATTAATACATTTTCTGAGGAGGTTTTAAACTTAGGAAAGAGTCATGGCTTTTTTATTTATCTAATAGATTTTTCTTGGTGCCTCACTAGATGCATAGTCAACACATATTATATTTTATACTTGGGAAGTATAGTTCCTTGTCTTTCTAAGACCAAGGATCAATTTTTAGACCTGGATCACTAACCAGTGTATGTAAATGAGCAGGTGGCCATGGTAGGAACATATGAGGATGTTGTAGTCAACAGACCATCATCCCAACAGTCATTTATGTCTTCCACAGGAATAAAAAAAAAGATTGTTGAACAAAATCAGTGAACAAAGTTTCATGGACCAACCTGAACAGGCTCATTGGTCATAGAGCTTTATGCTAGAATTTTGTTTTCTTATTCTTTTCCAAGTCCTAAGCACTATAAACAAGTATCAAATCTGCCAATGTTTTAAAAGTACAAAGCTTTCCTAAAATAACTCAGATGGTTGACATATCTACAAATCTTTTGCCCTTAACTATGTGAACCCCACATATTCTCTTCCATCTCCTCTCTGAAGCCTTTTTCCAATCACCTTTATCACCATTTCAAAGTTGATCACAAGGTCAATACCTTTCATTCTTCCTCTTTCTGAGTTCTACTGCATTTTTATAAACCTAGAAGCTCTCTGGAAAGGTTTGTTTTGTTTCCCCAAGTGCTGGGAACACCAAAAGTATACAATCAAGTGAAGGATGGGGAACCAGATATCAGTCATTTTTTATAGAATGTTTGGTTCAATTTTCTGATTGTCCATAGCTCCCTTTTTTTCTCCACATTTGACCTGCCAGGATAGGATCACATAACCAAAGATGCTCTAGAAGGAATAAGGAAAATAGTGTTGTGGATCAAAGTTGAAGGGACTAAGTAGCATTTGAGAAAAAAAAAAAAAACCCTAAAAGAAAGCTTTATATTTCCATAATCATCAACCTGCTGGACTCCGACTTGTGCATCTATAAATTAGTCTGTCTTTGGGCCCCTTGACAAAGCTGTTTCCAGGCGACCGACAGGTTGGTCCTATATCATGTGCACTTGGGCTTCGTGCTGCTACAGTCTGCTTCTGACCTCTTAATCAAGCCAAGTGCCAGGGCATGGAAAGGAGATTCGAGATCACTTATGGAAACACCCAGCTGGCGTCAGTCCCACAAACCATCTGCCCGTCTCACTATGGTCAGACTGACTGTCTGCTGAGCCCTCTTCGCCTATAAGCCATTTATTCATACATTTACCCAGCCTTTATTTTTTAAGTGGAAAACAAATAGCATTATTTGATGTGATCTGCTTGGCTGCAGCTGCGAATCACAATGCAGAAAATTCATCCAAGACAGTTAGGCAACATATTCTCTGCTTGGTTGGGGAGGGACCCAAACTGCTGATCTAGATTCATTTTGTCTTTGATATTTTATTCATCTATTAAGTTGACATGGTCATTTTAGAAGACATCTAGATCTGGGCATTTTCTCATTCTTTTTCTGCTTCCAAAGGAAAGAGGGCTTTGTTTTAGGTATAATCCAGGGTCAGTCTTTCTCCTTGATATAATTGATGTAAAGACAAAACAACTTGAGGAGTTTTTACATCTGGTAAGCCCAGGGATGAGGGTTTGACATGATTCCCTTTGTATCTTTCCTCCTTACAAAAGTCAAAAATACATCATGATCACAGCACAGTGAACAGAACAAGATGAACCTAGAATAGGAGCCTCCCCTACCATCATTCCATCCATCCAATAGGATTGGATGATGTCACAGATAGAGAAAGTGCCATGCCTTGTTAATATAAAATATATAATTCAGGGACAGAGAGAGAGTAGGTGTAAAAAACTGGCCTTCATGTGACCAACCCTGGTTCAATCCCTAGACCACATAAGATTTTCTGAGAATTGCCAGAAGTGATACCTAAGACTCCTAAGTATCACTGGCATGCCCCACCCACGAAGGAAAAAAACATAATTTTTGCATCTACATGGAAATACTCTCAACAACTTTTCACCAAACATTATAGTCAACTTTGATATATCCTTTGTACCTGTTTTACTTTGGTCCCTACCCTCACCCTCCAAAGCAGACCCTGCGACATGTCTGCAAATTATTTAATGGGAAATTACAATTAACCCCTCAGGAACAAAATGGGACAAATCATAAAGAGATCCTGGAGGAACTTAAGGCCAATAATTTAGTGATGCATTGCTTATTTAGCTGGCTACTGCTGCAGGCACTGGAACAAAATTCTAAAGGATCTCAGAAGTGGTGCATAAAGCATGAGTAAGAAGCATTTCCAGAGGTGAAGGAGTCATTGGTTTGAGTAGGTAGAGTCGATGATTCTTTGAAACTCTGACCTGTGACCTGTACAAAGAGCAAGGTTTCCCCTATTGAGAGTTAAGAGGTACCCTGAGGCACAGAGATTCAAAACTGGAAGTTGTAAGTTGACTGGAGGCCAGTAAAAATACAGATGGAAGCCTGTAAGCACCTCTGATTCAGGAAAAGCAAGAGGTTGAAAATGCACTTTCTGTGTTCTCCATGCAATCAGTTTTGGAAGACAAAACTACTAGCAGTACAAAAAAAGCAAACATCAAATGTCATGGTGAAGACAGATAAAATAATAATGATTCTGAAAAGAAAAAATAACTATATTTGATTTGTTGTTTGTTTTGGGGTCACAATGGGCAGTGCTCAGGTGTTACTCCTAGCTTTGCACTCAGAAATCACTCCTGAGAGGATCCGATACCATATGGGATGCTGCTGGGGATTGAACCTGGGTCCATCCTGGGTCATATCTGTGCAAGGCAAATGCTCTACCACTGTGCTATTGCTCCAGCCCCAAAGAACTATATTTGAATATTCTTAGGAAAGTTCCAGGGATAAGCATAATTAAGTACAATTTAAGAGGTAGGATTAAGGAAAGGGAGAGAGCAAAGAAGTCATGAAATACAGTTAGTTATTTCCAAATTTATCAGTATTGTATAAAGTCAAATTTAGCCAGAGAGATAGTTCAGGTATTTGGAGTGCACACTTTGAAGGCACAGAAGCTGGTACCATACCCAATACCACATGATCTTTGAGTACCACTGACTCAGTGAGGCTGAGTCCCCTTAGGCCCCTGAGTACTAAGAGGGTGTCTCTGTTGGTCCCCAGAACTGTAGGGCCTAAGTTTAACTGCATCCTCAAGCCTGGAACTGAATTGCTTGGCCCAGTTGTCCAAGTATCATCAGGAATGATCCCTAGAGCACCTGAATACTGTTTGGGAGGCCCGAATTTTTTAAAAGAAAATTAGGTATTAAACCGAAGCCACTGGACTTAAGTCTATTTATATTCACATAATCATCACAGAGGTAGTTTACCTAAATTTATGATTATATTTTAACAAACCATTTATGTTTAAGTTTCTTGACATCTTAATATCAAAAGCAAAGAGGTTTCCATCAGATGGCTTCTAAAATCCCTTCCTTGCAGAGATTCTAAGAATCATGGATCATCAATAAACTATTCAGGAAACCAATTATATTCTACTTTTAAAAATGATTTTTTTCTGGTTATATAAATAATTGCCTCCCAATTTCTGTTTGGCCATTCAACAAGAGAATTTCAATTAAACAAGCACTTAGGATCAAGGTGGGTGGTTGCTTATCCCAAGGTTGTTATGAACTGAAGAGAATCTACTCCTAAGATCCTTTCTGCAAAAGGGCAAAAGACTGAATTTGTTTATACAAGTTGTTTTCCACTGCAGGGTTCATGCTCTATGAAAGGTTTGGATACCATTAAGAGTCTTGATTTTGAAAAGCCTCGGCTTGAAACTCAGGTCTAATATTGACCAACATTATAACTTTAGACAGCTTGTCTCCTGTCAGCCTCAGTTTTCTCAGGTCTAAATTGAGAAACGAGCATTTACATCCAGAGTTGTTATAAAAATTAAAATTAAGAGACCATCCCATAAATTATATAGCCCAGGATCTGAGACACTAAACAACTCCATGTAAAATGGTGAAAGGCAAGTACATTAAAAACTATTAATTAAATCAACCATAGGTTGATTTTTATTGTTTGCTTTGAAAACCATGTACTAAGTGTGTCAGGTTAGTTTACACCATGTGTGAGCAAATCTGAAATTGATAGGAAAATTTCTGGCAGGATAGCTTGCATATCAATCTGTTCAGACACTTTATGTTTAAGTTAAGCAATGCTATGGGAAAAGGTTGAAATCTAGCTAAATACCATAGAAGTAAGTTTTTTTTTGATAATGCATAGTAATTTAATGTACTCCGTTTTCTTGTTATTTGCCTTTTGTGATCTAATGCCATGAACAAGAAAAAAGTGGTGTACTTTCTTGTGAATCTTGCTCCCAGGATTATTGCTCCAGGTTATTCTGAGGTGCTGGCAACAGGTTACAAGTCAAGGCCTGAAGGGGCTCTGATTCTAGCAAGACAAAGGCAAGGTCAGACATGTGAAAACTGACTACAGAGCCTGGGGTAAGAACTGTGAAGAACAGCTAAGGGTTGAGATAGGTGTGAAGAATTCTTCCAGCCCTATCTGACATTATTAGAGGCCAGGTTACAAGTAGAGGGCAGTAGCTCTGGGTTTGGCAGTGGTTAGGGAGAACCATTGCAATGAGTGCTTGAACTGGCAGTTAGATCCAGGGTGATATGTTCTCAACCAACACTGGACATGTCAAAGAGCAGAAAGATTCACTGTTCCAAGAAAGCTGACAAGACAAGGGTTGCTACCAGAAAACCCTCTGTCAGCTCATCCTGGACGTGGTTGTGCTTTGCTCTCAGAATCATTCCCTTTTTACTCAGTCTCCCTCTACTTAGAAAGCACAGCTTCAAGTTCTAGTACAGACCAGCTGTTCCCAGAGCTCCCTCTCACCCCTATCCTCTCCCTTTGAGAAGGAAGTCAGGAGCTTTCTCTGCCTTTGGGCATGTCTGTTGTTCTCCTTTGTCCTATTTTGTCTCATGGCCAGGATGGGGTCACTGAGGCACCCAATTTGCCCACAATACTGAAGCTGACATAAAAGCTCAGCAATAAAGGAAAATCCTATTTCACGTTAATGCTTGTGTAAAGATCAAATGTCATGCAAAATCTAGAAGGAGCAAAATGTTAAAATTGTTCCTAAGAGCAGAGTCAATAGCAGTATTGTGTAATTGAAGTTTGAAACAAAAGGGAAAAAAAAACAGCAATATTAATTTCACCATTTTTGTTTGTTTGGGGGAGCCACACCCAGTAGTGCTCAGATGTTACTCCTGGCTCTGAACTCAGGGATCACTTCTGGTGGTGTCTGGGGACTATATAGGATGCCGGGAATTAAACCTGAATCAGCTGCAGGCTACCACTCTATTTTTATCTTTAGTTAAGATCATGAAGTTGAATACATTGTGGGTGTAGATTTTCATTTTTATTATTAAAATTTTTATCAAAATATTATGCTTGATAACTGAGTCGATGGGTGTCTCCTATAATTTTATATCTGAGGCTGACTCTCCCTTGCCTCAAAACTGAATAAGCTCTAAATTCTACAAATTAACCATAATTGACACTCAGTGGGCACTTGGTAAGGAACCTTCATCCAGGCACCTCCCCCCACCAGAGGTAAGGACTTTATCACACATACCTTGTCTTCATGATGCCTCTTACTTGAATCCTACCTTTTGATAATCCAAAAGTGTCTTGTTGTGACACCAAGGGTCATTACACTGGGGAAACAGAGGTAACTGGAGGGCACAAGCTATAGTGTAATGTACTGTGTTTGCCTTGCTTATGATTTGATCCTAATCTACCATATTTGCCAGAGTATAAAATGACTGGGCGTATAAGACGACCCCCTAATTTTGCAGTTAAAACATAGGTTTAGGCCTATATTCGCTGCATCGGACAGAACGTTCCTGTGCTGCAACTGTATGTACCACAGTGAACCAATCACAACAAGCAAAGGTTCAAAGGTTATAGTGTAATAGACTTCCTCTCTGACTCTGGCCAATCTGAGCAGGTTTTTTACAGTGTAGATTCGGGTCCAGAACATCGTCTAATTTGCATGCATCAGAAGCCTGCTTGGATTGGCTGAGTTAGAGAAGTGGTCCGAGCAGCCTTGCAGTGATTGGTGCAGGATCGAGTTGGAAAATTCGTTTTGTGGCAATATTCACACAATTTTCGTTTAGCGGCATATTGAAACATTTTTCGGGATATACTCCTGTATAAGACGACCCCCGATTTTCGGTTGACCTTTTTTGTTTGTTTGTTTGTTTGTTTCAAAAGTCGTCTTATACACCGGAAAATACGGTAACCCTGATTTGATCCCAGGCAACCACATGGTCCCCCAAGTGGTCCCTAAGCACAGAGCCAGGAACAAGCCCTGAACACAGCCAGTTGTGCCCCATCTCCTACAAAAATAGAGGCAAGTGAAATGACTCTTGCTACATCATGCTTCCTGCCACTCAGAGCCTCAGAGCAGCACCTTCAGAGCCAATTAGCCCAGATACACCCCAGCTACAAAGTCAGCACCAAGACACCCAGTCCAGCTCAGGTTCCTTCCTTGCAGATTTTGGCCTCCTTTCAGTTAGAAGAGTCAAAAAACCCTTCTGAACCTGAGCCTCTATATCCTGAAGAAGCCTGAACTTGCACGACATGGTATAGCATCTCCATCTCCATGTACTAGGTGAAGAAGCTCCCCAAGGATTCAGGGCTCAGAGCTTTCTCTCTGGGAAGTACTGTCCCCAGCTGCACAATTGGCCTCTCCATGTTCTTAAAGGTGTGTGGCTTTCACACAGGCTGGCATGTGATGAAAATTCACCTTCCGTTCAATTAACCTTGAGAAAGAAGCTGTATTTTTCCCTTATCTCCCCCCCAAGAGACCTTTTTTTTGATGACCTTTTCGAAACATCTTATTTTCTGGGCAAAAGGCCAAATGATATACTTTTGGGGGGAACTACAGAGCTATTGTAGGTTTTCACAGCTAAGACACAAACAGCCTTTGGAATCAAGGCAAGGTTGGCACTGGAGTTTGGAGAAAATGAGAGGAAATGCCTTATTGTTTCAGTTTAAATGCCGGAATGAAACCCTTGATGGGGTACAAAGTTGCAAAACCCAAGAAATGCAGGGACTCAATGACAGCAGAACTTCCAGCCCCCTACCTGAATTAGTGAGCACATTTGAATACAATTTTCAAGAAATCAATTATACTTCGGATAAAAGTTGAATTAATTAATAAGGAGTAACAAAGCTCTTCTTGCATAGCATTTTACAATCTATGATGAGGGTTTTATTTTACACATAGTTTATTTCATTGAGGCTCAGTCTCAACTATCAAATAAGATTGAATCTTATTTAAGTCTGGTAGAATAAAAGAAAATAAATAGCTATCATCTTTTTTCAAGAGTCTAACTATTGGACAGTGATACCCAAGTGTCTTCTATCCAGTCTCAGCTGTGCAGCTCACCTGGTGGAGGCATAGAAAGCAAAAGCACATACCTCCTTGCCCTCTCCTGCCAAGTGGGTGCCTCCAAAGACCCCTTCTTACATTTATGCACAGAGGATAAACATAAAAGAAAGCACCTAATCCAACCTCTTTTTCTCGTGGGCCTCACTACTGGCAGCTCTCTAGTAAAGACTTTCATAAAAGTGGCCAGGTTAGCTTCATATCACAGATTGGCCTCATCTATCAGAGGTCCAGAAGCAGCTGGGAAACATCTGACATCCAGGGAACACTTTAAAGACACATTGCTTGGTAGCTTTGTCATGAGGATCAGAAAACAGTGATTGTGATATTTCTCAGTGGTACTTAGGGCAGCGTCTTTCAACCACTGCCACAGCATACTAGTGTGCCGTGAGATATTGTCTGGTGTACCAGGAGAAAAATTTCAATTTCATCCATAACATGTGGCTTCAGCTCACAAATAGACCAAAGCACTATCATCATAGTATCATATGTATATATGTATATATATATCATAGTATCATAGTATCATCATATTATTTCATGATAAAATAATTATAAAATAATTTCTTTGTGTTTATTTAATTTCTATTCAAGAGAATTACTTTATATATAGTCAATATAGGCACAGAGTTCAATTTTTTTTAACATTTTCTAATGGTGGTGTGCCTCGTGATTTTTTTTTTCATAAAAAAAGTGTGCCTTTGCACAAAAAAAGTTTGAAAAACACTGGCTTAGGGGACCATATGCTGTTTAGGGATGAAATGTGCATCTGCAGGAGCCAGGGAATGGCTTACCCTGTACTCTCTGGCCTTAATTTGAGATTATTGTTATCCAAGATAGTATGTTGAATTCAAAATATAAGGTTGAGTGGCATCAGAATTATAGGAATAGATTTGCTGTGAATCAATTTCACTTATGTACATCTCTATATATACGTATGTGTATGTTTTTTACATTTTTATATTTTTATATAAAATCTTTATTTAAGCACCATGATTACAAGCATGATTATAGTTGGGTTTCAGTCATAAACAGAACACTGAACACCCAGGACTGGTCCTGGGTACTATCTTATGTGTCCCCAACCCAAAGTAGTAATAATAATTATTTATTATAATTATTATTATTCATTATTAGGATATTATTATTTGGGGTACCCTCACATTCCATAAAAAAATAGTGATTGCAAGTTGGAAGCTTACACCAGTGGAACAGGTCACAGGAGACAGTAGATCAAGACCACACTTTCAGGAATCTGAACGCCTGGGCTCCAGGACTTGCTTTGATACTGCCTCCATTTTCATACCTGAAGAGTAATAAATGAAAATACTTTTCTAGAAAGTAGTAGTGGAGGAGTGTGCCAGATTCAGGTGTGCAGCCAATGAGAGCAGACTATCAGTCATTTAGAAAGCAATGGGAGCCTGAGGTATGTGCGAACTCTCCCAGAAGAGTGTAGAGAGGAATGCTTAAGACCTAAAATAGTGTCATGGCCTGGTGGGGGCGTTGCCTTAGAGGAGAAGGATTGGTGGAAACAGTCTCATTAGAGATTTCAGACCTCACCCACCCTATCCAATGAACTCTTTTGACTTTCAGCCATCCGCAAAACTGTTTCCTGACATAGAGCCTTTGGATTCTTTGAGGCAAAATGACATTTTCTATAAGCCATGAGCATGTACTTCAACGTGCTCTCATCTTCACAGAAAGAAATGTTGCCTTATACCAAGATGGCCCAGTATGGTGCATTGCATGCAGCCACCAAAGTCAGGGAAAGGGGAAGTGGAATCAGAGGTACCCCCCAAATTACACAGATGTTTTTGTCCTCCTACCAAAGTCTCCCTGTTGGAAGTATCAGTTCTTCATACAGACACTAGCCTTGTGGAAGGACAGTTCAAAATATGGGGTTCAAGGGGAACAACCTACAATTTCTGAAATTCCTCTAGGATAGATGAAATTTTCTCGCCAGTGTCCTAACTTACAGTAACATAGAATTGGAACTAGATTTCTAAAATTAAAAAATCTAAGAAAACCTTTATGTTTATTGAAACCAACAGTAGACTACAATACATAAAATATCAATAACTGCAACAAATAAAATATCAGTAACATCTCATATATCTTAAATTAGTAATAATGTGTACTAATGAGTTCCCTGCTGTTAATTCCATTTACTATTCTTCCCTCTCTGGAAATTTTCACTATCTCTCTCCTTTGCAGCTTTAAATAGATACTGGTAATTTCATTCTGCTTCCCAGCAGAAAATACTACCCTATGAAGTATTGTGAATATCTGGGTTGTGGGGATCTTTATGATTTTATTGGCTCTTGCCTCCTGAGTTTTGCTGTATGACTTAAAAGCTAGATAGAGGCTTGAATTTGCCTTTATCTTGCACATTTGGAAGCCAAATGGGTGTTTTTCAGTCCTTTTTCCATTTTTATTGTCCAAGGTACTCCACATGCCCTAATCCTACCTAGCCAACTTCAATTCCCACCTCTCTCACAAAGGCCAAGTGAGGCCAATATTATTTTCCCAACTTCAATTTTACTGCCACCTAAAGTTCACCTTTTTCTTCCACCCACTTGATTCTTACTACCTGTGTTATCTTTCTCCAGTCATGAATTGTAATATTCCCAATAGTGACAACCTGTTGTTTCCCTGGTTCTCAGGGACCCAGCATATGTGCAAAGGTAAATTGGAACTGGCCAGAGGTTTCCTTACATTGGGTAAGATGTATCATAACTGAAATGCTCCTCTGCATTAGAGGATATCGACTTACATGATGATGAGTCTAAGCATCAGGCTGATTGCTCAAAGTTGCTGTAATTGAGTGATTTGTTAATGAGAATTCCATTCCTTTTTCTTCCTCCCCACTCAAGATGCAGAACCACTATTTTTTGGTAACACCAGACTAATTCCCTTGCTTTAAAACTTGCTCTAATATGTTTTGGACCCTGGGTACCATCCCTTAACTCTGATAGAAGGTGCACAAATATTTAAGCTCAAAATGTCTAGAATAACTTTGGGTCTATAAACTGTTATAAAGCAAAAATCCATGTTTGGACTCAGTGTCAATCTCCTTGCTAGACAGAACCCATCAGTATATATATACATCAGTAGATGTAATATAATGTAGAGTGCTATTAAAATACCCTCAGGTAGGAACTAGACAGATAGTACAGGGGTCAATGCACAGACATAACTTCATTTCCACCCCTAGCACTACATATGGTCTCCTGAGCATTGCCAGGTTTTATTCCTGAGATGAGCTCAGAGCCAGAGGAGTATGCCCTGAATGTTGCCATGTATGGCTCTAAAAAAAAAAAAAACACTCACATTTCACCAAAATTGTTTTTATCTCACAAGTACTTAGCAATATAATACAAGACTAAGAAGATACGTGTGTTAGGTAGCACTAATTATGCTCAGGGTTTTTCAAAATCCAAAAGTAATTATGACCCAACTCTGGATTTTATTTGTGAATGGATGCTATTTCCTCCCTGGGAAAGTGTGTGGTGACACAGGGCACTGATATTATAGCAGGTAGGAGTTAAAAAGAGTATGGGGTAAAAGTAATGCCAAAATTGTAGTAAAAAAGTTCAAGAAACATCCCAATTTTTCCCAATACCAGTCCTACCTGCAAGGAATTTTGCCTACTCAAAGCACCTATAAACATCAAGCTAACATTAAGAGTGACAGACACCAAGCAAAACAAATCAATGTTCTTGTTTTCATAAATCTATAGAAAACACTGCTTTTTCATCTCTTTGACAGTTTCAAACACAGGGCAATTATTTTTGTTCTACTCTATAAATCTAGAATCTGATGAACTTAAGGGGTTTTCCTCTTCAGCTGTCCCCCATAACAGCGTTGAAAGGGAAAATAAAACCTCAGTACCAGAGGCATAGACTTTTAGAGCCAACCAACTTGCTGGGACAGACTCTGGTTTCCATAGAGTCTTGGATAGCTGATGTCCTGCATTCTGAGCAGGCAAGGGCCTTATGATCTGTCTAGCAGGGCCCATAAATTCTCCTATTTTAGGACACCCTTGTGCAGCTGGCAGGCAGGAGGTATATATAGCCCATGAAAACCCCAGGATTCTGAGATATATGATTGGAAACAGAGCCAGGGAAGGGTTCAGTCTGAGAGACTGGGCTGCCTTAGTGATTGTTCCAGGTAATTTAAATGTTTTTCTTTAAGTACCAAGACAATCCTGAAGTTTTAATTATTCAGTAGAAAATCTTTCTCAGTGGCAATGTGTGCTTACCTGAGAGCAGTATGATGGAAAGCATTGGGAGAAAGTGTCTTGATGTTTGAATCCCAATCCTATATTTAAAATCTGAATACATCTGCAGAGTTTCTGTGGGAAGATTTGTTCTGTTTGTTTTGAATATCTTTGGACCTATATTTTCTCACCTGCAAAATGGGATAATGTTTAGTTCACAGATTTTTTTGTGAAATATACATAAGGTATCAAGTAAACGGCTGGTCTCTAAGTAGTCATTGTTTTGTGTCTGGTATTCTATGGAAATCATTATGGTGAATGTTTCTTTTTTAAAACAGAACACTCACTTTGGTTTACTTCGGTATAACATTATATAATAAAATGGTTTTCTATGAGCTATGGTTCAAAATAGCATTGGGATTACAAAAAGTAGACAAAAAGGTTCAAAGCCTATCTATTCAGATAAGCAGTTCCATCTACCTTGACATCCATAAAAGTTCCTTCATTGCACAAACCCTCTGATCTGAGTTCATTGTGAGGAGGAATATTGGAGGAAAGGCTTAATTATGACTGAGGTTTTGTAATTTGCAACCCTGTTAAGCTGAGCAGAGTAGATAAATCAGAGGCAGAGAGATAGACACAGAATAGTCTCACTCATCTATGGGTTTTAAGAAAAATGAAAGACAGTTTTGCAACACTCCTCAGAGACAAAAGAGGAGAAAAAGGAGGAGGGCTGGAACTTCCAGCTCACTTCAGTAAGCTCACCACAAAGAGTGGTGAGTGAAGTTAGAGAAATAACTACACTGAGAACTATCAAAATCATTTGAATGAATGAGGAAACCGGAAAGCCTGTCTAAAGTACAGGTGGGGGTGGGGTCGGGTGGAGGGAGATTTGGGACATTGGTGATGGGAATTTTGCACTGGTGAAGGGGGGTGTTCTTTATATGACTGAAACCTAATCCCAATCATATTTGTAATCAAGGTGTTTAAATAATGATATTATTTAAAAAAATACCCAGGCAAAGTAGTGAGGAAAAGGGAATTGTGATTAGAAAACCTGAATTTAGCACCCTGCTTCCCTCCTCAGCAGTCCTATTGATCAAGTTTCCCAAAACGTCAGTTCAGAAATGGAAGTGATGACAGTGAGGGTCTAACCTCAAAGTGAGGTGGCAAATATTGAGGATTAAACAAAGCTTTACTCATGTTTGAGATAGTGGGGATGCTCAATAAATGACAAATTTTACTACTAACTATAGGTCCTTAAAATGTACCCAAGGCTATTAAGTCTTAACTTTATACTTAACCATATTTGTTGGGTATTTATAATCTTCAATCATCTTTTTTGTGTTCTAAATTTTATCATAGATTATTCTACTTATTAAGTGAGACAGCACTACAGTGCATATAGACTGAAGAGGATCAATCTGTGCAATGTGATTAGGCCTCCTTTATCTTTTTTCAATATCTCTGATTTTCATATGTTTCATAAGATTGGAAGAGCATATTGGAGTTTAAAAAAATCAAATAATCAAGGAACTTGGGCATAATCAATAGTCTTCTGGCATATCATTTTCCCTTCTTAAAGGAAAATAACTGTATCATGCTCTCCCAGCATAGATGAAGATTAAAAATGAGTAGTTGAGTGGGTTTGTTTTTTTTTTTTTTTGGTTTTTGGGCCACACCCGTTTGACGCTCAGGGGTTACTCCTGGCTATGTGCTCAGAAATCACCCCTGGCTTGGGGGGACCATATGGGACGCCGGGGGATCGAACCGCGGTTCTTCCTTGGCTAGCGCTTGCAAGGCAGACACCTTACCTCCAGCGCCACCTACCCGGCCCCTGAGTGGGTTTTTTTAAGGTTTAGAGTCAAAGGAGCACAGTAAAAAAAACCGGTGTTAGAGTGGCAATTATCATTTGCATAGGCCCACCAAACCCACTTAAACTTTTGCTGTTAACTTAAACTAATACGCATGTGCATGGAAATGTAAAAAACTACTATGCCTTCAAGTTTAAAGAGTTACATAAATTTTATGGCTTTAGACTGCTAAGAAATGTTATAATGTACTACAATCTGGGGTCTTGAGGGACAAAGTAATTGTACATGGGTTCTGTTTTATTTTTCTTAATATTCTTTGACTGTAAGTTCAAAATTAAGGTGTCATCAGGGGGATTTCTTCTGAGAACTCTGTTTTTGGGTGATCGTCCTTCCACTGTAACTTTACCTTGTCCTCCTTCTTTGAATCAATGTTTAAAAATAAAAAAGAAATGAATACTTGAACCTCAGATCTCTCAGCATCGAAATGAGGTAGCCTCACAAGTGGCTGTCAACTCTCAATTTATATCAACTCTAGTAAGAGAGCATGTCAATCCATAATTTTAAATTGATTTACAGTGCTGCACAATATCCTATAAATGTAAGGTGACACCCTCCAACAAGTGTGACAGGTATATTAACCTTCAACCAGGTCATGTGAAAGAATTAGTTATAACATTTAAAATAAAATGGGCCCAGATAGATGTACAAGGCACTTGCCTCTCATGCAGTGGGCTTTGGTTCAATCCCAAGAACTACCTATGTTCTGCAAGCATTGCCAGGGTCACTCCTGAGCACAGCTTGGTGTGACCGCAATGCCCCAAAATATTTCTAATAAAATAGATCAAAACTCTACTTCTTTAAAAACAGAAGAAAACAGAAAAGTAGGCCACATCAAAGAACTGTTAGTCAATTGGGTGTTTTCCCTAGAAAAAAGAAATAAAATATTGTGTGTGGCAGGTAGGGAGGAAAATTGTGCAATTTAAAATTTTTGGTTTTGCTTGGGTAAAGTACTGGAAAGTCTGGACAAACACTTGAAAAGCTGCCCAGTGTCAATTCAAGTCCATCTTCTTTGCAGTATGTGTGACCTTTGCAAGTTGTCACATCCTGGGCATGGCACCAAGTGATCCTCCAAGGGGGCTGGCATGGAGGAGCAGGACCTGAGCTGTGGGGTGGTGAGACAGCAGCTTCTGGGCCCTGTGCCAACCTCCTGATAATCACCAGCAGCAGGAGAGAGGTGATTTGGGTTAGCAGAGCCAGTCTCTGGCAGATAGATGGTCCCTTTCACACCAGTGCAGCCTCATCATAGAGAGGCTGGGATGGGGAAATAAAAATTTTTGTATAGAAAAGGATCAGGGAGAACAAAAATAACAGCAACTGAAATAGGACATGAAGAAAGAGCTAAAGAAAAGACAGCAAGGACAGTGATGTCAGAGATATTAGCTAAAGAGAGATAAATCAAGTACTGAATGAAACAGAATTGAGACAGAAAATGAGAGCTACATGCAAAAACAAAAAAGAGATCAGAAGTGAACATGTCTTCCTTTGTAAGTTTCTTACATTATAAACCATGGGAACTAATCAGGGGCTCAGCAAAAGAAGCAGAGGCTCCAACTTTATTCCAACTCTCCTGGGCCCAAACCAAACTGAATAAACTAGAGTTTATGGTGGGGTAGCATTCCCTCTTCTCCTCACTCTGAAGGTGACATAGTGATGGTGAGTGATGGTCTCAGATGAGGAGAAGAGACACTCTTAAAAGAGAAAGCATATGGGGGATGCCATCTTGTTAGGTATGAAATGTAGACCATTGTTGCTTTGTAAATATCAGAGAACTAATCTAGATAGGAAATGGTAAGCCAAGTATCATCTTGGTTTTCTAGGTTCCTAAGAACTATCAATAACCACCAACATTTATTTATAGTTATTTTCCAGGCACTGGTTGGGCTAAACCACTGTACATAAGCTTTTAATATAATCATTCCTACTCCAGTGAAGTCTGTAGTTTTATTGAGCCCATTTTGCATGTAAGTCAAAATCCTATTCCATATGCTTATTCCAGTCAGTCTAGTATATACAGCTTTGCATGAATTTGAAATATTTACTTACATCTAAAATATTCATTGGGCATCCACTTTGTATGAAGATCTGTGCTGGCATTTTGTGTATAAGAAAAAGTGACGATGGAGGAGGTAGAGAAGAAGAGAAGAGATAAGTGTTTGAATGGTACCAAGGAAACAATAAAGAAAAGATGTTGGAGAATGGCAGAGAGGTAGGATAGATATACCCAGGAGATATCCTAGGAAAGAGAAGTAATGTGCAATAGTAGGTCTTACTACACCATGTTGAACAGGATAGAGGTGTAGGAACATGCTGTGAGGGTCCAATAGATAATGAGATTCTTTTTCAATGGGAGAGATAGAGCCTACCACTATTGGTTTCAAAACATGAAATTATATGATATAGTTATATGATACCATATAGAGAAGGTAGTTTCCAAAGGGACACATTGCAAAGGCAAGAAGACCAAAGGAAAGGGCCACAATTTGGCTTTGTATCTCTCCACTTAGAGACTCTTTGAAAAAGCTGGGCAACCTGAAGATATTAAGCTAGACAAATTGGTGGAAGTTGGTCAGGGAGAGAATTGGGAAATGCAGTGTCAATGACTGGAAAAATCTGAACAGAACATAATATAGGCATTCCAGTTCTGTGTATAACCATGTTAATAAGGGAATGTTTACATTTCACTAATTATTTCTTTCACCAAAATTTCACCTGGATTTCTACATGGATGTGTGAACAAAGCAAGTTATATTCCTAACCTCACATAGCAGATTCTTGCAGCATTGCATCCATTTTATGCCTTAACCACAAATTATGGTATAGTGTCCATGTGGACAGTACTTTCAGAGTTTTAGAGCAGGCAGAAATCAACCCTTTATTCCCCAGTGCTGCTGTATAAGAACACCTGGTCCTAGGCAGCTTAGGGAAAATATAATGGCATCTGGGACCATTGATGAGAGCAGTCACAGTCATCCGAGTTATAGTAGCTAGGACTCTCTTGATTGCAATTAAATTAAACTAGCTGAGACAGTAAAGGGTAATTTATAGGTTCATGTAGCCAAATTCCTGAAAAATCCAAAGTGGGAGCTGGCCTCATGAATGACTGGTATTGAGTTTTAATGCAACCCATTTCTCAACTGCCATTCACGTTTCTCTGTGGATGTTAGGCCATTTCCTCCAATTAGCTGTTGTTGGAAATTTGGTCTTGGCCCTTCTACAGCTTCATAGCCAGACAGTTCAATAGCAGAGTTGGCATTATTTGTTCATTTTCTCTGGAACTTTTAGAAAACAGGTCTGTCCTAACTTGGGTAGCATATCCATGCCTTGAGTTAATCCATTTAGGGAAGGGGGAAAAAATCTATAATGATGGGTCACTCATACTCTCTTGTATAGTAGAAAAGAGAAAAATAAAGAAAATGGTACTTAGGTTAAATTGTGACATTCTAAACCCATTTATGGGTCATTATGCTCAGGGTATTCCAACTCTGCTCCTAAATTCATACTAAAAGATTATTTTCCCTTGAAGGCCAGAGCGATAGCATAGTGGGTAGAGTGTTTGCCTTGCATACAGCTGATTGGGGGTTAGATCTCCAGGACCCCATCTGGTTCCCCAAGCCTTCCAGGAGAAATTTCTGAGCACAGAGTCAGGAGTAACCCCTGTGCACTGCCCAGTGTGTCTCCTCAAAATAAAGAATTACTCCAACACATTTAAGTTGGAGGTAAATAGTGTCCCCCCGGCCTCATTCCTTCTAAGTTACAAATTTGGAGACAAAATACTTAGTATGATTGTGGTCTCCTAAAGAAGTAAACGATTATTTTAATGATACAGAATGGAATATATGAAAAGACTGGAGTGATTCAAAGCAAAATCAAGGTCCTGCAAGTTCCAGGAATGAGTGGAGGTGCATTAGCAGAATCTACTGCCTGAAAACCTAAAATATCAAGGCATAATCACAGCCCCTCCCCACCAGCCACCAGCCACTTCCCAGTAGGCCAGAGAAACTTGGTCACAAGCAGTCCCCTCAGCTAGAGGCTCTTCATTAGTGGAGAAGGCCAGCCCTGCAGGAAATCCGAACTGAGGAACAAGAGCAATTTGAAAGGAGGCAGGAGGCAGTAAACCAGAATAGTCCTCCAGGGGGTGGCCAGTTAAGTGGAAACTCAGCAAAGAGAACCAAAGGGGGACCTAGTTTAAAGAAAAAGAGTATCACCATGGGATGGGACAGGGGGAGGTAGTGTCTTTGCTAGGAAGGAGAAATAAGAAGCAAAGCAAGAGTCATTTTAGCAAGAAACAGTATTTTAAAAATACATTCACACTTCCAAGGATGAGGTTTAGAAATTCAGGAAAGAGATAGTTTGAAGAATATTAAAGGAGAAGCAGAAGCTGGGTTCTCACCTAATGCCAGAGAAACACAGATTTTATTCCCCTATTTGTAATATGAGAGAATACATTACAATGAAGCACTGTGTCATTTGAGGGTCCCCTGAGATTACTGGAAGAGAAGTCATTTCTAAAATACTAAGCAGCTCTGCTATGATTAATTAGGCTCGGTGAATAATTAGAAGATGACAGTCAGAAATTGGGTCACTATAACTCTAGAAGGGAGGAGGCAGTGAAGAAAGCTGTTTAAGGATCAGCACTTAGGTAAGCTGTCATTCTGTTCAATGATACAAATGGAAGCAGCTTATTATATTTTTTAAATTTTCTTATACATGAATGGCCTTGAAGACTATTAAGCTGAGTGAAATGAACCAGAGGGAAAGGGATAACCATAGAATAATCTCACTCATTTATGGACTAGAAGAACAAGAGATAATATGGTAATAAAACCCAGCGACAATAAAGACAAAGGTCAGGAGGTCCATCCCAGTGTAGAAAGCTCTCCGCAAAGAGCAGTGAGTGTAACTAGAGTAGAAAAGGGTCTATCTACTAGAACAATAATAGTTGAAACTGATCACTCTGGACAAGAACTCAGTGCTGAAAGTGGAGAAACTAAGAAGCAAGGCACCCCTCCATTAACAATAGTGCAACAGTGTCTAAAAGGAAAGAGACAGAGAAAAAGGCAGGAGAGAAAGGGAGAGAGGATGGAGAGAGAGAGAAAGAGAGAGAGGAAAGAGAGAGAGAGAAAGAGAGGGAGAGAGAGAGAAGCAATTTGCCTGCCCTAGAGCAAAGCAGGTTGTGGGGTGGGAGGGAAGCAGGATGGTGATGAGAAGGATGCATTGGTGAAGGATGGTGTACTGAAACCCAACAATGAACAATTTTGTCACCACAATGCTTAAATAAAGCAATTTAAAAATACATTAAAAATAGCATGCTTGTTACACACCTAGTATTTTTTATCTCTTGCAATATGAAAAGAATATTTTTAAAAGTGCAGGGCATCATTCCCAATACTCACTGTATTAAATTAGATCAACATAAATGAGTAAGAGTAACACAAAACATGGGTGATGACCAAAGCCAAGAGAAGTGTTGATAACAAATGTCCAAAGAACTCAAAGTAGAGATCCATGATTTTGAACTAGGAGGAAAGCCCTAATGTTACTTCTGAAGCAAAGGTTGGATGCCAAGGAAGAGATAATGGTCATACCTTGAGAAGATAAAATTAAGATTTGGGTCAGAAAGACCACAGGGATAGTAAGTGGTGCGTGACAAGGTTGAAGGCAGTATTAGTATGATGGAGCAATAGGAGCAATGATAGACATAGCATTTGAAAATGACTTTTTGTTTAGTTATATAGTCTTGAAATCAGATGAAGATATCAGTTACAAAGGAAAGGGAGCTCATTGGATTCCATGGAACAGAGGAACTGGCTTGACCAAGTGGGACTTTAGAAAATCATGGGTACAAAACAAAACAAAACAAAACCAGAAAAAAGGAATGCTGGAGTGGCAGGGTTTGGTGTTACCCCACTTTTTTTTTTTGTATAGGCACAGTAAGTATTGTGGAAGGAAGGAAATTTCCATGGCCTAAGAGATTCAGGGTTTCTCCACTCTTGAAGCATATTGTCATGGGAACAACCACTGGCTCCATACCTTCTCATTGCCATATCCCATGTGTTTTTTGTTTGTTTGTTTTGTTGTTTTTTTGTTTTGTTTTGTTTTTTTGTGGTGTCAGGGAACTTTCCTCTCGGTTCTGGATGAGAAAATCAGGCCACTGTAGCAAGAAATCTTGGTATTTGCGCAGGTCCTTGGACAAGGCCTTGGATAGAGTCTTTAAGGTTCTAGAGGTTTGTTTTTTGTCTGTTTTTGATATTATTTTCCTTCTCTTTTTTCTTCCACTTTTTTCTCTTTTTTTCACTCTTGTGAATATTATTCAGAAGTTTTTTCATTTTCCATTTTTTTTGTAATTGATACCAAATTTTTTCTTCTCTTTTCCTTAACCTTTTTATCTCCAACAGAATAGCATAACTTGAATCATTCAGACTCATAAATTGGGGGGGGGGAAGGATGATACCAAGACCAATCATATGAACATGTAGTGTAAATAAAAAATGACCAGGCTGGAACACCAAACAGAATAAATACCCAACCTACAACAAGCTGTAAAGTGGAGACCAGTTACACTAGTATTCTGGGGGTAGGGGGTAAGGGAGGGAGATGTGGGAGACATGCTGGGAACAGGAGTGGAGGGAGGACATCATTGGTGGTGGGAATGCCCTTCATTCATTGTCACTATGTACCGTAAATAATTCTGTGTAATGAACTTCAGTCACATAAAAATTAAAAAAAAAAACTTTGAGAAAGAAGGTGCAAAAAACAAGCAAAAAAAAAAATCATGGGTTCAAGAGTTGACTATTGTATCACTGGGAAAGGGTGGTGAACACTCACCAAAAAAAAAAATCAAAATCAAAATTCAGTGAATAGGCCCAATGAGTTTAGAGAGAATGAACAATATTAATAATAGGGAACATGTGACAGGTTTAGTATTAATTGCAGGTAGAAAATCAGGGATGAGATTAGAATAAATGAGCATCAGTTACCTTCATTATACCATGCCAGTAAAGTTATAGTGAAGTAGGAACACTGTGCTGGTAAAGGTCAAAAGCAAAGAAAAGCCACCCACCCCAAAAGTGGCATGTTCAGGAAGTCTTTTATATTATACACACCTGAAGTTAGGGAGAGTGGAAGACATCTAGCAAAGTGATATGGAAAAAAGGGGCCCTCAATTCTTGAATGTCTCTAAATAGCATGAGAGAAAGCTAGAGAACTAGGCAAGACCTACTAAATATTCGATTTTCAGCATCAGAATGGAATGCCAAGAAAGGCTTTATTACATACAGGAAAGAGACACTGACAGATTTTCTTGTCTTTGTATGTACAAATATGAGAGTTGAAAAGTTTATATAATCCTAAATTGAAATGTAATGAGACTCAAAAAGCATTCTTTGATTGCTTTGAAGTGAGGATGTTGTGTTTGTCTCTCTTACTCTTTTATTATTCATGTGTCTGCCTTTGTTTTATATGTACTGCCTTTCAACTCAATACATGTTGATGCTGCAGTTTAGGTGAATAAGTACTCACATAATATTTAGAGAATCATTGTAAATTACAGTGAAGTTTCCTCTTCCTGTCACTTACTGTTTCTGTATTTTGAAATTTCTAATTTTTGTTTTATGTGCTTATTTTTCTTCATTGATTAGACCTTTGCCCATCTTTTTAAACATTCCAGTTGTATTGTCTTAGTCTCATACACAACCTATTATTTTTTTGCTCTATAGTTTATAATTATTTCTTTGAATTAAACCAATTTACATTTTGGAAACATTTTTATTTGGTAGATATGTTTTGACAGTCTTAATGTCAGATGTGTTCCACCTTTATTTTAAATTTTTTATTCTTCTACCTCTGGTTTACCTTTTCTCTAAAATAGTTGACGGTGATGATGCTTATTATGCTAATGATGAAGATCATAATGATAATATTTTTGCTAATATTAACTATAATTTTAATATACATTTCTATGTCCTGCTTAATTAGCTTTATATGGTGACTTTTGGCACTTAGCTACCTGCTACCTTTACTTTTTCATCACCGTCTGGATTTTGGAGTTTTAGTACTTTTCAAGTTATTACAGTTCATTAAAATTTATTTACATTTTCCCTTTAACTATAATCATAAGGTATTTTTTTCCTTTTAATTCTAAGCTAAATTTTTACAAATGAGCATCAGTCTTTCTGCCATAACTTCTCTATACTCTGCCAGTTGGTTGAAATTTTCTCTGTCTGGTTTGCTCCAGACCATAATCTGGTAACCACATCTTCTGGGTTATTTTCTGGTATTTAGTGAAGCATTTGTTCTTAAAGAAACTTTTTCGTATAATTAAATTTTTTCATTGTTAATTTTAATAAATAATATTTATTTACTATTTAGTTATAATTCCATAATATTTGGGGATTTATTGCAATTGTAATAGGGTTTTTGTAAGCCTGGTTCCAGTCTTCTGTCATGTCATTTTACTGTGGAAAACTCTAAAATAAGGCCAAGTTCTCCCAGTAGTCAAATAATTTTGGTTTTGCTTTATTTTGTTTTGTTGTTTTTATTTGCATCCAGAGAGTCTACTTTGGGGATAATATTTCTGTATCAATTTTTCCTAAGACCAATTAACTTCGGTTTTGGTTTTCTTTGGTTCTGTTGGTTTTGCTTTGTATATAAATTTAAATATCTTATTTCTGAAATGTTTTTGTAATTATATTCTCCAAATGCATTTCATCTTTTATTTTCTTAGGACTCTTTATCAAGTACCATACATATGCACACAAGGACTTTCATTTTATCTTGTGTAGCTACAGCTATTTTACTGTATTTCAATATTTTTAATTATGAATTTATATTTTGTTCTATCAACCCTGCTCTTGGACATTTTTTATATTTGCAATACAATAACATATTTTATATTTTGTATTTAAAAATATATTTTCAATGAAAATGTTTAGATTTTTGTTGCTTTTTATGATAATTCCCTAAATTTTGTAATACATTTTATTTCTTCATTTCTTTCTTGAACTCTGCTACCTGATTTTTGTTACTTATGTCTTGGCATTTCTTTGTTGTGCTTTTTTTAATTTAAGTGATACTTTCATGAAGATTTGTTGTGATAACAAATTTTGTATATGTTCTTTGTTTCTCATTATCATTATGTTTTTCTTTATCTTCTTAAAACTTTTTGATGGTTTACTTTTTATTTCCGTATTTGACTGTAATAGAATCCTTTTTAAAAATTTTATTTGAGGCACTATGATTTGCAAAACTGTTAATAGAATTTTATGCATACAATGCTCTAACACTATAACATTTACCAATGTCACTTTACTTCCACCATTGATTGTCTTGGAGTTTCCTACCATCCACCACATTCCTCACCCTCAGTAAAGTCAGTTATGTAGATCAATTCTCAGATTCTATTACTTTTAGATATTTGTTATTGTCATATTATGTCTCTTTACATACCATATTTGAGAAAGATCATTCTGTATATCTTCCTTTCCTTCTGACTGACTCCAATCTAGGTTCATCCATATAGTGGTATTTTCATCTTTTCCTATATCAAATTATTACCTTATATATGTATGTGTATATATACAAGTATATTATAGTTCCTTTACTTAGTCATCTATTCTTGAACACTTGTATTGTTTCCAGATTTTGGCTATTGTAAATAGCACTGCGACAAAGTCAATTATATTTGCCAAGCAAACAGAAGCAAAGATAAACAAATGGGACTTCTTCAAATTAAGAACCTCTGTGCCACTAAAGAAACAATAACTAGAATACAAAGACATCCCACAAATTGGAATGGAATTTTTTCCACCACTCATCTGACTAAGGATTAAATTCAAATATAAGTTACATATAATACTTAACAACTGAAAACTAAACAAGCCATCAAAGAATAAGAAGACATGAGCAGACACTTCCTTAAAAAGCAAATCTCTGAATCAGTTTATTTGCATAAAATGTATAGGGCAAAAGACAGGCTACCATATATCATGTAGAAACATCTCTCTGTACAGTAATAAATTTTGCAGCACACAAGATTTTGTGCATATAGATGTGTGCTTGTCAATTTAGCATTTGTTTCTGCTTTCAAAAAAAAAGTAGTTGGCATCTACAAGGAGAGTGCTAAACTCTCTTCTGCAAACTTCTTTCCCATCTTGCAATGAAAGTATGCCTTGATTATATTTTGTTTACACCATCTCAGTAGAGGCAAAAGGAGTGAAGGGATGCTTTCACAGAAAAGTTTATTGACCATAGATCAGTAGTTTTTCCAAAGATTGTGTTGGCTCTGTCATTTTAAATGAACTTGGTTCTTTGCCAATTTAATATATAATACTTACTATATATACACATAGTAAAAATCTCAAATATATATATATATATATATATATATATAAAAACCTTCAACTACCCCTGACTAAAATTTTGCTGCACAATTTTGGTTGTTCTTTATTAAAGGGAAAGCTTGCATTTATACTTTTTTTTCTTGAAGCTGTGAAATGAATTGGCAAGGAAGTGTACAGAGCTTAATACAACCACCTCAAAGTAGATCCCTTTAGAAGACAGTAACCCATGGTTTGCTGCCTCTGCATACCTAGCTCTTATTACTGTATCAAAGAAAGAGAAAAAAAATCTCATTAAATATTTGCTACATGGACTGAAGAAAGTGTTTTCAAACATACCTGCATTTAAGATTTCCCTTCACAAGAACTTAAGTAACAAGTTCTCGTGATTCTTCCCTGCAATAATGCAAAGAGTGATATCTCCCAGAGCTTTCACACCCATTTCTTCCTATCTTTAATTATATTTTCTTACCATCCTGCTCACTTTCACTCTATTTGAGACAGAATGCCTAGTGTTCCTGGTGCAGTAAATTTGATAGGAATACTTCATAGAGTGGCTGGTATCTAACTTTGATTTTAGGGGTACATTTGTGATTTATTTCCTCTTCACTGCTTACATTGGAAAAATTTCACATCTTTCCTGTACACAGACAGAAAACGAAAGGCAAGATGACTCCATGATGTGTACTATTTGTGCTTGGGATTTAATGAATCCCAACCACACCTCTCACAATAGGCCCCTGCATCCCACCTTGGTCTGGGTTCCAGGCAAACAGTCAGGGAAGAAATATTCTTTGAGAACTAGAACTTAGCAAGATATGGACAGTAATTCATTAAATCCATGAGTGTCTTCAGCACAGGTGGGATTCAAGAAAAGATTGGCCTGGCTCAGTCAGTAAGGTTTATGGAGTCCAGGTTTCTCTCAGATTTTCCCTTTCTAAAGGGGTGGAAGAATGTGGTTCAAATGCTTGCTTTGCATCTGTGATGTCATGAGTACAATCCCTGGCATATTTCCACATCACCAAGTTGGCATGATTCCAGCACTGCTAGTGTAATGTCCACTATGTAAAAGCCACAAGTGTGACCCCTGTTTCACAATAAAGTGAGTATGAGCACTGCAGCAAAAAATTGTGTGTAAATAGCACCATCAAGTATGTAACTCTTGTGGGCACTTTTGTAGACACTACCACAACAACAAAGGAAAGGGAAAGGATAAAACACAAACACAATGGTTAAGAAACGAAGTCTAATTTGGGGGGATTTGCCTTCTAAATGCCCTAAGAACAAGAAGTATATTTTCAATGGGATATAGCAAGTATTTTAGAAAGGTGTTCATTTCTGATTTTCTTCAGTTCTACCGGTATAAGTTACCCTCATCATTACAGTGTAATGTCCCACCCCAGACAAGATTCGCTTCTAGAGATCTTCAATGATAACTTTACTCCCTTTCTTCTGTCTTGACTAAGAATCCTCCAAATAATTCAAGCTCTGGACCCTTCTCACAGCTGAGCTGTTACAAATTGGTTGCCCTTTATGTTCATGTAAACCAACCAGTAACATTACTGCCAGCCTATGAAACTAATATGGACAACAGGAAAAAAAAATGAACCCAGTATATGCATGCCTGTAGTTCATATTAATTTTGCTGACAAAAGTACAATGCCCAATATTCTCTGTCCACAGTCAGATGTATAAATGACCTTTATTTCAGTTATTAATTGATTTTACCCCTATTCCAAAGCAAAACTCCTGACTGTTGAAAAAAAAATTACTCCAACCCCATTCCATCTGTACACTTGGGGCTGTTTAGGATTTCATTAGGAATATTAAGCATTTCTAAGATAATTATAATTTATGTCTGATATCATTTCCTATAAAATGTTTATCCCAATAAAAACTAATTAGTTTTGTTGGCTTTTTAAAGCTGGATTAGAGATGAAACCCAGAACACAACATATGCAAAAGAAGTGTTCTACCACTGAGCTATATCCCCTGACCAATAATGGTTGTTTTACCTTTTCTTTTTTTTCTGGCTCAGTATTCCTCTCAAGACTACTCAGGATAACCTGGAGACAGTCCCAGGGATACTCAGTCAACTGGGTGTTATGTTCAATACTAGGGCCTGAAGATGTACTTAAGTCCCTGCACTACCAGGGAACACCAAGGCCATCCCAGCATTTCTGAGGAACACTATATGATGCCAAGGATCAAATTATGGTCACATACATGCAAAAAAAAAAAAATGATCCTGTGCTATCTCCATAGAGCAGGGGTCTCAAACTCAATTTACCGGGGGGCCACAGGAGGCAAAGTTGGGGTGAGGCAAGGCCGCATATGGGATTTCGCTTACCAAACATTCACAATAAAAATCGCATTAGTGGGCCCGGAGAGATAGCACAGCGGCGTTTGCCTTGCAAGCAGCTGATTCAGACCAAAGGTGGTTGGTTCGAATGCCAGTGCCCCATATGGTCCCCCGTGCCTGGCAGGAGCTATTTCTGAGCAGACAGCCAGGAGTAACCCCTGAGCACCACCGGGTGTGGCCCAAAAAACAAAAACAAAAAAAAATCGTATTAGTAAGAAAAAAAATCACAAAAAATCGCATTAAATATTTGCATACCCCGAACTGTAATAGTATAGTGGTATGCAAATGTTTAACGCTGTTTTTTTCTTACTAATGCGTTTTTTATTGCAATTATTCAGTAAGCAAATAATCGCGAATACTGTGATATTTGAAGGCTGGCCGCGGGCCACAAAATGTTGTACAGAGGGCCACAAATGGCCCGTGGGCTGCGAATTTGAGACCCCGGCTATAGACCATAATTTTTGTTGTTGTTTTGGTTTGGTTTTTGGGCCACACCTGGTGACTCTGGCTATGCGCTCAGAAATCACTCCTGGCTTGGGGTGTCATATGGGACATTTGGGGATCGAACTGCAGTCTGTCCTAGGTTAGCACATGCAAGGCAGACACCCTACCGCTTGCGCCACTGCTCCGGCCCCTGAAGTTTTTCTTTTTTCTTAATATAAATCTTTATTTATATATGTTTGTAGTTGGGTTTCAGTCATAAACAAAATACTCTCATCAGTGTAACATTCCCACCACCAATGCCCCTTCCCCCATTCCTGCCTGTATTCACGACAGGCATTCTCTACTTCTCTCATTCTTTAACATTGTCATGTTAGTTGTTAGTGTAGTTTTTTTCCCTAACAGCGTTCACCACTCTTTGTAGTGAACTTCAAATTGTGAGCTGGACCTTCCAGCCCTTCCAGTCCTTAACTTTATTGTCTATGGGCCTTAATACAGTAATGTCTTTAATTTTTTTAAAACCCATAGATCAGTGGGACTATTTTGTATCTATCTCTTTTCCTCTGACTTATTTCACTCAACATAATAGATTTCCACGTATAGGAAAATTTCATGAATTTATCTCTCCTGATGGCTGCATAATATTCTATTGTGTATATGTACTAGAGTTTCTTTAGCCATTCCTCTGTTGAAGAACATCTTGGTTGTTTCCAGAGTCTGGATATTGTAACTAGCACTGCAATGTATATAGGTGTGAGGAAGAGATTTTTAAATTGTATTTTTGTGTTCCTAGGGTATATCCCCAGGAGTGGAATAGCTAGATCATATGGAAGTTCAATTTCCAGTTCTTTTGGGAAATCTCCATATTGTTTTATGTAAAGGCTGGACTTGATGGCATTCCTATCCGTAGTGAATAAGAGTTCCTTTCTCTTCGCATCCCCACCAGCACTGATTGTTCTTGTTCTTTGTGATATGTGCCAGTCTCTGTGGTGTGAGATGGTTCCTTATTGTAGTTTTGATTTATATCTCCCTGATGATTAGAGATGTGGAGCATTTTTTTCATGTGTCTTTTGGCCATTTGAATTTTTTTTTTTGAGGAAGTGTCTGTTCATTTCTTCTTCCCATTTTTTGATGGAGCTATATGGTTTTTTTATTATTAAGTCTTGTCAGTATCTTGTATATTTTGTATATTAGCCCCTTGTCTGATGGGTAATGGATGAATAGTTTCTCCCATTCTGTAGGTGGCTTTTGTATCTTAGGCACTATTTCCTTTGAGGTGCAGAAGCTTCTCAGCTTAATATAATCCCATCTGTTTTTCTCTGCTTCCACTTGTTTGGAGATTGCTATTTCCTCCTTGAAAATGCCTTTAGTCTCAATGCTATATAGTGTTTTACCTACATGTTGTGTTATATACCTTATAATCTCAGGCCTAATATCAAGGTCTTTAATCCATTTGGATTTAATCTTTGTGTATGGTGTTAGATGGGGGTCTCAGTTAGCTTTTTTGCAATTGGCTAACCTGTTGTGCCAACACCACTTGTTGAAGAGGCTTTCCTTGCTCCATTTTGGATTTCTTGCCCCTTTATCAAAGATTAGTTGGTTGTATGTCTGGGAAACATTCTCTGAATACTCAAGTCTATCCACTGATCTGAGTATTTGTCTTTATTCCAATACCATGCTGTTTTGATACCTATTGCTTTGTAATACAATTTAAAATTGGGGAAAGTAATGCCTCCCATATTTCTTTTTTCAAGGATTGCTTTAGCTATTCATGGATGTTTGTTGTTCCAAATGAATTTCAAGAATGTTAGATCCACTTCTTTGAAAAATGTCATGGGTATCTTTAGAGGAATTGCATTAAATCTATAGAATGTTTTGAGGAGTATTGCCATTTTAATTATATTAATCCTGCCATCCATGAGCAGGGTATGTGTCTCCATTTCCTTGTGTATTCTCTTATTTCTTGAAGCGAGCTTTTGTAGTTTTCTTCTTATATATCCTTGACCTCTTTAGTTAAGTTGACCCCAAAATATTTGAGTTTGTGGGGTACTAATGTGAATGGAATTGTTTTCTTAATGTCATTTCTTCTCTATCATTATTAGTGTATAAGAAGGCTATTGACTTTTGCATGTTAATTTTGTAGCCTATTACTTTGATATATGAATCTATAGTTTCTAGAAACTTTTTGGCAGGGTCTTTAGGGTTTTATAAATATATTATCATGTCATCTGCAAACAGTGAGAGCTTGACTTCTTTCTTACCTATCTGGATGCCCTTGATATCTTTTTCTTGCCTAATCGCTATGGCAAGTATTTCCAGTCCTATGTTGAATAGAAGTGGTGAGAGAGGGCATCCTTGTCTTGTACCATATTTTAGGAGAAAGGCTTTTAGTTTATCTCCATTGATAATAATATTTCTATTGGCTTGTGGTAGATGGCCTTGACTATATTGAGAAAAGTTCCTTTCATTTCCATCTTGATGAGAGGTGTTTTTTTTTTTAATCAAGAAGGGTGTTGAAACTTATCAAATGCTTTCTCTGCATCTATTGTTATGATTATATGATTTTTGTTTTTCTTTTTGTTGAAATGGTGTATTATGTTGATTGATTTATGGATGTTAAACCATTCTTGCATTCCTGTGATGAACATACTTGATAGGGGTGAATGACCTTCTTGATGATGCATTGAATTCTACTTGCCAGTATTTTGTTGAGGATCTTTGCATCTTTTCATCGGGGACATTAGTCTGTATTTTTCTTTTGGGGCAGCGTTTCTGTCTGGTTTTGGTATCAAGGTGATGTTTGCTCCTAAGAAGCTATTTGGAAGTGTTCGTGTTTCTTTCATTTTATGAAAGATCCTTAAAATAATTGGGAGAAGTTCCTCTTGAAAGGTTTGAAAGAATTCATTTGTGAACCCATCTGGGCCTGGACTTTGGTTTTTGGGAAGATTTTTGACCACCATTTTAATTTCCTCAATAGAGATGGGGCTGTTTAGATATGCTACCTCATCCTTATTTAACTGTGGATGATTATAAGAGTCCAAGAATTTGTCCATTTCTGCTGGTTCTCATGTTTTGTGGCATAGAGTTTCTCAAAGTAGTCTCTGATTACCTTTTGAATCTCTGCAATATCTGTAGTGATTTCCCCATTTTCATTTCTAATCTGGTTTATCAACTTTCTTTCTCGATTTCTTTGTGAGTTTTGCCAGTGGTTTATCGATCTTGTTTATTTTTTCAAAGAACCAACTTTTGATTTTATTGATCTTTCTGGATTTCCACTTCAATGATTTCTGCTTTAAGCTTTGCTATTTCTTTCTGCCTACCTATTTTTGGTTCCATTTTTTGATCATTTTCTAATTTTATAACTATGTCAAGCTATTCATGTAGGCCGCCTCTTCATTCCTGATGTGTACTTGCAAAGCTATAAATTTCCATCTCAGTATCGCTTTTGTTGTGTCCCATCAATTCTGATAATTTGTGTCTTTATTGTCATTTGTTTCCAAGAATGTTTTGATTTCCTCTTTGATTTCATCTCTGACTCACTAGTTGTTCAGTAGTAAGCTGTTTAATTTTCAGGTGTTAAAGTTTTTCTTCTGTGTCCCTTTGTAGTTCACATGTAATTTCAGTGACTTGTAATCAGTGAAGGTAGTCTGCATTATTTCTATCCTTTTGATTTTATGGAGATGTTTTATGGGCTGGCATATAATCTTCCAGGTCAGCTGGCATAGTCTATCCCAGAGAAAGACCCAAGTGCATTGGAGAAGAATGTGTATCTAGGTTTCTGGGGATGGACTGCCCTATACATCTACTAGTCCACTTTCTTCCATTTCTCTTTTCAGAGCTAGTATTTTTTTGTTAGGTTTTAGTCTGGTTCACTTATCAAAGGGTGACAAGGCAGTGTTGACGTCTCCCACAATTATTGTGTTGTTATTGATATCTTTTTTTAGATTTGTCAACAATTGTATTACATACTTTGATGGTCTCTCATTGGGTGTGTATATGTTTAGGAGTGTGATTTCTTCGTGTTTTATTTATCCCTTGATTAGTACAAAATGTCCATCTTTGTCCCTTACAACTTTTCTGAGTCTAAAGTCTGTGTCATCTGATATTAGTATGGCCACTCCAGCTTTTTAAGGGTGTTGTTTGCTTGGATGATTTTCCTCCTGCCTTTGATTTTGAGTCTACATTTGTTCTGACTATTAAGGTGTGTTTCTTTAGGCAGCATAAGGTTGAATATATTTTTAATTAATTTAGCCACTCTGTGTCTCTTAACTGGTGTGTTTAGTCCATTGACATTGAGAGAGAGAATTTTCATGGGATTTAGTGCCATCTTTGTGTAGAAGTTTGGTGTGTCTTTTGGTCAGTCTTGTCTTAAAGTAGACCTTTCAGTTTTTCTTTTAAGGCTTGTTTTGAGTTTGCAAAGTTTCTGAGCTGTTGTTTATCATGAAGCTATTAATACTTTCTTTAAATATAAAAGTGAGTCTTGCTGACTGCAGTATTCTAGGCGAAGCATTTATTTCATTGAGTTTTGTCCCTATGTCTCATCACTGTCTTCTAGCCTTGAGGGTTTCTTGTGACAGGTCTGCTGTAAATCTTGAGGATGCTCCCTTGAATATAATTTCCCTTTTTGGTCTTGCTGCTTTTAGTATTCTATCCCTATCTTTGGAATTTGTCATTATGACTAGGATGTGTTTTGGAGTGTTTTTCCTTGGGTCTCTTTTAGCTCTTTTACCTCTTTGGGTGCACATGATTTTATGTAATCTTTAGCTCTATAGTTTCTCTGTAATGATCAATAACAGTCCTTGACTGTTGATTCTTCCTATGGATTTTCTTTGGGTCTCTGGGACTCTAGTGATTCTTACATTGTTTCTGTTGAGCATATCAAAGACTTCTACGTTCATTTGTTCACATTCTTTGAGTAATTTTCCCATTGTCTGATCATTTGCTTTAAGTATTTTTTCCAATCTCTTCTGCTGTGTCGAGTGTTTCTGCATCTCATCTTCCAGCTCACTGATTCCATCCTCAGCTGGTCTGACCCTGTTGGAGAGGCTTTCCATTGAGGCTTTCAGTTTGTCTTTTGAGTTTTTCAGACCTGTTATTTCAGTTTGGAGTTTTCTGGTTTCTATCTTCATACCCTTTTGATTCTTATTAGTGTTCCATTTAACTCAATTTATGCATTGAGTTCTGTGAACATTCTCCATATTTCTTCTCTAAACTCCATATCTGAAAGACTATCTAGGTGGTTGGCTGTTTTTTGGGACAACAGAGTTGCCATCTTTATTCTCTATGCCTGATGTTGGCCTGCATTGTTTCCCCATTGTTGCGCTGTATTGTGGATTTTTCTACGTGTTGTGGTGGTATTTATCGGCTAGATGATGTGCATGGCCGTGAATGATGTGCATGTCCGAGTAGCCAAGCTGAGCGGCCATACTGCTTATCTCCACCCTTTGTGGGTGGGACTGCTTAGCTCTGAAGAAGATGAGCCCTCTGGGAAGAATGCCGAAGAGGATCAAGGTCCCAGGCCAAAGCAGAGCAAAGAAAAGGCCCAAGATGTCTGCTGTGTTTCCAACATACAGCAGAAATCAGCTGATTCCACTGTCAGGCAGGACTCCCTGAATTTTTTCATTTTTATTTTTGTTTTTTATTTTTGTTTATTTGTTTGTTTTTGTTTTGGGGCCACACCCAGCGGTGCTCAGGGGTTACCCTGGCTATCTGCTCAGAAATCGCTCCTGGCAGGCACTGGGGACCATATGGGACACCGGGATTCCAACCAACCACCTTAGGTCCTGGATCAGCTGCTTGCAAGGCAAACACCGCTACGCTATCTCTCCAGCCCCTGAATTTTTTTCTTAATGATAAATTATATAATTTTTATTTTTGAACTTAATTCTCACTTTTCAAAAAGTATTATGAGTCAGAATACTTCAAGAGGGAAGTTTAACTCTTTTCCTCACCTTCATAGAAGAAGAGCAAGATTCACAAGAGAATAAAGTAAAGCTGCACTTGAAGTTTAGGCGCATAACTGACTTGGGGCAGGCGACTAAGGAAATTATTAAGAGATGAGGGGCCTCCCCAGGCATCCCCTGACGGCTTGCCTCGGCTGAGGCGTGTCTCGCTGAGGCTGTGTTTTCTGTTGGAGTTGTGGATTGTGCTGGTTTCCTTTGCTTGGCTGACACTTGGGGGCCTCCCCAGGCATCCCCTGACGGCTTGCCTCGGCTGAGGCGTGTCTCGCTGAGGCTGTGTTTTCTGTTGGAGTTGTGGATTGTGCTGGTTTCCTTTGCTTGGCTGACACTTGGGGGCCTCCCCAGGCATCCCCTGACGGCTTGCCTCGGCTGAGGCGTGTCTCGCTGAGGCTGTGTTTTCTGTTGGAGTTGTGGATTGTGCTGGTTTCCTTTGCTTGGCTGACACTTGGGGGCCTCCCCAGGCATCCCCTGACGGCTTGCCTCGGCTGAGGCGTGTCTCGCTGAGGCTGTTTTTTCTGTTGGAGTTGTGGATTGTGCTGGTTTCCTTTGCTTGTCTGACTCTTGGGGGCCTCCCCAGGCATCCCCTGACGGCTTGCCTCGGCTGAGGCGTGTCTCGCTGAGGCTGTGTTTTCTGTTGGAGTTGTGGATTGTGCTGGTTTCCTTTGCTTGGCTGACACTTGGGGGCCTCCCCAGGCATCCCCTGACGGCTTGCCTCGGCTGAGGCGTGTCTCGCTGAGGCTGTGTTTTCTGTTGGAGTTGTGGATTGTGCTGGTTTCCTTTGCTTGGCTGACACTTGGGGGCCTCCCCAGGCATCCCCTGACGGCTTGCCTCGGCTGAGGCGTGTCTCGCTGAGGCTGTGTTTTCTGTTGGAGTTGTGGATTGTGCTGGTTTCCTTTGCTTGGCTGACACTTGGGGGCCTCCCCAGGCATCCCCTGACGGCTTGCCTCGGCTGAGGCGTGTCTCGCTGAGGCTGTGTTTTCTGTTGGAGTTGTGGATTGTGCTGGTTTCCTTTGCTTGGCTGACACTTGGGGGCCTCCCCAGGCATCCCCTGACGGCTTGCCTCGGCTGAGGCGTGTCTCGCTGAGGCTGTGTTTTCTGTTGGAGTTGTGGATTGTGCTGGTTTCCTTTGCTTGGCTGACACTTGGGGGCCTCCCCAGGCATCCCCTGACGGCTTGCCTCGGCTGAGGTGAGTGTTTGGGGGCCGGAGTTGCGGATCAGGCTGACTGCTGGACCCCTAGGCCCGGCAGACATTTTGGGACCTCCCCCAGCCTGCATCAACCTGGGAACTTTGACCTCATTCAGCATTAATCTCTTCAAGGCGTGTCTCGCTGAGGCTGTGTTTTCTGTTGGAGTTGTGGATTGTGCTGGTTTCCTTTGCTTGGCTGACACTTGGGGGCCTCCCCAGGCATCCCCTGACGGCTTGCCTCGGCTGAGGTGAGTGTTTGGGGGCCGGAGTTGCGGATCAGGCTGACTGCTGGACCCCTAGGCCCGGCAGACATTTTGGGACCTCCCCCAGCCTGCATCAACCTGGGAACTTTGACCTCATTCAGCATTAATCTCTTCAAGGCGTGTCTCGCTGAGGCTGTGTTTTCTGTTGGAGTTGTGGATTGTGCTGGTTTCCTTTGCTTGGCTGACACTTGGGGGCCTCCCCAGGCATCCCCTGACGGCTTGCCTCGGCTGAGGTGAGTGTTTGGGGGCCGGAGCGCGGCCGCTCCGCTGCGCTTCGCGGCCGCGCACTCCACCTCGCCAATGAGTACCACCACAACACGTAGAAAAACCCACAGCGTAAGCGAGACAATGGGGAGACTACGCAGACCAACTTCAACCATAGAGAATGAAGATGGAAACTCTGATGACCCAACAACGACCAACTACCTAAGCAGTCTTTCAGAAATGGAGTTTAGAGACGAAATATGGAGGTTGCTAACAGATATCAAAGAAAGTATAAATCAGAGCACTAATAAAAATCAAGAGAATATGAAGATAGAAATCAGAAAACTCCAAACTGAAATATCAGATCAGATAACAGGTCTGAAAAACTCAATAGACGAATTGAAGAACATAATGGATGAGTTTTCCAACAGGTTAACAGCAGCTGAGGATAGAATTAGTGCTTTAGAAGACGAGATGCATAACAACTTTACACAGCAGAAGAGATTAGAAAAAAGCCTCAAATCAAATGATCAGACAATGGAAAATTTACTCAAAGAATATGAGAAGATGAAAATAGAAGTCTTTGATAAGCTCAACAGAAACAACTTCAGAATCATTGGAGTTCCAGAGACCCAAGAAGAAAATCTTCAGGAAGAATCAATGGTTAAGAACATCATCACAGAGAAACTACCAGAGCTAAAGAAAACATGTGACCAAATCCTGCATGCCCGAAGAGTACCAGCTAAAAAAGACCCCAGTAGAAACACCCCAAGACACATCCTAGTCACCATGATGAAACCCACCGATAGAGATAGAATACTGCAAGCAGCAAGATCGAAAAGGGAAATTACATTCCACGGAGCATCCTTGAAATTTACAGCAGACCTGTCACCAGAAACACTCAAGGCCAGAAGGCAGTGGTGGGACGTAGTGGCAAAACTCAATGAAATAAATGCTTCGCCAAGAATATTGCACCCAGCAAAACTAAGTTTCAGGTTTGACGGATGTATACACGGCTTCACAGATAAACAACAGCTCAAAATCTTTGCAGACTCAAAACCAGCCTTAAAAGAAAAACTGAAAGATCTACTCTAAAAACAAGACAGAACAAAAAACACACCAAACTTCTACACAAAGATGGCAATAAATCCCATGACAATTATTTCTCTCAATGTCAATGGACTAAATGCACCAGTTAAGAGGCACAGAGTGGAGAAATGGATCAAAAAACTGAAGCCAACCTTCTGCTGTCTACAAGAAACTCACCTGAATAGTCAGAATAAACATAGACTCAAAATCAAAGGCTGGAGGAAAATCATTCAAGCAAACAACACCCTTAAAAAAGCGGGGGTGGCCATACTAATATCAGATGACACAAACTTTATACTCAGAAAAGTTGTAAGGGACAAAGATGGATATTATGTACTAATCAAGGGATTTGTACAGCAAGAAGAAATCACTCTCCTAAACATATACGCACCGAATGAGGGTCCAGCAAAGTATTTAATACAATTGTTGACAAATCTGAAGAAGGATATCAATAATAACACAATAATTGTGGGAGACCTCAACACAGGCTTGTCAACACTTGATAGGTCAACCAAATGGAAACCCAACAAAAATATACTAGACCTGCAAAGAGAAATGGATGAAAGAGGCCTAGTAGATATATATAGGGCACTCTATCCTCAGAAACCTGGATACACATTCTTTTCCAATGTACATGGATCATTCTCCAGGATAGATCATGTGCTGGCACATAAAACATACCTCCATAAAATAAAAAAGATAGACATTTTGCAGGCTGCCTTTGCTGACCACAAGGCTCTGAAGTTAGATGTGAACTGCAAAGGGACACAGAAGAAAAAAATTAACACCTGGAAGTTAAACAGCCTCATACTCAATAACCAGTGGGTCCGAGATGAAATCAAGGAGGAAATCAAAAGGTTCCTGGAAACAAATGACAATAAAGACACAAACTATCAGAACTTATGGGACACAGCAAAAGCAGTACTGAGAGGAAAATTTATAGCTTTGCAAGCACACATCAGGAAGGAAGAAGGAGCTTACCTGAGTAGCTTAATGACACAGCTAATAGAACTAGAAAGTGCTCAACAAAAGGACCCAAAAATAGGGAGACAGAAGGAAATAACAAAGCTGAGAGCAGAAATCAACGAAGTGGAAACCCAAAAAACAATCCGAAAGATCAACGAAAGCAGAAGTTGGTTCTTTGAAAAAATAAACAAGATTGATAGACCATTGGCAAAACTCACAAAGCAAAAGGAAGAGAGAAACTTGATAACGCGTATTAGAAATGAAAAGGGGGAGATCACTACAGATACTGCAGAGATTCAAAGGGTATTCAGAGAATACTTTGAGAAACTCTATGCCACTAAATATGAGAACCTGGAAGAAATGGATAAATTTCTGAACTCATATAACCTTCCACGGTTGAATAAAGAAGAGGTAGCATATCTAAACACCCCCATCACTATTGAGGAAATTAAAACTGTAATCAAAAATTTACCCAAAAACAAAAGCCCAGGCCCTGATGGATTCACGAATGAATTCTTTCAAACCTTTCAAGAGGAACTACTACCAATTCTGGCCAGGCTCTTTTATGAAATCGAAAAAACAGGAATACTTCCAAATAGCTTTTATGAAGCCAACATCACCTTAATACCAAAACCTGATAGAGATGCTGCCAAAAAAGAAAATTACAGACCAATATCCCTGATGAACACAGATGCAAAGATCCTCAACAAAATCCTGGCGAACAGGATCCAGTGCCTCATCAAGAAGATCATTCACTTTGATCAAGTAGGTTTCATCCCAGGAATGCAAGGATGGTTTAACATCCGTAAATCTATCAATATAATACACAACATAAACAACAACAAAAATAAAAATCACATGGTCATATCAATAGATGCAGAAAAAGCATTTGATAAGGTTCAACACCCATTCTTGATGAAAACTCTCAGCAAGATAGGAATAAAAGGAACCTTTCTCAATATAGTCAAAGCCATCTACCAGAAGCCAGTGGCAAATATTATCCTCAATGGAGAAAAACTAAAATCCTTTCCTCTAAATTCTGGTACAAGACAAGGCTGTCCTCTCTCACCACTCCTATTCAACATAGCACTGGAAGCACTTGCTATAGCGATTAGGCAAGAAAAAGATATCAAGGGAATCCAGATAGGAAAGGAAGAAGTCAAGCTCTCACTGTTTGCAGATGACATGATACTCTACTTAGAAAACCCTAAAGACTCTACCAAAAAGCTTCTAGAAATAATAGATTTGTATAGCAAAGTGGCAGGATACAAAATTAACACACAAAAATCAATGGCCTTTTTATACACTAATAATGATAGGGAAGAAATGGACATTAAGAGAACAATCCCATTCACATTAGTTCCACACAAACTCAAATATCTTGGAGTCAACCTGACTAAAGATGTGAAGGATCTATACAAAGAAAACTACAAAACACTGCTCCAAGAAATAAGAGAGGACACGCGGAAATGGAAACACATACCATGCTCATGGATTGGCAGGATCAACATCATTAAAATGGCAATACTTCCAAAAGCATTGTACAGATTTAACGCGATTCCTCTAAAGATACCCATGACATTTTTCAAAGAAGTGGATCAAATACTTCTGAAATTCATCTGGAACAACAAACAACCTCGAATAGCTAAAGCACTCCTTGGGAAAAGGAATATGGGAGGCATTACTTTCCCCAATTTTAAGTTGTATTACAAAGCAACAGTTATAAAAACAGCATGGTATTGGAATAAAAACAGACCCTCAGATCAGTGGAATAGGCTTGAGTACTCAGAGAAGGTTCCTCAGACATATAACCACCTTGTTTTTGATAAAGGAGCAAAAAATCCTAAATGGAGCAGGGAAAGCCTATTCAACAAGTGGTGTTGGCACAACTGGTTAACCACTTGCAAAAAAGCGAACTCAGACCCCCAGCTAACACCATATACAAAGGTAAAATCCAAATGGATTAAAGACCTTGATATCAGAACTGAAACTATAAGGTATATAGAACAACATGTAGGTGAAACACTCCAGGACATTGAGACTAAAGGCATCTTTAAGGAGGAGACAGCACTTTCCAAGCAAGTGGAAGCAGAGATAAACAGATGGGACTATATTAAGCTGAAAAGCTTCTGCATCTCAAAGGAAATAGTGCCCAGAATACAAAGGCCACCCACTGAGTGGGAGAAATTATTCACCCAATACACATCAGATAAAGGGCTAATATCCAAAATTTACAAGGTACTGACAGAACTATACAAGAAAAAAACAACTAACCCCATCAAAAAATGGGGAGAAGAAATGAACAGACACTTTGAAAAAGAAGAAAGGCAAATGGCCAAAAGGCACATGAAAAGATGTTCAACATCACTAATCGTCAGGGAGATGCAAATCAAAACTACTATGAGGTACCACCTCACGCCACTGAGATTGGCACACATCACAAGAAAGGAAAACAAGCAGTGCTGGCGGGGATGTGGAGAGAAAGGAACTCTTTTTCACTGCTGGTGGGAATGCCGTCTAGTACAACCTTTATGGAAAGCGATATGGAGATTCCTTCACAAACTGGAAATTGAGCTTCCATACGATCCAGCTATACCACTCCTAGGAATATACCCAAGAAACACAAATATACAATACAAAAAACCCTTCCTTACTCCTATATTCATTGCAGCGCTATTTACAATAGCCAGACTCTGGAAACAACCAAGATGCCCTTCAACAGATGAGTGGCTGAAGAAACTGTGGTACATATACACAATGGAATACTATGCAGCCATCAGGAGAGATGAAGTCATGAAATTTTCCAATACATGGATGTACATGGAATCTATTATGCTGAGTGAAGTAAGTCAGAGGGAGAGAGAAAGACGCAGAATGGTTTCACTCATCTATGGGCTTTAAGAAAAATGAAGGACATTTTTAACAATATCTCAGAGACAAGAGAGATGAGGGCTGGTAGGTGCAGCTCAGGACATGCAGCTCATCACATAGAGTGATGAGTGCAGTTGCAGAGATGACTACACTGAAAACTATCATAAAATGTGAATGAATGAGGGAAGTAGAAAGCCTGTCTCGAGTACAGGTGTAGGGGGGTGGGGAGGAGGGAGATCTGGGAAATTGGTGGTGGGAATGTTGCACCGGTGAAGGGGGGTGCTCTTTACATGACTGTAATCATACAACTATAATCATGTTTGTAATCACGGTGTTTAAATAAAGATAAAAAATATAAAACAAAAAAAAAAAAAAAAAAAAAAAAAAAAAAAAAAAAAAAAAAAAAGAGATGAGGATGGACTTCAGGCTAAGGAGAGATCTCTGGGGATAATGTAGTTCTCAAATTGGAAAGAAAAATATTTGTAGAGGTCAGGCATTCTTTTCTTTCTACTCCCTCTTTGCAGCTGTACATTTTAGCTAATAATCCACCAGTGATTTCTCTCTATTACTTCACTTATGGCAATCACTTCAGGTCTTGTCTCTGGTCATAATGGTGATCTATGTATGCGATCTACATGGGGCATGGATAATGAATCCTATTTTATTTCTTAATTAAGAATTGGAAAGTACTGCAAATTACTGCAATTAACATGGATTTTCTTCCTCATTTATTTACTTATTTAGTTGCCTGAAATTGCACCCTTAGCTTAAACCAACTTCGGGATTCAGAGCCAGTTAAAATATATAGCATTCATTAAAATATTTATTCTTCCCCAACAGTGAATTGCAATTTGGACATGGTAGTGATATCTGTATGTAAAATTCATCCCAAAAATATATCTATTGAGTTCAGTCCATCCAGCTGGTAATTTTGAAAGTTAAAATTATTGATAATCTATTGTGTGACTGAAATAAACTAAGGTTTTCAAAATAACCTTCTGGAATGTTGACTTCAGACAGCATTGTTGTTTTTCTTCTCAGAGTTCTTTGGGAATCTGATCAACATCATATGTTCTGAAGTTCAGTATTCACTAAAAGATATGAATAACAATTTGAGATGGTTGAATCCATTTGATTAACTTCAAAACAGCAGAATTTCAAATAAATTATTTAGCACCAAATTGTCTGGTAATTTTCAATATTCAACCTTAAACTTTATTCTTGGGTTAAAATTTTATTTTTTTCTAGTTTCCAAGAAGAAACAGCACAAGACAGGGTGGTTAAAATTAACAAAAATTATGCTACAGAAATGTAAGCCTTTTGGTATGGGCCAGTAACCAATCTAAAGGAGATCCAGAGTGGGTGTAAACGTGTATAATCCTACCAGCAAGCAATTGAGAAATAGCATCTCAAATCCTAAAAGATGTAAACACTTTAAAATTCCACTTCAAGGCATTTGTCCTTAGGAAGGAATGATGATTATTTACTAAGACTTAGCTACATCGACTTTCATTGCAACCCAGGTTATAATGACAAAACAAATAGAGTAGAATAAACAAAATGAGCAGTAATAAAAGGCTAGTCAGGTTATGGTATAACTTGACACTGGGATACTAATCATAACTTTAAAATTATGTGGTTTATGTTAGTTATCTATGGTGTTATGACTTCAAATTCTAATGGTTTAAAACAATAACACATTATCTCACAGTTTGAGGGGGTCAGGATTCTGGGCAGGGTTGAACTTTTGGTTCAGTTATTCTCACCGGCTGCCATCAAGGTGATTGATCTTATATCTCCATTTGTATCTCCAGGTTGAACTGGAGATGATTCACTTTTCTATTATAGTTAAGTAGTTTCTTAGTAGAATTATATCCCTCAAAAGCTGTTCATGTGTGGTCTGCCTTTTGGGCTTTTCTGTAAAGTAGTTGGCAAGGGGGCATCAACTTTGTTACGGCAACTAAGTCACAGAGCAAAATAGAATGAGGAGAGCTGGGAATGTCTCTTTAAAACCTACTCTCCAAAGTGGCATCCCAACACTTTTGCTATAGTCTTTTAGATGTAAATCAGAATCCCAGGCCACATTCCAGAGGAGTGGATTACACAATGGAGAGAATACATAAGGACAAGAATCACTTGGTGGGGCTGGAGAGATATCATGGAGGTAGGGCATTTGCCTTGCATGCAGAAGGACAGTGGTTCAAATCCCAGCATCCCATATGGTCCCCTGAGCCTGCCAAGAGCGATTTCTGAGTGGAGACGCAGGAGTAACCCCTAAGCGCTGCTGGGTGTGACCCAAAAAAACAAAACAAAACAAAAAGAATCACTTACAACCATCTTAGAAGCCCTCTACCACTCAGCTGTAGTTCATTTTATGGCAAAAGATATTTGCATCTTCATTCAATGAAAAGCAGGTTGTAAAACAGTTTATGGTCCCTTTTTCATCGATAAAAAAAATACAGCAGAAAATATGTATTTACAAATTTTAAGGTTTTAGGAAATAATTTAAGACAGTTTTATGGGTTAACAATGATTATACCTAAACAGTAAGGTTACATAAAGGTGAATTTTAAATTCTATTGCCTAATCTGTATTTCTATTTTAGCTAAAAAAAAAAACCCACATTTTTACCATTCAAAATATTAATTATTATTAAACAAGTCAATTAAATCCTCTAGACTGTTTGTTTCTAATATCCACTATATTATCTTTTCAGGATTGTTTCTTTCTTACTACTTGAAATCAACTATAAATCCATAAAGTACTTTCTAGAACCTATTGATACCACAGATTCAAGGAAACCGTGAGTATTTTATAAACATTATTGTTCTTATATGTGCCTTTTAAAATCATTGTTACTACCAATAATGCAACCATGGAATACTCAAATTATTCTCCCTTCTGAGGTCAATATTGAATTTGAAAGCCAAATTTGAAATTTGGCTCTGAGACAGCCGAATTGTATAAAGGGGTTCTTTCCTTTGAGCCAGTGTCTTTCTACTTTAACTCTGGCTGCTTCCAGACATAAACAGGCTTGACTGTAAGATAATATTACCTGAAATTTTTTAAAAAGATAGATTCTATTCATGTCAAAAATAAGTGAACATATCTTGGGGCCGGGCGGTGGCGCTAAAGGTAAGGTGCCTGCCTTACCTGCGCTAGCCTAGGACAGACCGCGGTTCGATCCCCCGGCATCCCATATGGTCCCCCAAGCCAGGAGCGACTTCTGAGCGCATAGCCAGGAGTAACCCCTGAGCATCACCGGGTGTGGCCCAAAAACCAAAAAAAAAAAAAAAATAAGTGAACATATCTTAAACTACCAACTATTCAGAAAAGAAATGTGTGAATGATAATATAAAGTGATGAATAGTCCCCACATTCATTAGTTTTCCTACCTCACACCTTCAAGAGGTTCTGAACTGAGGCGCTGCTGTTTCAGGATTTACATGACTTCTCTAATAATATAAAGATTATCTTGTCAATCATTAATGAAAATTACTGTTTTTTAACATATGTTGCTGTTAATGTTGCTATTTATTGATCAAGCAGAGAGATTGTTTTACACTTATTCTGAGCATAAAGAAATTAGCTGGGCCGGGCGGTGGCGCTAAAGGTAAGGTGCCTGCCTTGCCTGCGCTAGCCTTGGACGGACCGCGGTTCGATCCCCCGGTGTCCCATATGGTCCCCCAAGCCAGGAGCAACTTCTGAGCACATAGCCAGGAGTAACCCCTGAGCGTCAAACGGGTGTGGCCCAAAAACCAAAAAAAAAAAAAAAAAGAAATTAGCTTAGAATGGCAAACTAGTATCCATAAGGGAAAAATGGTTTATAAAATGGCAGGTCAGTGAACTAATTTTCACTGGGGTCTATAGTGCAATCGCACTATTCTAGAAAATACTTGTTTCTTGATGGTGTCATACAATAGATCATTTTTCTCCTCATGTGAGACCCAAAAAGCTATGTCAAAATGAAAAGTTAGAAATCAAGATGTTTCATATTTTGAGGCTTCGTGGTCTTCTAGGTTTTCTGAGATTTATGTTGGATCTTCTGCATTTTCCTGGTTGACAGAGAAGGAAAAAGTATCCATAGTCTGAAGCCAGCCAATACGTAACACATTCCTTTGGTGAGAACTAGTCAAATGTATTATCCTAATAAAGAGGTTTTGAGTTTTCCCTGGATGAGTTTAATTGTCCAACAACTTAGTATGTAGTAATAAGATACACATAGAGGACTCTTTCAAGAATAATCATAGTGTTATGAGGTTGTTGCTCAGCTTATTATTCTTTATGTACATCCACATATGAATTATAAAACAAGAACTAGTAGATTATCAGGATTGTTTAAATACTGAATTTTTCTGTCCTATTTGAAGAAACTTCTAAAAACCAACTATATTTCTTTCCTCTGATTAAAGCAACAGAGCACTAGCAATAATATTCTAAAGATGCAAGGTTGTTATACTAGATATAAATTTCTGTCAATGCTAGAAATATTTAGAAACCACTGAGTTATCAAGATAATGGATTTAAACCACATTTAAATACACAAATCATATAGTTTCTCATTTATAAAATCATAATAAAATCTACCTCTTGAGTAGATACAAGTCCTAAGAAAATAAGTCAAGAAAGAACATGGTATGTATTATTTCTTTTTTTTTTTTTTTGATCTTTTTTTTTTAACCACACCTGGTGATGCTCAGAGGCTATTCCTAGCTTTGCTCAGGATGCCTTCCTGGCATGCTCAGGGGGTCATGTGGGATGCCGGTGACCGAACTCAGGTCAAGCGCGTGCAAGGCAAGTGCTCTTGCACCTGTTCTATCAGGCCCCGGTATGTATTATTTCAATATATGAATAACTTTTCCAGCAAGTATCCATATCTGATGAATAATCTCAAAAGTATTTTATCACTACCCTGTTGTTGCCAGTTCTTATAGTATTAATATCCATTTTAAGATAATATTAGTACACCCTTAGATCAGAGTTGCAAGTGTGTGTGTGTGTGTGTGTGTGTGTGTGTGTGTGTGTGTGTGTGTGTGTGTGTGTGTGTGATTCAACACTCCCTGGAAATTTACCTTTTTTAAGTGAACAAAAAGTTTCTCCAGTTGTACCTAAGGGCAGTACCATTTTCCTGGATAGTTCCAGCCTACCTTTAGGACTGGTATCACCCACTTTGGGAAGCATTGCCTCAAATTATCATTATTATGATGAGTGTTACCACAAACAGTAAAAAAAAAAACAAAATAACGTCTCTATTGTCCTTAACTTTGAGATATTTGACTTTTACAGTAATGCTATAAGATGAAAAGGAGGCACCCTAGAATCATTCCCATTTCATAGGTGCGAGAACTGAGTTTTGTACAAGCTCAGTGATAATGACCAACATCACATTCTAACCATGTCAGATTTTCCACTTGACTCTCAAATCCAGGTTTTAAAATCAAAAGCTTAGTTCTCTATCAAATGTAAAATTTGATCTTATAGGAACAGATGGCATTTTAGTAGATATGGTCTTAATATTTATATGAATTAAGGTTTATTTTGAAGCTTGCTTTTTTTCCAACACCACTCACCTCAAGTTGTCTTGCCTCCATCAAGTTTAGTTAGTCTTATTTCATCTGTCAGGAATAAATGGTAGAGGAAAATATTGCTATTATTGATGATGCCATTTTACAGAAGTAAATGTTATTGGTGCTGCTGTGTCAATTCTAGCTGTCATAAAAGTAGGCTCCTGCAATATTTCTAGGGAATGTGAGTGGGGCCTCTGGAAGGAGGGAAAGGGACACTTTATTTTTAATCTAACACTTTTAAAGACATTAATTATCAGTATGACAAACCCTAAATATGTCAGATGATGGAATTCTTAGTAGGTTTCTTTTCCCAATTTTTTGGGCCTTTCTCCAGCTAATGATATGTAGTTATTTGCTTATATTCTTTCTAGGAAAAGAAACTAAAAACTTAACTATTTGCATTAATCTAGAAACTATTCAGTTTACTAGTTTAGAGTCAAGTTTACAATATAGAGATCTCAGAGCTAATGTTTGTCCTGAGTTGAGTGACACCAAATACCAAGACAGGGACAGGCACCTTCAATTTACAAACCTGCTACTGGCCACATGATAATCTAGGATACTATATATCAGTGTTTTTCCATAAGGCCTCTTGTGGGATTCTGATATATTCCAAGGAAAATCAGTGAGAATCATGAAATGGAGTCAATGGTACAAAATTAAGGTTCAACCCTAGTTGGAAGCCACAGGAAGGAAACATATTTGGAGGGAGCCAAGATTGGGAAAAGGTGAGAAAGACTGGTCCAGGTTCTATATTCCTGTTTCTATTATTTGTCATATCAGATGAATGTTATCCACTCTCTCTACTTCCCCTAATTGCTTATGGAAATACCAAGAACTTTAAACTTAAGTCAATGGTTGCTGAGTGCTTAGACCCCCAATCACATGTGTTAGACGAATGCCGAAGAATCATCATTGGCACTATACTATTGCCATGTTTTATGGTCAGCTTTGCTTTTCTTAACTCAGAACAGTTAATGAAGTAGTAACTGTCGGTTTCCAGCAAGAGGGTGAAGGAGCCAGATGAGGTTCTATTTTTACTCTGCGTTAGTGTCCAGTTGGTATTTTTCACAACAGTTATGTCTAGTGGGTTTGTAAGTATTTTAATTACAGTGACATTTTGCTATAATGCTCATAAAAATCGGGCTAACGATTTCAGGATACTTTTTTACATCCTAAAAATGATTTATTTTGCAAAAAGCTCAGTTGGGTTGTACCAGCATCCAACACATTGCCACCTTTGCCTCTAAGTTTGATAACTACAACTTTTAATTAATTATTTCAGCATAAAAATGAGATTTTTTTACCTTTGGAAAGTCACCCGAATTCTAGTGAAATTGACCCAAGTATCTTGGGGAATTTGTCTTTTGTTCAGGAAAAGGGATCTAAGCAGACAATCACAGCTTCACTAAAGCACCTATTTTTAAGCTCTATGCTCACATTTTTTGGGGGGAGAATAACAATAAAGTAATCTGTGGGCTATTTGGACTCACACCTGATTGACAGATATCACAAAGTGGCCCTTGACTAAGAACATAAAAATCAGTAGAAAATAATCATGTACTCCATCTACAGTGAAATACTAGACAAAATGAGGGCTAGTAGGAGAGTAAACTTTGAGATGAAAGGAGAATAGAAGCAAAAGCAAGCAGTATCACAGAGAGATAGAAAAATATGATTGAGTCTGAAATGGTGTAAACCCCAATGAAAAGGCCAGGCAAATGACTAATTCTAGGCAGTTAGGTATAAGCCCAAGTTAAAGTCCAAAGCCTGGACCAGAGAGGTAGTACAATAGGTAGGGTGCATGCCTTGCACATGGTCAACCTGGGTTTAATCCCTGGCATCCCATATGGTCCCCCAAACATACCAGCAGTGATTCCTGAGTGCAGGGACAGGAGTACTCCCTGAGCTTAGTCAGGTTTGACCCAAAACCCAAAACAACCGAAGCCCTACAGAAACTGCAGCAACTGGCAGACACTGGTAACAACTGAGGGCAGAGATAATAGTGCTGATACAGCTATCAGCTAAGAAGGATTCCAGCAATTTACAGAGAAAATGGCAATCTGATAATACAATGTAATTCATGAAAATAACAAGAGAAAGGTAATAAATTCAGTTCCAAAAGAACTGAGGCTAGAGCCAGAACCTAATTTCCAAGAAAAGGTGTGTCTTCCATCAACTAAAGCAGTTGGGCTCTCATTTTATGTCATTTGGCCAATGAGTGTCATTTGGTCCAAGCCCAAACCTGATTCTGGCACAGAATCAAGAGATGCACCAGTCAACTTAGAAGGAGTTAGAAAGATGCGGGGACTGCCATATGCTCATCTAAGGGAAGGCCTCCCACAGAATATCAGAACTGACCTCAATATTCACTTTAATTGAATAGTAATTGTGAGGAGCACACTAAGATTGATTAATTCCCCCTACACTCTGGCTGAGTCAGCACTAAGCCCAGTACCCAGCAGTACAGTTCTGCGCTAGACAGATGCCATGGACTTGCCAATGACCTGTACTTCTCCACACACCAGGCTATAAAGTCTAACAGAAATGGTATTTATGAAGACATCCTAAATCTTCTATAAGGCTTTATATTGTATTAAGTCAACTATACTTGCCTACATGCCTATATTCCAGGAGAAAGTAAAATATATATATATATATATATATATATATAATTATGAACAAAGAACATTAAAAATAAACCAGTAGACATCGATGTCAAAATTAGTTTTACCAGTGGGGAAGTGGATGAGGGTGGAAAAAAAGGTGAAAGGGAGGGTAAGAAATGTTGGTGAGTTTAGGGGCTGAAGTGATATCACAGCAACTACGACATTTGCCTTGCATGTATGTGTTTGACCCTGGTTCAACCCTGGTTTGATCTCCAGCATCCCATATGGTCCCCCAACCACCAAGAGAAATGATCCTTAAGCTCAGAGCTAGTAGTAACACCTGAACACTAACAGGTGTGGCACAAAACAAACAAAAAAATATTGGTGGGTTTATTTCCCCCAAATAATAAAATGTATAACAACTTAAGTTTATAAAAACTGCAATAAAATACTTGTGTCGTTGTCTTCCTACAAATTGCTTCTTGCATATAATAACAAAGCAAGCAACAATGCTTCCTATTTCTTACAAGGCTTAATATTTTATTAAGAAATTTCAAGACTATACTTTCAGGGATCATTTCTATAGTATGTGACTAGAGAAGTTTCTCTGATCGAGCACCCAAAGCCACGAGGAGGAGCCAGAGTGTCCTCTCCTGAGCGTGAAGCCCGCTCTAGGCGTTGCTTCTGCAGCTGCCTTTTGCCATTGATGATCATTCTTTCCTTCCTTTGGAAGGGGTAGAAGGAGAGGATGCAGTCTGAGTGGTAAAAAAAAAAAAGAAAAAGAAATTTCAATTACATTATTTCTTTAAAATTTTATGTTATATGTAAGGGAGAGAATTATGATATCCCATGTAAAGATAAATAAACTGTGATTAAAAGAGAGTAAGTAATTTACCCTTACTTACACAATTAGAGTTTAGATATGGATACATGCATTATAAATTCAAATTTCAGTAAATTCAAGTTATTACAATTATGGATCAAAAACAAAACTGTTGAGTCTTATAACCCTAAGAATTCAGAAGCTGGTGTAAAATATATGAATTTACATTTATCACAGACCAGACCTGATGTAATTATTTTTAACTCATTTTAGCTTTGCCTTGTTGTCTTTAACTTCAAAGCTTTATTGTGATAAATCTGATCTTATTTAACCAGTCAACAACTCTATTACTACATAGGAAGAACAGAATTGACAGATGAGAAAACTAAAACTCACCCCAAAACAGAAGTATACTTTGTAACAGAGTTTTTACAGTTTTAATATCATTTTTAGAATGAGGTTAGGCTAGGAAGAAAGTATCTACAGAAAAGTAGAGAGGAAGCATTTTATAAAAATAATTAATCAAATATTATATGAATATAAACAAGGATAAGAACTATCAGAAGAATTTTAAAGAAGTATAAATAAAGGGTACTAGTCTAATAGATATTAAAACCCACAAAACACTGTGATAGAAAAGTTGTGTTTCAAAGACACAAAAAGTTGTGTTGCAAAGAAGAGATTCCAAAAAGATATTCATGGGGGAACCAAGTGATAGCACAGTGGGTTGGACACTTGACTTGCATACAGCCATTCAGGATTCAATCCCCAGCATTCATATTGTCCCTGAAGCTCTGCTAGGATTTACTGAACACAGTAAGCCCTGAGTGTGACCAGATGTGGCCCAAAAACAAACAAAAATATATACTTCTTTAGAAATGTGTTCCATACAGAGGGAGTGATTCCCAAAATCTAGGGATATATAATGTCACAACGGTTGGATACATGATGTAAAATAAAAGTTAGATTTTATTTTTTATATATTTGCTTACACCAAATAGCATAAACTATTATAAATAAATTCTAGATGTACTCAAAATGGAAAGATTTATTTAAATTTAATTTATTAGACAAAAATCCAGGTACATTTGTATGTATCTAGCAAGAAAGAATTTCTTTTTTGTTTGTTTGCTTGAATCACCATGACTTAGATTACTGTTCATAATAGTGTTCTATTCATGCAAGTCACCAACATCATACCCTCCACCAGAATATGTCCCTTTCCCCCCATTATCTCAGTGTCCCCTTCCAATACGCTGACCTCCTTATCTCCTACGTCTGGTAAGAATAGTTCTAACACTAGTTCTGTAAATTGTAGGAAAGATTTTTATTCAAACTAATAAAACAACATAGGGAAAAAAAGAGAACACATTGTATACCATTAAATATATAACATTTCTGTTTGACCAAAGACATCATCATCAAAACTACAGGCAAGTGAGAGGTTAAGAGGACTTTGCTCTGCATTAGCCTAACATATATCTAATATATGAATATGAAGAAAGGGATACTATAAGTGAGAGATAAGTAACCCAGGGCTAGAGAGATATTACAGTGGGTAAGATATTTGCTTGTGTTTAGCAGATTCAGATTTGATCCAGGGTATCCCATAGCATTTCTCAAACCCACGATGAATGATTCTGAGTGCAGAGCCTGAGCACCATTAGATGTGACCCCAAAACAAACAAAAATATAAACAAATAAAATATAAACAACCCAATAGAAAAGAAAGCAAGCAATACTTTAATATAAAATGTATATCAGAATTGCCTATAAATATAAACATAGTCAGGGAAATACCAATCGTTAATTCAAAAGAACAAAGTTATTGTGGAAAAAGGGCACTCTTCTGGCAAAAGTGCAAATTGCTTTAATTCCATTAAACAAAATTTTCTGTCTTGTAAAGAGAAAAATATACCTCTCCGTGACAGATACAATTAGTTTCATAGATGGATAGATAATTTCCTGCAAAGGCTCACTCCTCTGTGTTATGTGATATGTAAAATAATTTCAACTGTTGCTTTTTTTTTAACTGAGAATTTGGAAACTTTCTAAATGCTCAGCAGTACAGCAATATAAAATGTGTTCCCTATGATAGCAGTGATCATCAAAAATCTAAACACATGTTCTAGGATGATTGTAACAACTCAATTTAGGGGAAAAATAAAATAATTTGAAACTACATTCACATACATGTTTAAAATATAGAGAATTTTGTCTATCACTAATGCATTCAAACATGTAGAAAAGGCATTAAACCACAGGGAAAAAAAATCTGTTCATTAAATTATAGGAAAAACAAAAAGGAGAATGATTTCTCAAAGGAAGGATAATGGACTTCAGGCCAGTACAAAAAGGATTCAACTGAACCTATTAGAATTTTTTTATTAAAAAATAAGAAAAAATTGAACAGCATCAAAACAGTATAGTCTGTTCTTATGGATACTATATGACATAATAAACAATTCAGAAAAGAAAATATCGTTGACCAAACCTCCTTTCTTTTCTCTGGTGGAAATGAGAAGGCAGTGGGAAGCATGAGTCTGCAGAAAACAGAGTCAACAGATTTTAAATGATTTGGGGTTTATGTTTTGTCTCATGTACACACTTCAGGGGAGATCTATTCATGGGAGATGGCAGGGAGTGGTGGTGTCATAGGAAACACACTGTCAAGCCAGGTAGTAAAGGCAGAGAGTGCTAACACCAGCCCTCCCAGGGCACCAAGAACCTTATTCTCTGTGTAGGTGTAGATTCAGGAGTAACAAAACCTTCAACAACAGTTGAGTATTTCCTCCAACTCAAAAGAATTCGGCAGTAGGCGATCCAGGACTAACATAGTAGCTGACCCAGGACTTCAGAACTTTCTGTCACTCTGCTCTGCCATCCCTAGTAAGAAGTTTCTTCTCCAAATCCCTTCGTAATCTACTACGGCCATTGCTATTCCAAGTCCTAGAGGCAGGAAGGAAGGAGAAAAGACAGAGGAGAGGGAGAGCAAAGTTGTTTCTATTGGTTCTCTGTGCACTTGTAACTCTTTCCTAGACATTCATTATTTTCGTGAATATTTTATTGATGATCCCTAACCTGAGGAGAGGTTTGGGAATGTTTTTCTTTCATTTAATCATCAGTGTGTCCAGCTGGGATTTCTATTCCTAAATAGAACTTGGCTAGTACTTGGCTAGAACTAAATGATACCTGGCCAGTTGGTTAGCATTCACTGTCATAGCTGGTAGTTTTTCACAGAAAGCCCAAGTCAAGAACTTGTTTCCTCTGGACATTATTTCCCTGCAGGTACAAGGAAAACTATGAACTAGTGATACCCTATTCTCTTTGCTGTTCATTATTTCATACATTGGTCAGACAATCTTGAGACAATAGTGCATGAAGCAGTTGTCTTCTTGCATGCTTTCCTATGCCCCAGAACAGGTTTGCATCAAGCTGTTAACCCTTTCCTCTCCTCAAAGTTTGGGTTCTGACTTTATGTTTCTTGCTCCTAGGGCCTCCTCACAAACAGCATTTAGTTGGTACCCACAACCCTTTATGAGAGAAGTCTTTATTATACAGAATGTTGAAAACTCAGAAAAGTTAAGTGACCTTTCCAAATTATCATGTTAGCAAGTATAAACCCAGGCTAAGAAACAACATAGCTCACATCCTCTCCTCCCCTTCTCTTCCTTTCAAAAATTGCTTTCAAAAATTACAGTGTAAGGTCTTCTGGAATGATTTCTTCTTACAAGTCAAGATGGTAGGTGTGGAGTAGGTGGAGGTTCATGGGAGAGGCCAAAGGTGAGCCATGGTTTTTCCATTCCTATTCTATTTCCTTACTACTCACTATTTCCCAGACTCAAGCAGTATTGACCTGATCATCACACATTCCTTTATTTTTTTACTCAATATGGATGAACTTTTACCAAGAGTTCACCACTATATGAGGCAAATTGAAGACAGAATGGTAACTTATATAGTTACCATTCTTATATGCACAGATGGAGGGATCAAGGGAAGCAGAAGAGAGTAAAGCCAGAGAAGGGATGATCAGGGACTTTCTGTTGGTGTCGACTTTGAGCTTCCAGAATGAAACCCATTCCAATTTGAGCTACATTTTGCCCGCAACTCAGATGGCTATGAATGTGTTAGACATAAGACAGTAAGCAAAGTTTTCCAAGGAAGAAGGGGAATTCTAACACAAGATCCAGTTCTGCCATAATACTGTATTCCTTCCAGGGAGCAGTCCTCACAAGCAAGACAGATGAACACCAACTGGTTTGAGTGGCAGAAATATTTTTCACATTATGATCCTAGCCCTGAGAAAAACATTGTAGAGGAAGGTGTCCTTATAATCTGGTTTATAGCCAGCTTTTGAAAGCCTGCTGAGCACTTTCTATTAGAAAGGGAAACTGGAGGTGAATAGACTCCTTGGAGAATTATAGTGGGAGAAAAAGGGGGTTTTAGGTGTGCTTCAGAATCTCATTGAAAATATTTCTTTCATAAACTTAGAAGGTTATGTTTCTGTAGGAGGCACTAAAAGTAAAATACTAAAAATGCTCTCTGGCTGTACCTTAGAAACAACTTGAGAGGCCATTCCTGTCTAAGACTTTGAAAAAAAATATTCTACAGAAACTACAGAATAGAATCTGTCTTATTGCTATAAGAAAATGTGCCTATACATTATGTTGTGCAAGTTCTCTAAAAATACACTTAGTAATTAAATAAGTCAAAATCAAAGAAAGCACTATCCAAATACATTCTTCAGAGTATTTTACTAATGACATCTAGGAGAATTCCTTGAAGTTTGGTTTTCAAGAAGAAGCCAACAGGAAAAGCAAAAGAAGGTGTTAGACAGGGTCAACGGCTGCAGATGACAATGGTGTAGCCTGTGGAGTATTTTTGGACAGAGGCAGTGATAGTCTTTCAGAAATATAGAGCACAACATCCTGTGGCTGTGGCTGGAAAAATAGCCAGACTGAATGCAAAGCATGCTGCCTACAGAAAGTGCTGGAAATACCAGAAAATGGGTGAGACATTTACCCCCCCTCTTTATTTCTCTCTCTCCATCTTTTTTAAACTTTTTTTATTGAAATCTTTATTTAAGCACCATAATTACAAACATGACTGTAGTCATAAACATAACATCCCCCTTCACCAGTGCAACATTCCCACCACCAATCCCCCTCCCCTGCCTGTATTCAATATAGGTATTCTACTTCTCTCATTCATTAACATTGTCATGCTAGTTGTTAGTGTAGTTATTTCCCTATCAGCATTCACCACCCTACATAGCAAGCTGCATATTGTGACTCAGTCCTTCCAGCCCTTAACTATATTGTCTCTGGAATTATTACAATAATGTCTTTACTTCCTTAAAAAAAACATAGATGAGTGAGACTATTCTGTGTCTATCTCTCTCCCTCTGACTTATTTCATTCAGCATAATCGATTCCATGTACATTCATATATATGAAAATCTCCCTCCTATCTTTACTCTTGCTTCAAAAGAGCTTCAAATCAACCCTCAATTTAACCCCCCTTCTCATTCTTTCCTCTTGGCTCTGCATTAGGCCACTTCTTTCTCATTGGGTTTCTCTCTTTCAATTTACTATTTCCTTTTCAAACACTTTATTTCCCATTTTGGGTGGTAGGGACATAGGAAGAATTTTTTTGTGGTCCTGCTTTCCCCTAAGTGAGCCTTATGTCTCTTCACTTTCCTTTACTGACACTTATTAAAGCAGTATCTCCATACTCTCCTCTAAATCTTCGACCTGCTCTCTATTCCCACAATTTCACAGATATACCAGCTTGTTCAGCTGTGGATATACCAACTTGATCTTGCCAGTTTCTGGAACTGTTTGATCATTGCCTAAACCAAATCTCTTATAACATTTGCTTCCTATCACCTGTGTGACCATGCTCTCTTGGCCTCCTCTGTAGCTTTCTTATTTCCTTCTTGGTCCCCAACTCCCTGCTACCACCGTAGTCCCGTATTAGTTGGGAAGAGACTAAAATCACTTAATTTATTGATCAAGGTAAATGGTATTACACAATACATTAGAGAACCAGATGAAAGTTTTCAATAATTTTTCCCAAATAGGGATATTCACATAAATTAATTAAGAATAGACTACAGGCTCACCAAATTAAGGTCCTTGCTCTAAATCAAATATAGAAATAAATTAACAGGAATCTGCTGTGTCTCTAAAGCATGGCAGACATCTTGGGCCTTCTCTCTGCTTGCTTCAGCCTGGCAAGTTTGATACACTATGGCTTCCTTCCCTGAGGGCTTGCCTTCTACAGAGGTAAGCAGACCCATTTACAAAGGGTGGAGCCACTCCTCCTAGCCAATGATTAATACCACCAAAACACGTAGAAAAATCCACAATATAAGTGTGACCATGGAAATACAACACAGGCCAACACCAAGCATAGAGAATGAAGATGGTAACTCTGATGTCCCTAAAGTGGCCAACCACCTAGTAAGTCTCTTAGATATGGAGTTTAGAGAAGAAATATGGACAATGTTAACAGAACTCAAAGCACAGATTGAGTTGAATGGAACACTAATAAGAATTAAGAGGATAGGAAGATAGAAATCAGAAAACTCCAAACTTAAGTAACAGGTCTGAAAAACTCAGTACAAGAATTAAAAACCTCAATGGAAAGTCTCTTCAATAGGGTAACAGCAGCTGAGTATAGAATTAGTGAGCTGGAAGATGAAATGATTAGCAACTCCATACAGCAGAAGAGATTGGAAAAAGCCTTAAAACAAATAATCAGACAATGGAAAAATTACTCAAAGAATGTGAACAGATGAAAATAGAAGTCTTTGATAAGCTCAACAGAAACAACTTAAGAATCATTGGAGTCCCAGAGACCCAAGAAAAAAATCCCCAGAAGAATCAACAGTCAAGTCATTACAGAGAAACTAACAGAGTTAAAGACTACATGCAACCAAATCCTACATACCCAAAGAGTACCAGCTAAAAGAAACTCAATAAAAAGCATCCCAAGACACATCCTAGTCATGATGACAAATCCCACAGATAGTGATAGAATACTAAAAGCACCAATACCAAAAAGGGAAATTACATTCAAGGAGCATCCTTGAGATTTACTGCAGACCTGTCACAAGAAACACTCAAGGCCAGAAGGAAGTGGTGGGACATAGTGACAAAACTCAATGAAATAAATGCTTCACCAAGAATACTGCACACAGCCAGACTCACTTTGATATTTGAAGGAAGTAAACATAGCTTCACAGATAAACAACAACTCAGAAATTTTTCAGACTCAAAACCAGCTTTAAAAGAAAAACTGAAAGGTCTACTTTAAGACAAGATTGACCAACAGACACACTAAACTTCTACACAAATATGGCACTAAATCCAATGAAAATTATCTCTCTCAATGTCAATGGACAAAATGCACCAGTTAAGAGACACAGAGTAGCTAGATGGATCAGAAAAAATAAATCCAACCATCTGCTGCCTACAAGAAAAACAACTGAATAGACAGAATATATATAGACACAAAATCAAAGGCTGGAAGAAAATCATCCAAGCAAACAAGACCCTTAAAAAGGCTAAAGTGGCCATACTAATATCAGATGACACAGACTTTAGACTCAGAAAAGTTGTAAGGAACAAAGATGGACATTTTGTACTAATCAAGGGATATGTCCAACAGGAAGAAATCAAACTCCTAAACATATACGCACCCAGTGACAAACCAGCAAAGTATTTAACACAACTGTTGATAAATCTGAAAAAGGAGATCAGTAACAACACAATAATTGTGAGAAACCTCAACACTGCCCTGTCACCCCTTGATAGGTCAACCAGACTGAAACCCAACAAAAATATACTAGCTCTGAAAATAGAAATGGAAGAAAGTAGATATATATATATGACATATATATATATATGACACTCCATCCTCAGAAACCTGGATACACATTCTTCTCCAATGCATATGGGTCATTCTCCAGAATAGACAACATGCTAGCCCATAAAACATATCTCCATAAAATTAAGAAGATAGAAATAGTGCAGACTACCTTTGCTGATCACAAAACACTGAAATTAGACGTAAACTACAAAGGGACACAGAAGGAAAATATTAAGACCTGAAAATTAAACAGCTTACTACTAAACAACCAGTGGATCAAAGATGAAATCAAAGAGGAAACCAAAACATTCTTGAAAACAAATGACAATAAAGACACAAATGATCAGAATTGACGGGACACCATAAAAGCAGTACTGAGAGGAAAATTTATAGCTTTGCAAGCATACATCAGGAATGAAGAAGGGGTCTACATTAATAGCTTGACATAGCTTATAAAGTTAGAAAATGATCAACAAATGAAACCAAAAATAGGTAGGCAGAAGGAAACAACAAAGATTAGAGCAGAAATGAATGAAGTGGAAATCCAGAAAACAATCCGAAAGATCAACAAAAGCAAAAGTTGGTTCTTTGAAAAAATAAACAAGATTGATAAATCACTGGCAAAACTCACAAAGAAATCAAGAGAGAGAAACTTAATAAACCGGATTAGAAATGAAAATGGGGAAATCACTACAGATACTGCAGAGATTCAAAGGGTAATCAGAGACTACTTTGAGAAACTCTATGCCACAAAACACTAGAACCTAGCAGAAAGGGACAAATTATTGGACTCTTATAATCGTCCATGGTTAAATAAGGATGAGGTAGCATATCTAAACAGCCCCATCACTATTGAGGAAATTAAAATGGTGATCAAAAATCTTCCCCAAAACAAAAGCCCAGGCCCAGATGGATTCACTAATGATTCTTTCAAACCTTCTACCAATAGAGAAACTTCTACCAAAACTTTTCAGGCTCTTTCATAAAATTGAAGAAACAGGAACACTTTCAAATAGATTCTATGAAATTAACAACACCTTGATATCAAAACCAGACAGAAATGCTGCCAAAAAAGAAAATTACAGACCAATATCCCTGATGAAGACAAATGAAAAGATCCTCAACAAAATACTGGCAAATAGAATTCAATGCATCATTAAGAACATCACTTACTATAACCAAGTAGGTTTTATGCCAGGAATGCAAGGATGGTTTAACATTCATAAATCAATCAACATAATATACCATATCAACAAAAAGAAAGATAAAATTCATATGATCATATCAGAGATATGATTTTTGCATAGAAGCAAAGAAAGCATTCGATAAGTTCCAAAACCCATTCTTGATAAAAATCCTCATCAAGATGGAAACGAAAGAAATTTTTCTCAATATAGTCAAGGCCATCTACCACAAGCCAATGGCAAATATTATTATTAATGGAGATAAACTAAAAGCCTTTCCCCTAAAATCCTGTAAAAGACAAGGCAGCCCTCTCTCACCACTCCTATTCAACATAGTACTAGAAATATTTGCCATAGTGATTAGGCAAGAAAAAGGTATCAAGGGCATCCAGATAGTTAAGGAAGAAGTCTAGGTCTAACTGTTTTCAGATGACATGATAATATATTTAGAAAACCCTAAAGACTCTGCCAAAAAGCTTCTAGAAACCACAAAGTCAATGGCTTTCTTTTTTATTTAAAAAAAACCTTCACCAGTGTAACATTCTCATCACCAATATTCCAAGTGTACCTCCTCCCCACCCCACCCCGGCCAATGCTCTAGACAGGCTTTGTACTTCCCTCATTCATTCATTCACATATTGTTATGATGGTTCTCAGTGTAATTATTTCTCTAACTGCACTTATCACTATGGTGAGCTTCACCTTGTGAGCTGGACCTTCCAGCCCTCCTATATTTTCTCTCTGAAAATTATTGCAAAAATGTCTTTTACTTTTATTAAAAACCTATAAATGAGTGAGACCTTTCTGCATCTATCTCTCTCCCTCTGACTTATTTCACTCAGCATAATAAATTCCATATACATCATGTGTAGAAAAATTTCATGACTTCATCTCTTCAGACGACTGCATAATATTCCATTGTATATATGTACCATGGTTTCTTTGGTCATTCATCTATTGTGGGGCATCTAGTTGTTTCCAGAGTCTGGCAATTTTAAACAATGCTGCAGTAAATATAGGTGTGAGGAAGGGATTTTGTATTGTATTTTTGTGTTCCTAGGGTATATCCCTAAGAGTGGTATAGCTGGATCTTATGGGAGCTCAATTTCCAGCTTTTGGAGGAATCTCCATATCGCTTCACATAAAGGTTGGAGAAGATGGCATTCCCACCAGAGTGCCTTTCTCTCCACATCCCTGCCAGCACTGCTTGTTTTCATTCTCTGTGATGTGCGCCGATCTCTGTGGTGTGAGATGATACTTCATAGTTATTTTGATTTGCATCTCCCTGATGATTAGTGATATGGAGCATTTTTTCATGTGTCTTTTAGTCATTTGTATTTCTTTTTTGTCAAAGTGTCTGTTCATTTCTTCTCTCCCATTTTTGATGGAATTAGATCTAATAATGATAGAGAAATAAACATCAAGAAAACAATTCCATTCACATTAGTGGCCCACAAACTCAAATATATTGGGGTCAACTTAACTAAAGAGGAGAAGGACCTATACAAAGAAAACTACAAAAATCTACTTCAAGAAATAAGAGAGGACACAAATAAATGAATACACACACCCTACTCATGGATTGGCAGGATTAATATCATTAAATGGCAATATTCCCCATGCATTGTACAGATTTAATGCAATCCCTCTAAACATATCAATGACATTTATTAAAGAAGTGGATCTAACACTCCTGAAGTCCATTTGGAACAATAAACACACATGAATAGTTAAAGCAATCCTTGGAGAAAGGAAAATGGGAGGCATTACTTTCCCCAATTTTAAACTGTATTACAAATCAATAGTTATCAAAACAGCATGGTATTGGAATAAAGACAGATCCTCAGATCAGTGGAATAGACTTGAGTATTCAGAGAATATTCCCCAGATATACAATCAACTAATCTTTGATAAAGAGGCAGAAATCCAAAATGGAGCAAGGAAAGCCTCTTCAACAAGTGGTGTTGGCAAAACTGGTTAGCTTCTTGTAAATAAGCAAACTCAGACCCTCATCTAACACCATGCACAAAGATTAAATCCAAATGGATTAAAGACCTTGATATTAGGCCTGAGACTATAAGGTATATAGAACAATACATAGGTCAAACACATGACATTGAGACTAAAGGCATCTTCAAGGTGGAAACAGTACTCTCTAAACAAGTGAAAACAGAGATAAATAGATGGGACTATATTAAGCTGAGAAGCTTCTGCACCTCAAAGGAAATAGTTCCTAACATACAAGAGCCACCCACAGAATGGGAGAAATTATTTATCCAAAACCCATCAGACAAGGGGCTAATATACAAAATATACAAGATACTGACAGGTCTTAATAAGAAAAAACATCTAACCCCATCAAAAAATGGGTAGGGTTTATTGGTTAGAAAGAGTGTGCGACTGTAAAGCGAAGCAGAGCGGCCACACTCTTCTGGGGCCTCTAAGTGACAGTTTTTGGGCGTTCACTTTCCAGGGCTCTGAAGAGAGCTTAAAGAATTCAGGAAAGGGCCCGGAGAGATAGCACAGCTGCGTTTGCCTTGCAAGCAGCCGATCCAGGACCAAAGGTGGTTGGTTCGAATCCCGGTGTCCCATATGGTCCCCTGTGCCTGCAGGAGCTATTTTTGAGCAAACAACAGACAGCCCTGAGCAGTAACCCCTGAGCACCGCGGGGTGTGCCCCCCCTCAATAAATAACCCCCCCAAAAAAAGAATTCAGGAAAGATAGAGAAGCACAGGACAGAGTTCCCTTCAGGTCCTCAGGGTCCTCAGAAGCACAGCAGGGCGGAGTCTACGCAGATAGAGTATAGATAGAATCAGTATTCTGCCTGGCAACCCCCTCAGCCAGCCAGTTCTTACTCGCTCGCTGGGCAGCTTCAGAATGCAGGTTTTTGGGGGTTCGCTTCCCAGGGCTCTGAGGAGAGCTTCAAGAATTCAGGAAAGGCAGAGAGCACAGGACAGAGTTCCCTTCAGGTCCTCAGGGTCCTCAGAAACACTGTCTGGAATTTTGTGAATTTGTCTTCAGGGAAAGAGTTCCAAGCACAGAGTGGAGCAAACAGCCTCATTCACAAACCAAGCTCTTCCATCTGGACCTCTGCAGCACTGCAAACAGAAAACTGAGAAAGGAACTCTTATTCACTGCTGGTGGGAATGTCGTCTAGTCCAGCCTTTATGGGAAACAATATAGAGATTCCTCCAAAAACTGGAAATTGAACTCCCATGTGATTCAGCTATACCCATCCTAGGGATATATATATATACCCTAAAAAACAAAAGAATACAATTCAAATATCCTTTCCTCACACTGATATTCATTGCAACGCTATTTACAATAGCCAGATTCTGGAAACAACCAAAATGCCCTTCAACAGATGAATAGGTAAAGAAACTGTGGTACATATGTACAATGGAATATTATGCAGCTGTCAGGAGATATGGTCATGAAATTTTCCTTCCTATACATGGATGTACATGGAATCTATAATGTTAAGTGAAATAAATCAGAGGGAAAGAGATAGACACAGAAGAGTCTCACTGATCTATGGGTTTTAAGAATAATTAAAGACATTACTGTAATAAGGCCCAGAGACAATAGAGGTAAGGACTGGAAGGGCTTCAAGGACTGGCTCACAATTTGAAGCTCACCACAAAGAGTAATGAACTCTGTTAGGGAAATAACTACACTAAGAACTAACATGACAATGTTAAAGAATGAGAGAAGTAGAATGCCTGTTGGGAATACAGGCAGGGGTGGGGGAAGAGGGAACGTTGGTGGTGGGAATGTTGCACTGATGATGGGGGTGTTCTGTTTATAACTGAAACTCAGCTACAAACATGCTTGTAATCATGGTTCTTAAATAATATATTTATATTTATATTAATAAAAAGAAATTAACAGTGGACAGGTAGTATATGGGGTTAAGGATTAAGGTGCTTACTTTGTATCTTATCCAACCCCAATTCAATTCCTAGCACTGCACATGATCCCTGAGGCACTACAAGGATGCAGGAGTGATTCTGAATACTGAGCCAGGAATAACTACTAGGTGTGACTCAAATCCCCATACACACATAAATGCACCCAAAAAAGGTCATTACGATGCCATGATTCATGGTTGTTTTTAAGCTATAATATTCTAGTAGGATCTTAGCTTTTAGTGTATAATGATGGACTAATACCTTTATCCTGTCAGCACCTTAGGTTCTTATTCTAATTTCTATGCTTTAAAAGTTATGTAATCTTGAGCTAGTTACATCTCTGAATCCAAGTTACTAGCTTGAAGAAATCACATTAAATATTTTTCTCTGCCTCATAGGTTTGTTGTAAGGTTCAAATGAGATTAGGAATTTTCTTCAAAGCACCACAAAAAACTCTTGCTATTAAAAATATTTTTGATTGCTATCTTAGGAATGCCCTCAGTAGGGAAGCAATATGAATTTTAATCCTATCTTGAGCACCATGTTTGGGTTTGATGTAGGTCCATTTCCCAGCTTGCAAGCTAGAGAAGATAATATCTATTCTATGCACCTCACAGAGCTAGTGTGAGTACCAAATGAAATAATTAATGTGGAGGGACTTTGTATCTCAGCAAGATGAAGTTGCCTGCTATTTCTCATCTCTTTCTTTGTCCCTCTCCATGTGCACTAATTGAGCTCCATGAGCCCAACAGAGTGAGGCTGTGCTCACAAGAGTCCCACGGTGCCAAATGATGGAGCATTCCTAGAAAAGGACTCGAGTCCAATTAAACTCTAGTGAGATAATCTTGGTTAAGTAATTATAAGAAGCGGCAAACAAATTGGTAATAATTGGCTTCTTATTATTTTTTAAAGGGGGACATGGAGAAAAAGGATAGAGTGTACAAGAAAGATTATCCCTTGTTCAAAATAATCATTCCTCCTGGCCACTTGCTCTCTTTGAACTCATCCCAAGGAGTTCTTGTTTCTCTGGGATGCTGAATTGTTACAAAATACTTTCTGACCTGTTGTCCTAACTTTACCCTGGTGTATTAGTGTTCATAAGATGTGTCCTTAGGAAGAGGTGTCAGGTTTATTCATGCCCCCAAGAAAGAATCTGATTGCTGAATCCATTAGCTTTCCTCATTACTAGCCCTCACTTTTGTGTTCTGCTATGGCCAGCTGAGGTTTAGTATGTTCTAGGACTGGTACAGATGGAAGATTAAGGTAATCAATCCATCTCTGATTTTTCACCAGCTTCTAACTGGTTTCAGAAAGAGGATTTCCATGGTGCTGTAGGAAGGGAGGGGTCTGCTAAAATTTGATAAGAATAAGCCATGTTCATTTTAGTCAGATCTCACAAGAAGTGTTTATGAAATGACACTACATGACAGAGTGGTACTTGAGTTTTTCTTATGGGGAGGGTTGAGCAGTGCTCAGGGGTTACTCCTGGCTCTGTACTAAGAAATCACTCCTGTAAGGCTCATGGACCATATGGGATGCCCAGAATCAAACCTGGGTCCATTCCTTGCCTCTGTGCTATTGCTGACCCGTGGCAGAAAGAGCCACGTGCATATGTACATAGAGCTGCCCCAGGTTTCACTGGTAAATCCACCAAGAGGCAAATCAGTCTTTGGTACCAGAGCCTTAGGTAGAGCTAAGTGTTCCTGTAAAAGGTTAAATGGCTTTTACTTCAGAGGTATGAGAGCCAGAGAGAAAGAGCTGACAGAGCAAAAATAGCCTAAGGAAGAGTTCACTTAAACTTCCTCCCTATCTATGAATATGGTACCATATTTTCCGGCATATAAGACGACGAGGCTTATAAGACGACCCCCTAATTTTACAGTTAAAACATAGGTTTAGACCTATCTTTGCTGTACTGCAACTGTATGTACCACAGTGGGTCAATCACAACAAGCAAAAGTTCAAAGATTATACTGTAATAGACTTCCTCTCTGACTCTGGCCAATCTGAGCAGGCTTTTTACAGTGTTGATTCGGGTCCAGAACATTGTCTAATTGGCATGCATAAAAAGCCTGCTTGAATTGGCTGAGTTAGAGAGGTGGTCCGAGCAGCCTGGCAGTGATTGGTGCAGGATCGAGTTGGAAAATTCGTTTCGTGGCAATATCCAGATGATTTTCATTTAGCAGCATATCGAAAGGTTTTGCGTGATATACTTGGCATATAAGACGACTCCCGATTTTCGGTTGACTTTTTTTTGTTTCAAAAGTCCTCTTACACGCCGGAAAATACCGTATCTTAGTCTTATGGCTCGGAACTGTGGACTGTAAGATCCTAGGCAGAGTAGACCTAGGCTCTGTGTTCCATGTTATTGGATTTTCTATGGTGCTTCAAAGAGTACAGAGGCAGAAAATCCACACAGGCAGGGTGGAGTATCTCCCTCTAACCCCCTCACCATGAGTTCCCATGACTCTCTTTTCCTGTAATGAATATCTATGGCAGAAGATTCTGGAGGGGCATATTTCCAACTTTCATGCCTATTTGATACTAAAAACTTTCTCAAGCATGCCCAATACAAATGACTCTTGTAGTGAGGGGAGGAAATCTTTGAAAACTCTTCAGTAGTTTAGAGTTCCACATATCACTGAAATACCACTTAAATTAAGTTTCAGTAGGTCTTTACACCTCTTTAAAATAGCAGTTCCTCCAGAACAGAACCTGGACCTCCTCAGCCACATACCCCAGAGCCTAGTAGAACATCTGTCACACATAATGGGTCATACTGAATGTCTGGTTGTACTCATCTGGAGGATGAACCCTCAGGAACAGTTTCATATTTGGGATTTGAATTGTGACCTAAAGTTACAGAATTCTCATGTGGCAAATATAAAGCCAGAAATATTGAACCATGAGGTGCTTGAGAGAGAAAGAAGTACCTACTACCATCACTCTGTAACTCCACCCTGAATTTAGATGTACCCACCTGAGACCCGCCCTTTTCTGGGAGGGGTCTTGGGAACTGGATATTAGGTGTAATCTTACCTGCAAGACCCCTCCCATTCCGGGGAGTGGTCTTGGAAGGTTATATAAAGCCTTTGACCCAGGGGATTAGGGTCTTTGCCCTTTTGGCCTTTGGCGGTCTTTGCCTCTTTTGGTCTTTGACCAGCATGGAGGTCAAAGGAAGATGGCTGGAAGGAGTTAAAGACGCAGGGCTAGATAAGAATGACTGAATGCTTGAAAGGTTAGGATAGAGACCACTCATGTGGTGGAGAGGGTATGAATAAAGCTGATGCTTCCTGATGCCTGCCTGTGAGTTCTATACCCCTCTATTTCCTGAACCCCAGACCCGCCGGTTCATGGGGGATGAAGCCACGTGGCCCGGGCCTAAGGACAAAGGCCTCCATCCTTCACCATCTTTCTCCATCCATCACCATCTTTAATTATTTAATACAACATCACTCAACATCTCAAAGAAAAGGTATAAAACTGGAATTGCTTCAATGATTAGAATATGTAAGATTCTATTGCAAGAAATCATTCATGGACAATCTTCTAATTTTTGGGTCACACCTGGCAGCGCTCAGGGGTTACTCCTGGCTCTATGCTCAGAAATCGCTCCTGGCAGGCTCGGAGGACCATATGGGATGCCGGAATTCAAACCACTGACCTTCTGCATGAAAGGCAAATGCCTTACCTCCGTGCTATCTCTCCAGCCCCCGTAATGGATGATCTTCTAATCTATGCAATTTCATTTACCTTATAGTCACTTTAAAGCTAAGAGTATGATGACAGCTTAAAAAAAATTAAAAGTAAGCTTAAGACTACACCAGAAATTCATGTCTGACCCAGACTTCCACATTTTCTGAGCACAGCTCCTTCAAAACTTTCGATTCTGAGGAAGACCTGTGTTTAGAGTAGTTGTAATAGAATGATCAATAAAATCTTTTCCTTTTTAAAGCCTCTACTGCTTGCTGCAGGGAAATTTATCACCAGAAAAAGAAGGCATCATTTTAGAGTTCCCTGGACAGTTATTACCAAGAACCTGGGCCATGGAAAGTCTTCCCCAGGGCCCTTCAGAATTCTAAAAAGGAAACAAAATTAGTGTTAATTAAATGTGTAATTACTGTTGATTGTGGCAGCATGCTTCTTTCGGGTCAGATTTATGATGCGGAGGCATGCTAGTGTTTGTGATTGCTGCATGCTTGTTTAGGAAACTGGCACCTGTGTCTCAGCCCTGGGATTATTATTTTGAGGCAGACATTATAGAATAGGATTAAGAGGCTGGCATGGATTTCCTGGCTACAAAGGATGCCTTCTTGTTACGAGCATCAACCACAATGGAGCTTCTCTTGCTCTGCCTTACAGAGTGCTTTGGAAGGTCCCGACTCTTACCAGCCAAATGCTCAGCAAATCAGTCTAGAGCTGCTAACTTGTTGTCTAGTTCTACTTTGTCCTTCTTCCTTCCCTTTTCTGGTCCTATTTTGGGTTGACTATTGGCCATAACTATTCCTTTTTGGTATTTACTCTGCTCTGGAGGTGTTCCTGTGACAAATTCAGACTTCTTTCAAGATACACTGTTTAAAAAACAATTTTTTGGCCTCAACTCCACTTTTGTCCCCTTTAGCAAAATCTCGTAATTCTTTCTTGGCAATCTTAATTTAAAATGCTAAATTATTGAGGTGAGCAAACCCCATCAATTGGACATGCAATGATAGAGGCTGTGCCCCTTTCTTCTTTGTTCACCTGTGGGAATGGCTTTGAAAATAAATCTCTGATCGCTCACCTGCTGTTCTGCTGCTGTGTAATCAACCTTGAGGATTCAGAGTGATTTTCTCATCAAAGACCTTTCTCTCAGGTTGTTCCTAATGGTACTGACAAGGAGGTGAGGGAGGAACAAGCTTGTCCATTTGGAGGTTCTCAAGATAAGGAGGAAGGAGCAGGCTGATGTCCCTGAAGCCAGTTCATCATTGAGAACCATGGCTTCCTGTCCAGTAGTCTTTCATCCATATGTCTCTCTGACCATTCTCTTGCTAAAATATACTCAGAATATTGGCTATTGTGTCCTCAGTGGGATGGAAGGAAAAGAGGAGGAAATCTTTGTTTTCATCTCCTGGAATGTTCCAATGGTTCCAGCTGTGGCTACAATTCATGACTGCAGGGATTTTTTTTTTCTTGTTTATTTTCTTTTGAAAGATTCTATCTAGATTCCAGCAAACTTTCCAGCAAACAGCCCTGTAAGGCAGCTGGGGAAAGGAGGGCTGTTCCTTCCCTGTCATATGTCCTTAAAATAACACATCAGGGGAGGCAAGCCCTCAGGGCCCCCTGGAGGTATGAAGGATCGAATAATGAATTGGCTAATCATAAACCATTCGCTCCTGAGTTCCAAGAGATATGGTAATGAATTGCCAACAAGCCATTCGCCAGACTGCAGCCATATGGTGAGGGAAGGGACCCTGGCACATTGTAGCCATACTGTGGGTTTGTCTGCATAATTGTTCCCATCCAGGACCTTCCCATCTCTACGGCTGCTAATTAATGTCCTGTTGAAGCTTCTGTTGTCAAAACTAATCATTTGTTTGTTTTAGGCAGATAGGCCTTTCTTCTTTTCTGGTTAGTAATAGTGACCATTAAGCAACAAAAAACGGTATTTGAGTTGACATAAAAACATTTGAGTTTCACATCCTGTGTTACTCCATGGGTACCCAGGCCTAGCCTGTGGTAGCGTCTCCATCCGGGAGTTTATTAAAATCAACAAACTATCATCTCTCCCTACAGAAACACAAATGAAGATTCAGTTAATTAATTTCCCCATTGTTGTCCCTTTCTGTGGGCATTACTCTAGTTGGAGCTTTGGCTATAATAATGTGTATTTTGTTATAATGGTGACAATAGCAAAAATAATTAACAGAAGAAGATTCAGTGATCAGAATAAGACACCCGTTCAGTCACACGGAGCTCCCTGTAGGTTTGGGAGATAGTAAAATTTTGGAAAGGGCAAAGGTGGTTTGCTTTCTGCTTGTCTATCACCTGTTTGCCTATTATATCATTGGTTTCCTTAGCTGTTGTCCAAGGGCACCAGAGGATTTTAGGAGCAGAGAAGGAATGTGAGAGGGAAAGGAAATACTGCCGACAAACAACAAAGTCGATTTGAGAGTATGATTTTAATCAGAACTGGGACAGGTTCACACAAGGCCAATCAGGGTTTGATCCCCATCAGATCCCCCAAGCCAGGAGTAATTTCCTGAGCACCGAATCAGGAGCAACCCCTGAGCACAGCCCAATATGGTACAATCCCGCTCCAAAAATAAGGGGTGGGGAGAGAGAGAGAGAGAGAGAGAGAGAGAGAGAGAGAGAGAGAGAGAGAGAGAGAGAGAGAGAGAGAGAGAGAGAGAGAGAGAGAGAATTTGAACTATTTGAATCAGGATTTAGGAGAAATCCTGATTTTAGGAGATTTTAGGAGAAAGGCTAGTGTTATAGGGTCTGTCCTTGTGCTCCAGTCCCCAAATCCATCAAACCACAGGCAGGGAGGGATGACCCTCACTCAAGCCCAGAACATGCCCACATCTTTTCTCTTCCCCTTCTCCCACTCTTCATGGCCTGTGAGTCCTGCGATGCAATTTCCTTTGTAGCAATGTGGGAAACGGAGGCCCTGGAAGCAGGGAGGCAAGAAGCCAGAGGTCCACAGGCCTGCTGCGCTTCCTGCCCTGACTGTGCTCAGGGGCGTCCCGGCTTCCCCGGAGGACTCAGTGGGAACCATTGCTCTGTTTCACAACTTCCAGCTCTCCCCTCGCATCGGCGCGCCGCACCCCAGAAACAGCCAAGGTGTTAATTGCAAGGTCAGGCCAGTGTCTTACGTGGCATCTGGGACGTGGTAGAATGCAAACAGATTTCCATATGCGGTCCCTTCCAGTAGTCCTCGGCCCTGAGCACCCACACCACGTGAGAACGCGGCTTCCCGGGCGACGCTGACATTTTAATTGGAAGCATCTGTTGCCTTTTCTGTTATTTTTGGCCAGGTTCGGTTTATTTGTCGGAACTGCTGTTTGTGTACAGACCCGCCTCCGCGTCCCTCCCCCACACACCCCAAACCAAGAGTAGCACCCTGCAGGGCCCCTTCACTTATCCTTCTGGAATTGCTTCCCAGACTGGCCCCGAGGCCCCCCTGGTACTGGGCAGAGTGAGAAGGGTCAGATTGGGAACAGAAATTTAAGCCCTGCTTCGTGTGTGTGTGGGGGGGGGGGGGTAGAGATTCAAGGAAAGACTCCCAACTCTTCCCATTTCTCCCACAGAATGGGGCTCACAGCAGGGGCTCTGGACGGCTGGGAGAGAGGGTGTCCCAACAGAGGTAGACCTTCTGGTCCCCTGCCCAGTTGGTCCCACCACCTCCTGGAGTCTCCTGGGGCCGTCTGGTTTCATTAGTCCAGCAGTGGCACTACTCAGCCATCAGCTCTGAGGTGCTTTTCCTTATTCTGAGTTCATTACCATCCCCATAAAACGGGACCCTCAAAATTCCAGAATGGGAATTGATTTGGAGTGGGGGGGGGGGTTGGCAGATGATTTCCTGCAATGAAAGTTTCTCGGTTCCTGTGTTTTCGACATGCTGGAGGAGACAGGTAAGAGGATGGCAGAGGTGGACAAAGGCCACAAGAAGACAGAGGCAGAGACAGAGCGCCTGCTATCACAGAAAGGGGATGCCAGGAGCCCCCTAAAACTGGAAGAGACAGAAAGACTCTTCTCTGAAGCCTTCAGAGGATACATTACTCTCCCAACACCTTGTTCAGGATTTCTAGCCTCTGTCCCTTAAGAAGATATATTTCTGTTGTTTTAAAGAGCAAAATAGCTCTGGCTAAAGTAAGTGAGAATGTGGGACCAAAAGAGGATTGGAATCAGCTCTGGTTTTGCAGTGGGAAACCTGAGTGTTCTTTCCAGATCTGCTCTATCTCTGAAGTGACATGATACTCCCCTGACACTATCCCCACCTTAGTGTCTTACCTTGAAGGGGATAGACAAATGGCTATCTGGCAAGCCCTGAAGCTCTAGTGGTTATAGGTTTTTGGATGAGACAGAGATTATAAATGGAGAAGGTGATGACATTATATGTTTAAATTTCCACTTTCTGAAGGGCCCCGGCAGATGAGAGGAGGGAAAAGTCCTGTGCATTTGAGTTAGGGAAGACCTCAGAAAGGAAGAAGCCTGGAAACATAAGGACAGATTGGTAAAGGAATGAACTATAGAGACAGGGGCAGGAGTAGCAAATACACAGACTAGATTGTTGGGGATAAACAGGATAGAGCATAAAGGACCAGAAACACCAATCTGCTGACCCGGAAGCCATCTTTTGGAAATCCCTTCCTCACAGCCAGAATCTCAGCATCCAGGGCTGTGCTCTGAGAGACTTTACATATTCAAGTACTAAGTACACATGTAGAATGTTCACAGTAGATCCGGCCATATCTTTGGTACTGGTGTGTCCCTGTGAGTACAGCCCATAACAACTGTGGTGGTGGCAGTGGTGGGATGACCATGAATATGTCCCTTTGCTCAGGGTGGTATTTTAGTCAAGAACATACATACAGGAGCTCCTTCCTCCATTTGAAGAGCTTGGAAATCTTCCCAGAAAAAGTGACTTTTAAGCTACCTGAGAAATGAATACATGTTGGCTGGTTGACAGGAATGCTGAGCGCTTCTCCTTAACTGAAGTATGTCTAACAGTGAAATCTGTGCACAATGAGGAAACCGAAACATACAGTCACAGTAAACAGAAAGGAAATGCAAAGAATGATTAGTTAGGAAACTTGGTGATCTAGGACCATAAGACAAGCGGCAGATAGCCCAACATAAAATAGGAAGAACTTTGTGAGTTTCCTGCCAATCTAGAATTCAGGCTGAAAAATAGGTTCAGTGTTTTCTGATTTCTCAAAGGTAAGAAAGACTGGAATATTTTTTCAGCAACACCATCTTCTTTCTCATTAGCAGAGGTATCTTAGGCTCCCTGGAGACCTGGTTTAGAAAGGCCTTCCAGATCTTATCTTAATAGATGGGCATGGACCCCTGCATGTTTTTGTGTCACTTGTTCTCTGCTCTGTCTTCCTGGATCTGCTTAGTGAGGTTTCCCTGTCTCCTCTCTATCTCTATCTCTATTTCTCTCTCAGGATCCTCATTCCCTTTCCTTAAAACCAGGGCTTTCACCTTTCTTTCATTGTCAGCCCACCCAATGGTGCCTAACCATCTACAATGATTTTCTCTAGAAAAGGCTTCCTAAACTTTTTCCACTTGTGATGTCTTTACATACAAGGAGTTTTTACATGACCTTAGATATTAAACATGTGTACCAATTAAACTTGTATGGATAGTAAGCCATAAATTTATTTTTACAAATTTTCACAAACCCCACGTTCCGTTGTGTGACCCCAAAATAGGTCACAATCCACAGTTTTAGAAGCAAGACTCTACGCAGCCAGTGTTTTTTGGTGACTCCTTTCCAATCTTGTCCATTCATATGGAGATTTGCTGGACTATTGAAAATTGGAGGAAAGCCAGTCAAGTAATTAGACAAATAATTTAAGTTTACTAATGGCTTTTTGGTTCAAAACATCTTTTATCCACCACCAAAATGCCTGTCTTCAAGGAGTGTATACTTTGGTTGCATTATGAAAATAAGACATAAACACAAAAAATGCAAACATATTTAATACATATTTTAAGGGTCACGGTAACCTCTGAGCTCACTTTTTTTTAAATTTTTTACGTAACTAAAGAGTTGTGATTTACAAAGTTATTGATGATTGTTTGTTAGACATATACTGCTTTAATACCAATCCCACTACCAGTGTCAACTTCCCTCTATTAGTGCTCTCCCCACAGCACCAGCCTGCCACTTTGATATTCACATCTTAAAGTTGGTTGGTTATAATTTGGATCTCATGTTTTCAGTGTTGTGTCAGTGGTCTGAATATGTACCTAGATCACTCTCTCCACTACCAATATGTTCAAGGCCCCTGACCCTTGCTCTCTATTACTTCTCTTTTTCAACTTCTTCCTTCCCCCTGATTTTTTCTTGTCTTTCTACTCCCTATAGTCTGGGGTCATGGGTGATCTAGGCTTCCTTCCTTCACTATATTGCATTCTCACCTGCAGTTATTCTATATACCACAGATAAGTAAAATCATGTTTGTCCTAGTTCATTTAATATAGCATCTTCTAGTTCTATCCAGGGTTGCAGAAAATTGCATGATTTTATCATCCCTTGCAGCTGCATAGCATTCCTGTGTGTGTGTGTGTGTGTGTGTGTGTGTGTGTGTGTGTGTGTGTGTGTGTGCCATCTCTTCAGAATCCAAGTGCTGCCATTGGACACCTAGGTTGATTCCATATCTTAGCTAGTGTACTAAGTGCTGCACTGAATAAGGATGTGCAGTTGTCCTTTTGAATGAAAATTTTTATGTCCTGGGAGCACATAATCAAAAGTGGAATTGCTGGGTTACATTGCAGCTCAATTCTAAGTTTATTGAAAACTCTCCATACTATTTTCCACAGGGCTTGAACCATATAACATTCCCAACCAGCAGTGGATGAGATTCCTTTTTCACCACGTCCCTGCCAATATAAAGTGATCCCTCTATTTTTGATGTGTGCCATTCTCATTGGTATGAGATGATTTTTTATTGTTGTGTGAATTTGGATTTCCCTAATGATAAATGATGATGAGTGTTTTTTATGTGCCTATTGGCCATCCACCTGTGTTCTTCCTAGAAGTGTATGTTCATTTCTTCTTTCTTTTTTTTTTTTTTTGGCCACACCCGGTGGTGCTCAGGGGTTACTCCTGGCTGTCTGCTCAGAAATAGCTCCTGGCAGGCATGGGGGACCATACGGGACACCGGGATTCGAACCAACCACCTTTGGTCCTGAATTGGCTGCTTGCAAGGCAAACAGCCGCTGTGCTATCTCTCCGGGCCCTCATTTCTTCTTTCAAGGTAGCAATTCCTCCTCCAAAAAAAAACTGCCTTTAGGCAGTCTGTTCATGATAGAATGCTGGAAGTCATTCTCTTTACCCTAACCTTAAGAACTGTGACTGACTTGACTATCCTGGGTCCTCTAACAGAACAATGAGCTTGAAAACTTTTTAAAAGAACTAAAAAGGAAAAGGAAAATAAAGAGGCTTCATTTTTCTTTATATGAAAAAGACTTACCCAATTTGTCTGATAGTTTTTATCACTTCCCTCCTTACAGCCGGTTCCAAATAGGAGCTAGGAAATCTCGATCTCTCCCTACCTTCTCTTTCTCTTTCTCTCTCACACTTCCTATCTATTTCTCTCTCACACACACTCTCTTCCTCTCTCTCCTTTTCTCTCTCTCCAACTCCCATCTATTTGTTTATTTCTCAAATTCCCTGCAAGCTTTCATTTTACATAATTTTCTCTCCTCACTTTCTCTGTCTCTCAATCTCTTTCTGTTACATGCACATAGTTATATTGATGAAGACAGAGGCAGTCCTCTAGCATATTACAGTAAGTTTTAGTTCAACTTTAATGGCATGGGGAAGATTGAGATTTAAAAGAAGAGACAGCACAGTGGTGTTTGCCTTGCAAGCAGCCGATCCAGGACCAAAGGTGGTTGGTTCGAATCCCAGTGTCCCATATGGTCCCCGTGCCTGCCAGGAGCTATTTCTGAGCAGACAGCCAGGAGTAACCCCTGAGCACCACCGGGTGTGGCCCAAAAACCAAAAAAAAAAAGATTTAAAAGAAGAGGAAAGAGGCCAGAGCCATAGCATATCTGGTAGAGTGTTTGCCTTGCACATAGCCGACCCAGGTTTGATCCCCAGCATGCCAAATGGCCCCCCCAAGCTTGCCAGGAGTGATTTCTGAATGCAGTCAGGAATAACCCCTGAGCATTTCTTGGTGCAGCCCCAAAACAAAAAAATTAAAATTAAAAGAAGAGGAAAGATATCAAAGGAAGTCAAGATAAGACTCTTAACTGCATTTCAGGTCACTAAGGGGACAGGGAAGGAAAAATAAATGATACAGAATGGAAAAGTTTAGACCAGAAAGGCAGGGTTATGTCATGTCAGAGGTCTGCCTCTCACGGCCTGTCCCCTTTTTCTGTATTCTGTGGACTCTTGCACTACTCCCTTGAGTTGTTCTCCGAGGACAACCAAGGACAAATGTGGTCCCAAAACTTTGAGAGATTTCCTTGAGACAAATTCCCTTTCAGAAGTACTTGGAGCCTACATTGGGTTCTCTGGCAAAACCTGTAGCATTAGGGCTCATGGCAGGGATTCTGCTATAGAGAAAAGGGAGCTCTTCTCCACACTTGTAGAAGGAAGTAGGGGAGAGAGACTTTGGAGAGCTCAGTCCAAATTCAGTACCTCCTCCGCTTAACTTGAAGGTGAGATTATTCCAAATCTCACAGCTAGTAGGTGTTTTGAGCCCATTTCCAAGCTTTTCTTCTCCATGCTCTCCCTCCTTCCCAGATCCCTACCTCAGTTGAGCTCCAATCACTGATGCGTGACTTTGGGTGAGAACAGAGCCTCTCTGAGTCTGAAGGTTCTTATCTGTAAAATTCAGCACATGAATGAGTGCATTTATGAGGCTTTCTTATAGAGTATCAAATACTGTTTACAATTATTCTCCTATTTAAACCTGATACCGTTCTGCTTTTTTTTACAGTAGTCATTAAAACTCCCATGTTTTATTGGAAAAAAATGAGTGGCGTGTGAGATTAAGTAAACTCCTTAAGTTTGTGCAGAGCTGGAATTTGAATTCTGATCCCCATGGTTTATCCAGCACCTTCCCCTTTTGTTCTCACCTTTTGTAGTATACTTAGCATAGATTGGGAGAGAAGAGAGATGCAGGACAGAGCTGGTGACTATGCTCTCCCATCATCTTAAGCTTTTTGCTGCTCCATTTGTGCCTCCATGGCAGGCAGAAGCATGTTGATACCCACAGAAAATCACCCCAGCTTATTCTTCTACAAACTATCCCAACACCTCATTTCCCTCTGCTGTTGGTCAGGTTCCTTCCTCCAAAAAGCAACCAGAATATACTAGAACCTACAGCAGAATGCAGACATTCAGCCCTGTTTCCCACATTCAGGTATCTCTCTCCTCTAAGACAATGTCTTGAGATGCCCACAGTCCTCAAGGAGTCTTCTCTGGAGAGCTGCCAGCCAAGGTTCTGTTAATGTCTCTTCCACAGTTCAGCAACAGCCCAATCAGATTTGCAAAGCTCTGCTTCAAGCACGTTGTCCCACTGACAGTCCACCAGTTTCATTCACTTGCACACAGGCATTATTTTCATAAGGCAGTTTACCTCTTCTCTCTTTGAGCCCAATAGAGTCCCTTGGAGGCAAAGAAGACAACCAGCCACACCCTACTTTTCTCAGACCACAGAAGAACCAGTTCTTCTGTTCTATGAACTTCTATTCCCTCCTACTGGTTGTTACTAAGTCAACTTATGCCACAGCCAGTCTTACTCTTTCCCACTCACAGGGGAATTAATTGGTCTCTTTAGGACTGATGCATCCTGGCTACATTCTAATGTGTAGCTAGCCCTGCTGGACCTTCAGTTAACTGTTCTGGGTATATGTGAAAATTGTCTTCTCTGAGGAGGTCATGGCTGTTGTACACTTGGAACAGTGGACCTCTAGAACTGCGGATCTTTGTGGAATTTAAAAAAATTAAAATTAAAGAATTTTTCAGGCTCTTTATTTTAGAAAAAAAAATCTTTTTAAGTTTCCTATATAATAGCACTCATCAAGGGTGGGTACCTTGGGGATAACTTTTCTATAAAAGATCTTTGTGTAGCAAATGAACCCCTACCAAATAGAACTATCAAAGGACCACTTTAGAGATTTCTGGCCCCAACCTCAGGTGGAATTAGCACAGGATTGCCTGTACTCTCTCTTGCAGTCTTTTATTATTGTTAGTGATGGATTTAATCTGTCACATAGCCAAGCATCATTCTATATAGAAGGTGACTGCCAGGCCAGTACTTGCCATACTAGAAAGAACTTTCTGAACAAACCACCACTCAGATCCTTGTGCTTCAGGCAGAAGGAAGTTGGAGCAAGGTGGGAAATTAAGAGAAAGCTAAGCCAAGTGCCTTGCTTTCTTCCAATTAGAAAGCACTGCTTTAGAAGGAAACCCAGATTCCAATGGACTTGATGATAATATCCAGGATTTGAGACTCCATTTGTACTTCAGAGAGTTTGCTTGGGTCAGGCAGTAATGCTGTGGTAAATTCCCAGTGATGGGAATGGGGTGAAGACAGAAGAGCAAATTTCAATGCTCAGGCATGACCTCTAACAATATCTGGTCAAATTATTTTGAGAAGCTCTTCCAAATCCAAAATTAATTAAGAGGCATTGAGACAAGAGCCTGAATACATGACTGGCAACACTTTGGGGGCAAAGGAGAAGAGCGTTGCTTGGAGATTCTATTGCGATGCTCTGGAATAGCTATACAGAGTTTTCTGGGGCTACATACAAATTACAGTCCCCATTAGGTGATGCAAGTATATTTCTTTTTCTTTTTTCTTTTTTTTGTTTTTGGGTCACACCTGGCAGCGCTCAGGGGTCACTCCTGGCTTGATGCTCAGAAATCGCTCCTGGCAGGCTCAGGGGACCATCTGGGGTGCCAGGATTTGAACCACCGACCTTCTGCTTGCAAGTCAAATGCCTTACCTCCATGCTATCTCTCTGGCCCCACAAGTATATTTCTAAATGAATTCTTGTCTTTGTAAGAATCAGCTTAGGAGTTGTGGTAGTCTAGGCCATCATAGAAAGAGAGGACAGGAAAACAAAGCCAAATGGGTAGTTACATGGCAAAGAAGGATCATTCACAGCCAGTGAACTGCCCAGTTCAATACCAAGCAGTCAAGAAAAATGTGTTTGAGTGCAATATAGGAGCTAGCAAGGTTTCCAGATACCTTTCCATCATTTTGGCAGGTAGGTCCTTGCTTTCCTGGCCAGGCTCCACTTACTGGAACCCTTCATTCAGTGCCAGGGAGAAAGTGCAATTCTCCCTCTGCACTATTTCTCATTACCAAGAAAAATGACGGCTTGATGGTCTTCCAGCAAGAAAGAACCATCTATTTCATGTGGAAGTTTGGTAATTGATTAGGGCAATAGATTTTCTTTAGGGCAGGCTCTCGGGGATAGTTTGGCTCAGGCACAAGATTTACATACATCAGACTCACTCTGCCTTTGGACTTTGTCTTCTAAGATGAGATCACAAGGCCATTCATGGAGCAGATGATGGACCTGAAGGGTGGGGAAGGCAGTGTTGGATTCCCAGACATCATTTCTCAACATTGAAGGCCATATCTAGTTCAGAACACCTTGAATAGTTTTTGATTGTCATTTTTAGGTAAGCTCATTACTCTGAGAGTATTTGCTGATTCAATTGCAGGGTAGATGGGCCCTAGAAACTTACCATTAGCTGAACGATGCCCCACTGGAAGTACATTAAATTATAATTATTGAGAATGGACCATATATAGTTTGACTTTATTGTTGTCCCTCTTTCACTGTTATTCTTCCTTCTTTACTTCCTCTTCTCCTTTTTTCTTCCATCCTTCCCTCCTTCTTATAACCAAAAGTCAGGTCACATAAGACATAAAGGCCTTGTGGATAACCTTGGTTTTCCTACTGAATTTGCCACTAAGATAAGTATGTACTTTACAAGGTCACTTTATTTTCATTGACTTACCTTTTATTGCAATTTTGGAATTTCAGGGGTTCAACTTCACAATTCTTTCTATATTTAAGACTCACCACCAAATTTCCAGTCCATCTCACTACCTAAAATTCCTGTATACTTACCCCCTCCCTATTCTCTCCTACAACAACCATGGTTTTCAAAGTTTAGGGGTTATTTCTATAATTTTATTCCATTTTTTGGATAAGTCACTTTAATTCTCTGGTCCCATAGGGCCCTCATGTAAAATGAAGAGGCTGGACAGAGGAGTGACTTTTTAGATGGCTCAGGGAGCAGAGTATAGGGAAGAAAAGTAAGAGATGAGATTTAGGGGCCGGAGAGATAGCATGGAGGTAAGGCATTTGCCTTTCATGCAGAAGGTCATCGGTTCGAATCCCGGCGTCCCATATGGTCCCCCGTGCCTGCCGGGAGCAATTTCTGAGCATGGAGCCAGAAGTGGCCCCTGAGCACTGCCAGGTGTGACCCAAAAACCACAAAAAAAAAAAAAAGAGATGAGATTTACCATCCTCTATAGGATGCTCCTTTTTAAATTGTCCTACTTGAGGAAAGAAACTCCATAATTCAGTAAAAAGAACAAAGTGTTTCATTACTTTTCAAAAACAAAACACTAAAAGTTATTCTGCACATATAATTTCATGAACCTCTCTGGTCAAACACTACACTTCAATCCACAGTAGACAGTCCTTCCCCACTCTGGGGCTATAGAATTTTTTCTATTTATTGAATTTCTGTCACATCTAAGACCCTGAGCTCAGTGCTGCAAAGTTGAAACAGAAGTATAAGCCAGAGTCCGTGGGCCCAAGGCATCTATACAGCTCTGGGATTAATTATGGAGACTAAATTAGTGTTGGGAGCATCAAGGGACCCTTAGCTCTGAGAAGATACCAGAGAGGGTTGAGATTTGTGAAGCAGAGAAAGCTTCACTGACAGGTGGCCTGGGAAAGGTGGGCAGTGCCTCCTAAAAGAGAATGAAAGTCTTGGTGGAGAGGGCAGACATCCTCTTTTTTCCATGGTCCTTACTGGATACCAATTTTGAATGACACAAAACTAGAGAAATAGGTTGCTGGTGTTTCTGGTATTTAACAGTTTGGGGAAATGTAGACAACTCACCAAAGGATACAGTGGACTCAAGGACCATTTCTATTTGGTGGACTTGATGGTGATGACAGAGTTTTTCCCATGAATTTATCTTACTGTTAGCTGAGGGAAGGCCGCCTGAGTCAGCAGCAGGGCAGACAAAATGACCTTCCAAAGCAACTTCTCATGAGACGACTCTGGCTGATTCGGTTTGGCTCAGTTTCTGAGACATTCCAATATCTGCACAAAGGGCAGGCCCTTGCCCCAGCCAGACTGACCTCCAGCTCCCCTCTCCCAGCAGATAATTACGCCCCTCAGTCTCCAACACGAGCCCCCGTTGTGGGCAACCCTTGGAAGTGACTAGCTGTTTTCTGAAGAGAATTAAAGGGTCTGAAGAGCCAAAAGATTTCTCAGCAGGAGGGTTTGTTATTCTTTCCATTGTGGCATTAAACCTCAGGTCCATGTTACATAAACATTCGTGCTGCTCTCCAACTTGCCAAATTAGCTTCCTTTGACAGGCTTTATCATGGCCAGGGCCAGCCAGTACCCAGAGGTTGAGGCAGCCACCCGTTCTTGGCTAGAAGTTGTAAATCCTGGAACTCGAGGAACTCCAAGTCCTGACCTTCCCTCCCAGAGCTTTCATGCCTTTTGACTGATGTCTGAAATTCTACCTTTGGGAGTTAGAGCATTCTACTGAAGACTTTAATCTCTTTTTTTTTCCCTGGGAGAGATTCTTAGTTCAGTTGTAGGGCTACCAAAAGAAAATGTCACTTGTTATAGAGAACAGTTATTTTGTTTCCCCCACCCCATCCCACACACACAAAAGGGAGCAACTTGCATAACAGGGCAGCTGTTAATGAGCTTTATTGAAACTATTTTAGACGATTGTTAACCTGCAATTTCCAAATTAATACCATATCTTAGCTTTGGCAGTTAATCCTAACTCTCAAATAACAAAAGATATATAACAATAGTTACAACTCTCAAATAATAACCATAATAATGAAAGTGGTAATACAGCATCAAGATTCAACCGGTTTTCTAAGCCATCAGATAGAGTAAGGTCTAAGATGTATATTTTCCCCATTGCAATCCCATGGTTTCAGTGAGTTATCTGCCTTTGCATAGATCATAGCTCTGAGTAACTACAGCATTTCTGGGACATCTTTGAGATAATTCCTCTCCTTTCCCAGCTGACACAAATTAGATTTTTGCACATCACATGTTATATACTTTAGTTTTTATTTTTTGTCTAATCTGGTGACTTTTTGAAACTAGGTAATTTTTAAAAATGTGTCCATCAAGTTTGCTCATGGAGTATTAAACTACTGAAAAATTCCTTGATGATATCATTTTATAGCATTTGTTGATTAATTCTATTTAGAAGTAATAGAATATACGCTCCTAGACACAAGAATTGCACATGGAAAGAAAAGACAATAAGGGGTCCAGAGAGATAGCACAGCGGCATTTGCCTTGCAAGCAGCCAATCCAGGACCAAAGGTGGTTGGTTCAAATCCCGGTGTCTCATATGGTCCCCCGTGCCTGCCAGGAGCTATTTCTGAGCAGACAGCCAGGAGTAACCCCTGAGCACTGCCGGGTGTGGCCCAAAAACCAAAAAAAGAAAAAAAGAAAAAACAATAACCACACCTATAGTTATTCTATGAAATAGGCATGTCAGAAAGTAAAACAGTTCTAAGCTCTTGGGATAAAGGAGTGTCAGAGAGAATCCAGTTTTGGTTACTCTAATATTTCTGCAACCCCAGAGAAACTTCCCAGAGGAATAGTTACAATTTCTTATGTCTGACCTCAGCTAGTGATGGTCAGAAAATAAGACCTCCTGGCCAGAGTTCTCCTCTTTTTGTGTTTTCATAAAAGAAGGATAGTCTAGAGAACTGGCAATAAATATTTTTAAAATTATTTTATTTAGGGGAGGACCTTACTCAATGGTACTTGGGGTTTTCTCCTGTCTTGGTACTCAGGCATCACTCCTGGTGGATTTGGGGAAACTGTATGAGGAGCCAGGAATTGAACACAGGTTGGCAAGTGCCCTACCTACTGTACTATAGCTCCTGCCCCCTCTATTTATTTTTTTACCAAAAAATAAAATAATAAATCTCAGGTGTGATGACATCTCTTCAAGAGAGGGCACCTTTGCTACACCACCCTGGAAAGCAAAGTCAGTGTCAGTCTAGCTGGTTTACACAGGTATGAGAAAAACAAGATGCATCCTTATCGCCATGCTGCGAGCGGGCTTAGAGCCCCAGCTGGCAGGGGACCAGCCTGGTGGCAAGCAAGTAATATAATACACAATCTAAATGCAAACTTGGGGTCCTGTTTGGGGAATCAATTAACAATAAGCATATACATCCATTTACAAAATAGCAGTGTGCTAGCATATACTGGCATTGTAATTGGAAACTAAAATAATACCAGAAGGAATAATCATTAAAAAACTCTTCTCCAAAAAGCCAAGAATAATATTAAGAAAATAAAGAATGTCGCCCATCTGCAAAGTTATATCCTTAGGGAGGTACTGCAGAGCAAACTAACAAGCCACCGAATCCATGTATAAATGAACCAAAATCCACGAAGGCAAGGGAAGGCGAGTGGAGGAGTCGACTCCAAAAGAATCTCCCTTGCAGATTAGTTAGACCCGAATCAGTCTGAGTTCCATCTGATCGCTTCTTGGAGGAAATGAAATGCTCTGAGGCGGGGCCCGAACCTCAAGGGAAATCATCTGCCCAATCACAGCGTCCCCAGTGTTAGTTCTGAACATGTATCATCCTCTCTTACTTCACACTCCCATTCCCACATGTGAGCACAGACGTGCATTCACATGCATACATGAATACACCCACATGCACACCCTTCACTACCCTCTCCCCACAGGGGGAATCCCGGGCTCCCAGAAATCTTGTGTTCCTTCTCAGCTAGCAGCTAACAGTAAATTATGTTGCTGAGAAGGAACCCTGACCAATATCTAATTGGGATAAGGGGGAGGGGTAAAAGCAAAAGAGTGCTATAAATCACAACCTGTGCACTTGGCAATCCATAATAATATGCCAAATACCTTGTGGCTAATGGCATTAAGATAGTACACTCAGGACCAAAGCATTCCTACGCTGCTCCTGCACTGGACCCTAAAATTTTGAGAATTTTTTTGGGTCTTAGCCTAAGGTCAGGCAGAAAGCTAAGTAAAGAAGGGCCAGTTAGGAGCTAGAAACATGGGTTGATGCCACTGGCATTGGCCAGGATCAACAATTTCCTCACCCAGCAACTCTAGACCTGTACACACCTTGCCTGTTTCTGTGAATGAACACTGACAACTACTTCCCCCTTGATACACTGCTCATCATTCTGGGACATGTTTAGAGCTCTGTGTAAAAAAAATAACATGTGTCCCTTATACATACTGCTTAGGTTTAAGTTCACAGCTGATGCTGTACCTATGGCCTTGGATCTGTTCCACCCTGCTAGGCACTGTGGAACTCTACTCCCTCCAATTATCACTGCGGATAGCTGAAGCAAACCTCATCTCAACTAGGCATTGAATCTCTCTCTACCAGGTATATAATCCCAAGTAAGATCTCAAAACTTCCCTTCAAAAATCCGAGTGCAGGGCCCAAAGAGAAAGTACAAGGGCAAACAAAGACTTGCCTTGATTGCTGCCAAACCAAAGACTGAACCCTGGTACCTCTTAGGAGCTCTATCAGGAGTTATCACTGAGCACAGAAACAGAAGTAAGCCCTGAGCAATGCTGAATATGTCCTACTTCCCCCCCCCACCCAAATTCTAAGTGTGCTATAAGATAACTTGTGAAAGAATTTGAGTAGTGAATGAGTCCTGGATGGGTGTGCCTGCACATCTGGCCTTCATAATCTCCATCACACTGGATCCAGTGGTTTTTGTAGTACAAAGGTATGTACTTTATAATGTTTGACTCACTTTATTTCAAATGGAATTTCTTTCTATCTGTAATTTATGCAATAAGTTCTGCATGTAAAGTGAGTTAGATCTTTATGGGAAATGCTTCTTTGGGAGTCTGCATCTAAAGAGGTGTGGTCCCTAGTACTGTGGAAGTTTGGAATCCTGGAGAGAACATGACATTTCAGCACCAGGATTCTTGGGCTCCAGCACATTGAGTTCTGTGACCTGCACCAATTCACGTCATCTCTGGGAACATCCATTTCCTCCTCCCTAAACCTAATTTGTAGGTGATTGTGAAATAATACGGAGAAAACAGTAAAGGCCAAGGTAGGGAAATTGAACCATTAGTATCACAGCTCCTAGTTTTGCAGGAAGACTTTAACTTCTCAGAATGGCACATGATTTTTCCCTGTCCTGCTTATGTGGGAGTCCAATGAATTGGATGGTGTGTGCTCCCCAAATTCCCTCCTCTGAGAATTTCTAAGGTCTGAATTGCTGGCCAAGACTGACATGAAGACAGTTACCTACAAATAGGACTACCTGCTATCACTTCTGTGCTTCCTTGAGTAACCTGTCAACAGTAGATTCAAAATACCCAGCTTTTGAAGACCTTTTAAGATCGTAGTCAGGACTTTGCATTGAGTAGAAGCTCAATGCTGCTTTCGTGATAGATTTAACTTTGGAAATGACTAGGGTTAGATAGAGTCTGACAAAATTCAATGTTTTTTTTTTCTCTAAGATTATGGTTACAAATCATTTTAATGTCCAGCATTATGCCACAAGTTCTTGGGGACACAGAAGACTCACCCCAAAAAGGAGTATAATCTGAGAACAAAGAAACAGAACCACAGAGTTCAGTGCCCACAGAGTGCAGGAAGTAGAATTATGGGACTGTATGCTTAGTAACCCCAAAGACTAGTGGAATAGCACAGGGAGAGGCTAGGACAAGCAGGACCAATGAGAAAAGACACTGAGGCAGGAATATAACCTGGGAGATCTCTTTTGTTGTTTCCTTTTTTCTTTTTCTTTTTTCTTTCAACTTGTAAGGGAACAGCTTTATGTGAGATAACGTCTTGCTCTAGAGCTTCACATTTCTTTTATTTCCTATGCCTGCAAGGAAATGTTTAATGTACAGGAAAAAAAATCGCTCCATGAAAATAACTAAAATGAAGATTTCTGTAACCAGAAAGATAGCACAAAAAGCTCTGGTGGCAAGCACGTGGTCCCAGAATCAAATCCCAATACCCCATTGCAATCAACTTCCTACCCCTTTCTGTCCACATAGCTTTTGTGTTTGAGTCCTGGTGAGCCTCAGGACTACAGGGATAAAGGAGTACCACATTCCAGGTATGCACCATTAAGACCACAGTGATGGCTGTTGAACAATTACTTGGGAGCTCCAATAAAAATAATCATTTGTGGTAGGGAGTTTTCCTTGCACACGGATAACCCAATGGATCTCGGTTTGATCCCCAGAGTCCCATATGGTCCCCCAAGCCAGGAGCAATTTCTGAGTGCATAGCCAGGAGTAATCCCTGCATGTCACTGGGTGTGGCCCAAAAAACAATAAATAAATAATCATTTTGGGGGGCTAGAGAGATTGAACATCAGGTAGGGCACTTGCCTTACATGCAACTGGCCCAAGTTTGATCTCCTAATTTGATTCCTAATGAGGATTTTCTGGGGATAGCATAAGGATATTGGTTAAGGATCTGAACCTTACAGTAATGTGGAAGAGAGGTAAAAAGCTACAAAACCATAAAAGTCAAAACTAGTGTAAGCAAGTGACTCAAACTCTAATACATATATTGTTTTTCTTTTTTTTATTTGAAACATTTTTTCTTTATTTAAACATCTTGACTACATATATGATTGTGATTAGGTTTCAGTCATGTAAAGAACACCCCTTTCACCAGTGCAACATTCCCACCACCAACGTCCCAAATCTCCCTCCATCCCACCCCACCCCCACCTGTACTCCAGACAGGCTTTCCAGTTCCCTCATTCATTCACATGATTATGGTAGTTCTCTGTGTAGTTATTTCTATAACTGCACTCACCACTCTTTGTGGTGAGCTTCATGAAGTGAGCTGAAAGTTCCAGCCCTCCTCTCATTGTCTCTGAGGATTGTTGCAAAAATGACTTTTATTTTTCTTAAAACCCATAGATGAGTGAGACTATTCTGTGTCTCTCTCTTTCCCTCTGACTTATTTCACTCAGCTTGATAGATTCCATGTACATCCATGTATAGGAAAATTTCATGACTTCATCTCTCCTGACGGCTGCATAATATTCCATTGTGTATATGTACCACAGTTTCTTTAGTCTGCAGAAGGGCGTCTTGGTTGTTTCCAGAGCCTGGCTATTGTGAATAGTGCTGCAATAAATATAGGTGTGAGGAAGGGGTTTTTGTATTGTGTTCTTGTGTTTCTAATACATATATTTTTTAATTTAGGTTGCTATGAAGGCAAGGTAAAGGGTGGGAAGGAACCTTCAGTTTATTGTCTGAGGAATTCTGACATTGATGGTGGGTTTGGAGTTGAATGCCTGAAGCTTTGTTATCAAATACTTTAAAAACAATGTATAAATAAAACTATAGATTTCTAGAGTCCTAATACTGGGCTTAGTTCCCTAAATCTGCATTTGTACTCAACAGCCCAGTGACTATAGAAACTCGGGCTGAGAGAAATGGAAGGTATGTGAGTTGCTGTGAATGAGCTGGGAGAAGCATCTCCAGATAGTAAGCGGCATGTGCCCAGAGCCTAGCCCTGTGGAGGAACCAGCCTTAAGTAACTCATCTGCCCAATGAGCAGAGGACTCACAGTGGGCTGTTTGCCCAGGAAGAAACCATGGTGCTGGGAGACAAGACACTAGGTCCTGATCATGCCCTACATCATGTACCTCTACTGAGCCTCAGTTCATATCTACTAAAGATAATACACACACTCATCACTGTATTGTGGCTTCAGTAGTCAGGAATATAAAAGCTAGCACCCCTTCAGTATAAAGCACCCTAATAATGCTAACATCAGTTTGACTATGATAGGTTATGGGGGAGAAAAAGCATTTCCCTTCACCTTGTGTCCCAAAGCAGCTCAATTCTAGAAGTCTAATCATTATGTCTAGCTTGAGAAAATGTCTAGCTTGCAGTGATGGACTTAAGCAGGAAGCCTTTAGCAGGCATGCCCTTAACCTCTCAGTCCAGGCTGAATTTCAAGCCCGTCTGAGCACTGCAGTTTCCCGGCAATGCTGTCTCTCAATCTGCTGGAGATGGCCCCAGTTCAGGGTGGGAACAGACCTACATAACTCACTACCCGGAATGGAAATGCCACGGAGCACATTTTATTCTGCTCTGACAGTTCCCGGGAAACAGGCCTAGTTCTCCATTGGCCACTAAAATAAGCTGATGGTTTGGTAATAGTACTTTCTTCAGGAAATTCTCTTCATGCATGATTTCATTTATTCAAGACCACAAATATTTATTGATTTTTTTCAGTGTGCCTGTTGTTGTCATTGTTGTTAACTGCATGAAAATTTTTGTTTTCTCGCTAGTTGATTTTCTCCTACTCTCTCCTGATTTCCCAATTTTTATAGCCATGTGGAACTTTAGAAAATCATCTTTCTAAAAAGATTTATCCCATTGCTTTGTATAACTGGACAGAGTACTTTCTTTAGAAGTCTAGATTCAGACCATCTGAATAACTTAGGGTCTTGTCACCCTGGAACACATGTCAGCATTACATTTATACATTTAAAAAAAAAAGAAACTGGTCCTTTCTAGGACCAAGACTATGATATATGGTGTGAGAGTGAAAAGACCCCAAGGTTTTTCACTCTCCAAGTTACTGAAAACTTTAGAGACCTCTCAGTTTGAGAGAAGAGTGATAAACTGAACAAAAGATAAATCACCAGGACAGCCCCTCCAGCCACCAATACTACACTGGGTCTATCTAACCCAGATTAGTGCGGGGAAGCAGACAGAAGCAAGTCACTCACAGCATCCAGGGTCTTTCCATGGTCAACATTCACTATACCCCTTTCACTTTCTCCAAATTTTCTTAGTATTAAGAAAACTGCTGGGGCTGGAGAGATAGCATGGAGGTAAGGCGTTTACCTTGCATGCAGAAGGATGGTGGTTTGGATCCCGGCATCCCATATGGTCCCCTGAGCCTGCCAGGAGTGATTTCTGAGTGTAGAGCCAGGAGTAGCCCCCGAGTGCTGCTGGGTGTGACCCAAAGACCAAAAAGAAAAAGAAAAAGAAAACTGCTTCAAAATATGCTACTGTCCAATCCATGCCCTGTGGACTTTTTGAACCTTTACTGAGAGCTTCATTGATGGGTGGAGGTCTTTTTCTGGAGCCTACAGATCTCCGCCACATCTAGCATCTGTCTTCTATAGCCACTGGAAGAATGGGCAATTACAAATACAAGATGCTTGGGATGGACTTACTAGTAACTTGTTCTGTAAACGGTCCTTATGATAAGTCCTCTCAGTCCTCTCAGACCCCTCTCAGGGTCAGAGGTCTTAATAATTTAAAAGTTCTATTTTTCTAGTTATTATAAAACTTAATTTTTATTTAATTAAAGAACTGATTTACAGTTATTGATAGTTGAATGTTAGACATCTAATATTTAAATACCAGTCCCACCACCAGTGTCAACTACTATCATCAGGCTTCCCATACTCCCATCATCCCCTAACTCCACCATCTACTTTTATCTTGACATGCACATTATAAAGTGCAGTGATTGCAGCTTATATCTCATGTTTTCAGTGCCATTGAGTCTATGCTTTGGATTTATTGCTATACTTCCCTCCCACATCATCAATATAACCAAAATCTCCAACCCCTGTTTCTTCATTGCTTTCCTTTCTCAGCTTCCTTTCCATTTTGATTTATTTCCTTTTCTGTTCTCCCAAAGCCCTGGAGTCCAGAATAATCTAGGCATTCCCCTTTTACTTTATCTAGTTATTCTATATGCCAGATGATAAGTGATAATCATCCTGTATTGCCTTCATTCTTCTGGCTTACTTCACTCAATGTATATATTCCAGCAACAACCAGGTTGCAACAAAAATTGCATGATTTCATTATTCCTTGCAGCTGCATAGTATTCCATTGTGTCTGTATATCACATTTTCATAATCCAGTCATCTGTCATTGGACAACTAGGTTCCATAAAACATTTTTTCCTGTGAACTTTATACAGAGTTGTGGATAATATTCACTCACCATCCTTTGTCTACCTCCAGAAAGTCTGGCTATGTAGTGTTTAGCATTAAGTGCATGGTCTTCAATAGGTGCCTAGTGAATTTCCCTTAACACAGCTGGTTCCTGAAGACCCATGGCTTTGAAAAGGATGGAAAGATTATACACAAAGACAAAATAAGGGATATACACTGGACTCAGTTTGGGAGCATTCCCAATAGAAGCGTAGTGAGATAGAAGATTCAACAGAAACTTGAATGCACAGAAACTAAAAACTACCTGAAGCCTGGGTAAATAAGGCACCTTGAGCTCAGTACCTCAAAGAGCAATGAAGAACAGGGGTACATGGAATGATGGCAGTTTACTCTTCTTCATTAAGGATTATTTAGAAAACTGATACCTGACTCAAAAAACAGAGACCCAGATGTGGATAGGCAGGTATGTACCTGATTCTGCTAAGCCCCAGATTAATCCACCCACCTTCTCTGGCTTCAACCTCGTCATTTACAAAATGAGATGTAGGTACCTCATCCCTGCCAGCTCCTTGACTCTGAAGATCTGAATACAATGCTGAGTGACTTTTCTTACATAACCTTCTACAGTAATTGTTTAAGGACAGCACAAAATAGCATTCCATCAAAAAAAAAATAGCATTCCATCAACTTGCCACAAACTTCCAGATCTTTGCCAATCACAAATAAATACAAGAGGAGAAAAAAAAATAAGCCTCTGTCCTTAGGAGTATAAAGCTAATGAGGAAACCTACAAAACATTCCTGGTCACTGGAGAAGAGCAAGGTCAAGGTCATAACGGCTAATTTGCAGGTTACAGGTCTTAGGAGGCTATTGTTGCAATACTTCCTACTGAGCTTCTACAGCTAGTTAGATGGAGACAGGCATGAAAGATGAGGCCTACCCAGGGTCTCACAGAGAGGCTGCCAAGACTTTACCCAGGCTGTGACAGGTGAGAGCAGTGAGGCTTAAAGATCAATGGAAGCAAATCATTCCTGGCAGTTTGGCCTGAAAACATTTATCGTTTTCCCACTTATTCTTGCATTGGAAGGTACCTGCTCAAATGGCACCCCCTGCCAAGAGTCATCAGAAAAGTTCATTTACAGGTGATCACAGTACTAACAGGCAGGAAGACATTTGGCTTATATGTCTGTGGATTGTGTTTTTAGCTTCACTTAATTTAATAGTGCCTGGCTAGTTTGGGTACCTAAGCTAGTCTGAGTTTCTGAAATCCAATGGGAAAGATCCAGTTCTAATCATTTCCCCTCCTCTTAGACATTCTTGAATATTCTTTGAGTCTACTGTTTTGGAGTCGTCCCCACACCTCCTGCTCAATGATTCTACTAGAAACCAAGTCATCTAGTATTTTCTTCTCAGAGAACCCCCATTACCTCTACACTAATAGCCTGCTACTCTGCTGTCCATCGTTCAAACTACAACTTCAACACAAGGCCTAGCCCTGGGTGGAAGCCAGTAAAGCGATGTTTAACAAATCAATAAATAAATGCATTTGGAAAATTTCAAAGAAGTGAAACTGATGACAGGAGGTCAGGGAATATTCAAAATAATGGAATTGATGAGAGGAGGTCCTGTTTAACCATAACTAGTAGAGAGCTCTGGGTTCTCTCTATCTCTTGTATATTTTCCCCATACTCCAGACTTCACATACTTAAACTCCAAAACCAACTATTTTTCTTATAATGGATAACTTTTCATGCATTCAAGGAGCTACCTTAGCTATGATCCCATTTGCAGCTGCAGTGGTATATTGTAAAAATAGCACAAATCTCCAGTTGGAATTTTTTCTTATACTTCATACTTTGAGCAAGTTACCAAATCTCTAGTACTCATCTATAGAGAAGACATAATCTTGACTCCAAAGAGTCAATATTTTCAGGATCAAATAAAAGAAAGCTTTCAGGTTCTGATTCCTATTTACATCTTGCTCTGGAACCTGGGGTAGTCATAAGTGCCCCAGTCTTTCACCATTACTGATAAACAGAAGGAGAAATCCAGGCTGAGGAAGCAGTGAACTCCTCACCTAAGTATTTTATGAAACCAGAATAAAAATCTAGCTCAGATTCTGTTGCCACTCCATATGATTTCCCAGAATTCCTATGGCCATTGCACATGTCAGGGGCCATGCTAGCTGCTTCAGTGGTATGCATGCAAAGGAAGTGGTTTCTAGCATATGGACAAAAACTCACAAGGTGTATGTGGGCAAACCTTGTTTGTTCATCTGCATGGTCTGACTGGTTTTCAAACTGAAAGCAGTGAACCTATTTTAGCACAAAGGATGTTTCCAGTGATCCAGTTGCAGGATAGATGTAAACAGGTTCCTATGCCATCTGGTCAGTGCCATTTTCCCTCCTGCTGAAACTAAAATGTTTTACATTATGTCTTGCATCAGTAAACTAGCCTAACTTTGACATGAATGGCCTCTGTCTGCCCTTTTTTACTAGACCCGAAGGAAAACTTTCCTCAGAATTCATTGACTGACTTAGGAAATGGACAGCACCCCTCCCATCTCTTGACCACATGTGGGCAGCAAATAAAACAATTTGGAGATTTTAAAATCAACAACTATGCAGTGGGAGGGTTATTTAGGAGGTGGGGGGGAGAGAGAGAAAGAGAGAGAGAGAGTGTGTGTGTTCTGTGTCATCTAATCCTCAAGTAAAAATTCTCCCTTCTCTATTTGCCCATTTTTTAATCTCTTCTACCAACTTGGCGGGGGGTGGGAGTCTCCAAATGTGATCTTTATTGATAAAGAAGCAACAGAGCAACTTGTCTTTAATCATATAAATAAGTGACTGAAAGAACTTCATGAGATCACCTTGCCTCATCTACCTACTTCAGTCTCTGAGAAAGCTGGAAATTAGGATTCCTACAGTGATGGATGATGATGCCACTGTTAGCTCCCACCCTGCACATATGGAGGGATATCATATCCCTTCCCCAGCCACTTTTACACTTCCTTGGGATACATTACACTGATATTTCTTAGTTTCATTTCTATTTATTACTGGTTATTAACTCCCTTGACTTGTACAGAGTGTGTGCTAAGCCTTTGACCCAGACACAGAAATGGCTTTTATTAAACACTAGTGATAAAAACTTGCTTGTGTCACCCATGACAATTTCAATATGCTCATAAATTCATGACCTTCTTGCTGTTCATTCCAATTAGCATTTTTCTAAAGTTGCTCGAAAATAATTTTCACATTTTTATTGATGTGCCTAAGACCAGGAGAATGTTTTGTTATGGAATTCTAGATAAGTTGAGGCGCAGGAACACACCCAGTGCATTGCAGGCCCAATCTTACAGTTGTGCAAATTCAAAGTAAAGAAAACAGAGCATATTTTGGACATTGGTGTTAGTCACTTGATTTTTCTTTTTTTCTTTTATGTGTTTTTGTCCTGTTTTGTTTTGGAGCCACACCTGGCGATAATCAGAAGTTATTGCTGGCTCTGTGCTCAGGAATCACTCCTGCTAGGCATGGGAAACCACATGGGATGCTGGGAACTGAACCCAGGTCAGCTGCATGCAAGGCAAACACCCTAACCATTGTGTTATCACTCTGATCCCAGCCACTTTATTTTTCAGTTGTTTACTGAGCCAGGTTGGAATTCAGGACATATAATGAGTTTCTACATTATACAACTTAACTTCATCTCAAAGTCAGTCTACTAGATCTATTAAAAGGTATTTATATGTAAAAAGACTAGAAAAGTTAGTTTTGCTTATTTCTTCCCAAAAGAGCTTCGTTTGGGGCCAGAGAGATAGCACAGTGGTTAGGGTTCTTGTCCTGCATGCAGCAAGCCAGGTTTGATCACCAACACTCCTGAGCACATCAAGTATTATGCCTGAGCACAGAAACAGGGTTAAGGCCTGACCGCTGCCAGGTGTGACCCAAAACCAAACATGCCTCATAAAATAAAGAAGATATAGATACTGGGGGCTGGAGCAATAGCACAGCAGTAGGGCATTTGCCTTGCACGCGGCCACCCCAGGACAAACCCTGGTTTGATTCCCGGTATCCCATATGGTCCCTCAACCCTGCCAGGAGCAATTTCTGAGCACAGAGCTAGGAGTAACCCCTGAGCACCGCCACTGGGTGTGACCTCCCCCCCCAAAAAATGGAAGATATGGGTACTGATTTTCAGATAGAATTATCTGGTAAGTGACTGTATTTCAGTTGTGTGGAGGGTCTTCTGTGTAGTTTTTTTCAGACTGTATGGCCATTCTCTTCCCAACAGTGACCCCTCATGGTTTATAGTGCCTGAAATTACCTTTCCAACTAAAGGTAACAGAAGAGCCCCTTTGCTGGTGTAATCTGAGAGACCCTCGTGTGGCATGACTGCCTTGTAATCAGGATGCTGATACAGAGCACAATGTGAATTCTTATATCTAGTGGATGCTTGGGGGGAGGGGCTTTCCTGCAGGAATTAACCAATGTATTCATGCTGTTAGAACTTCTTGACCAATCAACACACCAAGACTAACTGTTTTTGGCACTGAGGGTACACACAAGATAGAATCACATGATGACTGAGCCAAATACCTTGTAATTTACTTGGAAAGATAAAGAAACTAACCAGAAAATCCAGTAAATGGAAAGCAGCAGGGCCAAACTAGTACCTCAAATAAGAAAGGATATGTAAGTGAACTTGAGTGTTTAGAGGCCAGTCTTGGGTGTGTATTATTAGAGAATTTAGCCATAAATGAAAGTAGATGGCTGCAAGGGAAAGTTCATGAGAAAGAGGAAGAATAAATGCATTTGGGATTAGTAGAATAGAGCAAGATTGTCATGACCTTGCAGGCTTTATAAGGGAAGAAAGGGAATTAACTACCTTGGTCTCTTGTAATATGAAGCAGGAAATAGACTTTTTTTTATTTTTGTTTTTGTGCACTTGGCTTTATTTTTATTGAGATAACATTACTTTACATGAGTGAATTTAGGAAAACTATTTCACACCCTTTCAAAGTATGTATCAATACATTCCAGCCACCACTTAGAGTGCCAATATTCCTCCATCACAGTCCACTGAACTCCTTCTCCATTCTGACCACCTTGTGCTAACCAGAACTTTCCAGCAAGCACATTAGAGACAAGGAGAGAGCTGCCAGACTATTCACCATGACTCCATACAGATTATAAAGAGAAAAAAAATATAATCATAAGAGAAGGAATTGGATAGGAAGACGATTCTTAAAATTATGATGATGAATGCTGGATAGATAACTATAGAAAGGTTTAAATTAAAAATGTTGAAACTGCAAGGATCTTTGGCAATCATACTAAACCTCAATTCAAGGATATCTTGGAGGAGGATATCTTGCCCAAGGTCACACTATCTGGGATCATAAGGTAATATACTTAAGAATCTAGCTGGCACAGTAAGAATGGCTTTCTCTTGGGGTGACTAGGTGACAGATGTGTTCAAGTTCGGTTGAGAGCAAGATCCTACATTCTTTTTTATGGGGGGGTCGCACTCGGCAGTGCCCACTCAGAAATCGCTCCTGGCAGGCTTGGGGTACCATATGGGATGCCGGGATTTGAACCACCATCCTTCTGCATGCAAGGCAAATGCTCCTCCTCCATGCTCTCTCTCTGGCCCCAAGATCTTACATTCTTAGATGGCACCTCTTAGTTAATGAAGCAACACTAGAAGCCACATACTTGAGATAACCAGGAGTTCAATCACCTTTGTGATACGATTTTTTATCTAGAAAACCTCAACAACACTAGATATCCCCTTTGAAATATCTTATTTGTTGTTGATGACGTTGGTTATGTTAGAGGAAATAAATTAAGAGTAAAGCGAGAGATAAGCTTTTCTCTAAATCTAGCAGTAACAGTATAATGATATAAATTACCCATTTTACTCTAATCTAGCCAATTTTAAGAATCTTCCTCAAAATGCACCATTTAGAGAAAAATATTAAGTTGTCTTTCTACATTCCCCTGGTACAGAGAGAGCCAAAGCCCAAGTTCAGTCTAATCCAGATACTTCCCCTGGGACAAATAGCTGTTTTTCTTTATTTTTCAACTGTAAAATAGTGATAATGATAGCTGTATCAAAGGATTGTGAGACTTAAATGTAGCAATTCATTTAAAAAATTTTTGAAGGCCTGCAAGTTGACATACAAATGTGAATAATTATAGCCTGTGCCTCTTCACCACCTACAACTTTTATCCTCGAAAGATTTTCCAGTGGCCAAGTTGATAGCTCTTTTCAAGAAAAGATTCATTTCTTGAATAGATTCTTGGCACTATAGGTAACACTGTGAAAACATAGAGGCAGAAATGTGTGTGTGTGTGTGTGAGCATGTGCATTATAAATACTATATACCCTTATGAAACCTGTCATCTGGAAAACCAACCAGGAGTCAAATCAGAACAAGATAGTATTTCTAAATTAGCACCATCAATTATCCTTTGTCAAATATTTATCTCTTATCAAGAATTGTAGAGCACAGTAGCCAACCCACGTTTTATCACTGGCATTGCATATGGTTCCCACAAGCAATTCCAGGTGTAATTCCTGAATACATATCCAGGAGTAACCCCAGGTGTGTGGAAGGAAGGAAAGAAGGAAGGAAGGAAGGAAGGAAGGAAGGAAGGAAGGAAGGAAGGAAGGAAGGAAGGAAGGAAGGAAGGAAGGGAGGGAGGGAGGGAGGGAGGGAGGGAGGGAGGGAGGGAGGGAAGGGAGGGAGGGAGGGAGGGAGGGAGGGAGGGAGGGAAGGAAGGAAGGAAGGAAGGAAGGAAGGAAGGAAGGAAGGAAGGAAGGAAGGAAGGAAGGAAGGAAGGAAGGAAGGAAGGAAGGAAGGAAGGAAGGAAGGAAGGAAGGAAGGAAGGAAGGGAGGGAGGGAAGGAGAGAGGGAGGGAGGGAGGGAAGGAAGGGAGGGAAGAAGGAAGGAAGGGAGGAAGGAAGGAAGGGAGGGAGGGAGAGAGGGAGGGAGGGAAGGGAGGAGGGAGGAGAGAAAGGGAGGGAGGGAAGGAGGAAGGGAGGGAGGGAAGGAGGGAAGGAGGTTAGGGAGGGAGGGAGGGAAGGAGGAAAAGAAATGCAGGACTGGCCTGAAGAATATCTTTATTCAGCAATCTGAAGTGATTAGGACATCTTAGACACTTCCCTTTTCTGCTTTCTAGGGTTTCCAAAATCTGAGCTCTAGAGACTTTAAACTGGAAAAAGATTCTATGGAGAACTAAGGCAGAAAACATGGTAGGAAACCTAGTTAAAATCTTTTAGCCCAATCATCCACTGACTGCAGCTCTGAGTAGTTCCCATCTGGGAATAAAATTCCTGCCAACTGAACCCTACTCACATTTCTGACCACAGAAAAATGAAAAAGAAAACATACCTGTTTGGTATGTTTACTAGGCAGCAATAAATACTAAAACAAACTGGTGATGGAAGATGTACATCATCAGTGCAGCTATTCAGTGCCCCGGGGATATGGCTCAGTGGTAGAGAGCCTGCATTGCATATGAACCATATGCAATTCAATACCCAGCATCACTCCACATCATCAAATGTGATTCTCCTCCTTTGATCACCAAGTACAGTCTCTACCACTATTGATATGATCCCCAGAATTAGCACAAGTGGGACTCCAATGTCTCATAAATAAGTGTGGTGAGCAATAATACTAAATATTTGACCTTCAAAACATTGCTGCCTAGTAGATAAACATAGTGGGTGAGCCTGTGCACTGCAGAAATATGATCCTCAAAACTGCAACAGCAATGACAAAGAACAAAAATAGAGGAAAACAACTCTTTTTGCTTTATGTAGTACAGTAACAAATGATTTTAGAAAGCAAATAACACACTATGGTTTACCTTTCATTGGTTCTTTGATCTTTAACTTACCTGGTTGCTGAGTATATAACCCTCTGAGAAACCCTATTTGGGAAGACTAAATTCCAAGAACTGAGGTGGCTCCTACAACCCCCTCATACTTTTTTAACCCTTCGATATTTTTTTTTCTGTAAGAGAAAGCTTAGTTCTATATTTCACCTCTAGTTCTTTGGTCTTCCTTGGAAAAGACCCTTTGAAAACATACTGGGCCCCAAAAAATTCATCAGCGAATATAAGTAGATAATTTTTCTAGGCATTAGCCCAGTTTTTAGTCTATGCTTTACTCCTCCAAATGTCATTACTCTGTTATAGTGAAGTCTAAGACTTCTGATTGAGGTTTATCACCCAAAACTTTGATTTTAAATGGAGCTCAAAGTATACAGATAAAGTTATTCTTACTACCTTATTGGTATAGTCCAGGGTGGGATTCCTCGTTGACACTTTTTGGTGAGCCTTACTTTGTAGCTATGTGTTGCATTAAATAATTAACGATTGGGCTGGATGGTGGAGGATGCCATCCAGCCCACATGGCTCTGCAACCTCCATGCAGCCGGCGAGTTCCAGGCCCAGGTGAAATTACTTACTCACACGCAGCCATCAGGAAGAATCATCTTTATTCATGCCCTTGCCACCACAGGTGTGTGGCCTATGTCAACCTTTCAAGCACAGCTATATTTTGCTAGCCCTGCATCTTATCTCCCGTTAGCCATCTTCCCTTTGGGCTCCATGCGGCCCAAAGATCCAAAAGCCAGGAAGCCAAGCCGGGCCAAGAGAGAAACGGCCAAAAGACAAAAGGGCCGAATCCCTTTCGTCCCAGGCTTATCTAACTTTTTCCCGACCCCTCCCAGGAATGGGAGGTCTTGCAGGTAGGGTCACACCTATTATCCGGTTAAGACCCCTCCCAGAAATGGGTGGGTCTTAGGGTACACCACATTTCCCCCTTTTTTAAATATTTTCATGCGCCAACGTAATAAAGTGAAAATTAATATACCAGCCCTTTTCAAAAACATATTTTTGCAAAATATACTCTACACCTGTAACCTAAAATTCTATTAATGCTCTTTTACCAAGCACTATTTTGGAACTTTCATGTTCCTATTCTTTTAAACTATATTGGGGGAACTTCACTGTTCCTATAACTTTTCTATACACAAGTATTTTAGCATACATGCATAACATACATTTTAAAAACAGGCTAAGTACATTAAAATACACAGTAAAACATTTTGCAATTGAAAATATTAACTTTGAAAGACAACAAAACACATTTAAATTATAAAGAAAATGACTTAAGACAAAGATGCAGGTGGTTAGAAATTAGATGTTTAAATGAGCTAAACTGAATTACTTCCCTTTTATTTTTATTTTTAACTACTAACTAAGTAAAACTTATCCCATTACCAACTATGAGTAAAATATTACTACCCACTAATTTTCTACACCTAAAACCATAGTTCAGATGATTAATTTGTCCCACGCTGATCTCACCACGTGGCTTCTTTAAACTTTTAAAGTTCAGATGTTGTTTTGTCCCACGCTGATTTCACCACGTGGCTTCCTTTCAGTTTTAGGCCCCGCAGACGGTTTTGTAGACCATGAGGTTGCCGGTTCCGCCGCCCGCTGCCGGTTCACTGGAGGGTGGATTTCAGGTTTTTCGCTTTTCCGGGCAAAGCTGAGCCCAGCCAAGCCGATTCCAGCCGAGATCCCAGCCGAGCCGAGCCCAGCCGCTTTTCCCCTCTGGGCATTACTTTGGACGCTGCCTTTTTTTTTTTTTTTTTTTCCGGGCGCACTTTGGAAGCAGCTTATGGCCCACATTTTCACAGGGAAAAGTTCAGTCTGAAATTTCCAAAGTCGAAATTCAAATTCAAGCCAAAGGTCATTCTCAGAAAATCAGTCCATTTTTAATACAGTCTTTTTTCTCCTCCGTTTCCAATTTAGACTTTTAATAAGTCTTTGAAGAGGCCCAGGTTTTTGTTTATTGTAACAAAGTTTTAGTTTTGGGCCTGGGCTGGAGGTGATGCAAGCTTTCACCTCTCTTGTTTTAATGGCCTTTGAACCCCCAGGTGGGGTGTTGGCCATCTTTGAAAATTGTTGCACGTGGCCCAGGGTTGTGGGCTCAGTGCACCCGACAAGAGCCAAAATTAAACTGAAAAGCAGAAATATTACCATTGTTGCTGGTTTCTTGGGTTCAGGATTCAGGTCAAAGTTCGGAGCGCCAGATGTTGCATTAAATAATTAACGATTGGGCTGGATGGTGGAGGATGCCATCCAGCCCACATGGCTCTGCAACCTCCATGCAGCCGGCGAGTTCCAGGCCCAGGTGAAATTACTCACTCACACGCAGCCATCAGGAAGAATCATCTTTATTCATGCCCTTGCCACCACAGGTGTGTGGCCTATGTCAACCTTTCAAGCACAGCTATATTTTGCTAGCCCTGCATCTTATCTCCCGTTAGCCATCTTCCCTTCGGGCTCCATGCGGCCCAAAGATCCAAAAGCCAGGAAGCCAAGCCGGGCCAAGAGAGAAACGGCCAAAAGACAAAAGGGCTGAATTCCTTTCGTCCCAGGCTTATCTAACTTTTTCCCGACCCCTCCCAGGAATGGGAGGTCTTGCAGGTAGGGTCACACCTATTATCCGGTTAAGACCCCTCCCAGAAATGGGTGGGTCTTAGGGTACACCACAGCTATGGAATTAAAATGAATAGGTTCTCAGAGCAACTTCTCTATTACCTTCCATTTCTCTAAATAGATGCCAACCTTTGTAAGAATCCTGTAGATACCCAGCCCCCACAGTAGGCATCTAGATGGTCCACATATTGGCCCAGACCCATTCTCCAAGAAGGACAACCCTGTCACCTTATTGACAAGAATTCTATAGACTTATTTAGTGAATTCATGAAAAACAATATTTTTCATTAGGGTATTTTCCAGAATTAAAATGCACACTCTCTCCAAAACATTGTGTCTTATCATTTATTCATCAGGGTTTACTAAGCATCATTTGTGTCTGAGACATTGTTCAGGGTCAAAGAAAGACAAATCAAAGTTTCTGATCTCAAAGAAGACTCACCAATCATCACTTTAAAAAATTATTTGTATGAGGGACCGGAGAGATAGCATAGAGGTAAGGCGTTTGCCTTTCATGCAGAAGGACGGTGGTTCAAATCCCGGCATCCCATATGGTCCCCTGTGCCTGCCAGGGGGCGATTTCTGAGCATAGACCCAGGAGTAACCCATGAGCGCTGCCAGGTGTGACCCAAGAAAAAAATTATAAACCCAAAGTCAACAACAACAGAATTGATACCCTATCTACAACAAGCTATTCGCAGAGGGGAACAGTTATACTAGCACTCTGGGGGGCAAAGGAGGGAGATATGGGATACATGCGGGGGGAAAAAGGGTGGAGGGAGGACAACCCTGGTGGTGGGAATGGCCCTGATTCACTGTCACTATGTACCTAAAATATTACTGTGAAAGATTTGTTATCACTTTTGGTCACAATGAAAATTATTTTAAAAAATTATTTGTGATTTTCTTAACAAAGATTATTTTTCTCTGATTTCTTATAAAGAAAGTGCTAAAATAAAATGAAACTTTTTTCTCTGTATTCCATTATTAAGCAGAATAAAAATTTCCCAATTTGCTAAGTTCCATGAAGTAATCTTTCTTATTATAAAAAAAAGGCCCCTTTATTGTAGTTCTCATGCTGTGTCTGGACAGTTTTTTTGTTTTTTGTTTTTGTTTTTGTTTTTTTGTTTTGTTTTGTTTGCAATCCATACTATCATTTTCGTTTATTTTGTTGTTCTGCTTTGTGACACACCCAGTGGTTTTTAGGAATTACTCTTGGTTTTGCACTCCGGAGTCACTCTAGTTGATTAGAGTACCCAATGAGATGTCAGGGATTAATCTGGGTCAGTCACATTTGAAAGACAAGTACTCTACCCCTGTATCTCTGGTCCTTCAATTTTATTTTTAATAAAAATATTTCTCATATCCTACTTAAAATTCTGAATCTCTCTATCTAATCTCTTATAAATCTTGACTATAATCTGTGGTGGAATATATTAGAATTATGTGTTGAATAAGAATCAGTAAAGTAAGTGTTCCCTGAAAGTGTAAGAATGAAAGAATGGCTCGTGGACTTTCATCACAGAAAAATGTCTATGGAAAGTCATTTCAGTTGTTTGAAAAGTCTTGTTCATGAGTTCAAGAAGTGAACTGTTAACAGACTGGCCTCTGGTTAACAGTACTAATGTGCCATTTTAGCATTTCTACTGGTAACTTAAAGCTGGTAACTTAGAAAATCCTCAGTTATTATGATACATAGAAGTTTCTACAAAACTGAGACCTTCAGGAGTAATGCTTGACTCATGTTATGTGATCAATTTCAAATGCTGTGTGCACTATTAGCATTGATGATTGTTTTGTACTTGGGGGAGCAGGTGTTTGTTTATTTTATTACTTTTTTTTTAGTATGAAACCAAGATCAAGCTGGGTTTCTGTAGTCAGCTGATGTCAACTGGTGAGCTGATGTAGTTAACTGAGCTCACCCAGGGACTGCCTTTGATAAAAACTCAGTATAAAATTAAAGTGTCAGCAAGGGGATTTCTTCTGAGAATTCTGTTTATGGGTGATTGTCTTCCCACTGTAACTTCGCCTTGTCCTCTTTCTTTGCATCTTTGTTCTCATAATAAAAAAAAAAGAGGACAGGGGGGTAAAAAAAAAAGCCAGTATGTTAGATTCAAGAATACAAATTATAAAGAATGGGGAAAAACTCCCTTATTTTAAACTCTTAAGTTATCACGAATTTGGGGGACTTCACATCAAGGAAAGAGAAGTTTCTTGCAAATTGAGAGCTTGTAGTAACAATTTTGGTGGATTTTCTGCCACATTCATCAGTTCAGGTTGCTAGACTAGAACATGAGATACTAAGTGATTTAAGAGCAAACATTTCTCTCCCACTTCTCCAGAAGCTAGAAGCTGTGCATCTAACTCCACCATCATGATCTAATTACATCCCCAAGTATTTCTCCAAATACCATCATCTGGTGGAGGAGTAGGATTTCAACCTATCAATTTTGAGAAAACGAATTTTGTCTATAATATACTATGTAATGTCTATATGTGTATAATACAATATGTCTTCATAATATACCAATATACCTCATTCTATTTCACTATAAGCACTTGAGATGAAGAGTTTACACATGCAATACTTTCATTAACAACAACAATAATAATTAAAAATTGTCCCCTTAGATAATAGTATCTTATGTCTCAGGAAACTTTAATTTTTCTGGTCTTAACATTCCAATACAGATAATTGTTCGAAGTCAAACAAGAGATGAGTTAGGTCTTTGTAGAAGATGAAGCATCTACCTTTACCTAAAGATTAAAAAGTGAAAATGGAGCAGGAATATATAAAAGTATGAATCTATAAACTTTACTTATCCTTATGCCTACCCTGATTTAGATAAAGGAGTACTCTGAGGTTAGACAGGGAAATTGGTTAGTTTTTGGCCCTTTAGTCAAAGAGCTGGATCTAAATCCTTGGTCTATGTGTTTATCCCTCTATGATTTTTTGCTATCTTTGCAGTCATTTGTGAGAAGAAATAAATACATAGTCTAAATATTATTGGACTATAAAATCTCAACTCCCTGGAATTGCCCTCTGGTTAAATGAATTAACTGACTAACTGTCCCCATGGTCTGTTCCATTTCTGCAATTCTTTCCCAGTTTCATGACTGCTAGAATATCTGGTTCTTCATGAAAATATAACCTAGAAAGTACTTTTTGTTACTGCTCTTATTTTGATATTATTCTCAAAATATCATGCTCCTACTTATTTTTAAAGTTAGTCAACTCTAGTGAACATCACTGGGTCTTATTTGCTGAAGAGAGATCTTGCTGAAACCATAGAATACTTACAAGTAATGACAAATCTGGGATTATTGTTTTACATATTTCTATTATTTTTTAAAACTTTCACAACTAGAATTGACTATGACAAAAAAGGCAAAAAAATTGTTGAAAAGGTAATTTTTCTTTTTCTACTCTCTGGTTTATATGATGGTAATAAAAGTTTTAAAAATGGTAAGCCTCATGGAGTTCCCACAATGCACAGAATCAATTCATTGCTGACATTTTGGTTGACTCATCCTCATCACAGTATGAGCTTTATATGTCCATTATCATTGCTCAGATAAGAAATGTAAGAAATAATAAGGTTATATAATTTGTCTTAGATGATAGAGAAATCATGGGGTTAAGATAGGAACCTAGCTTTAAGACTGTGATTAGCCAAGACTGCATTGGTGATTAGGATATTATTTCTGACTGAACATGTTAACAATCCCAAATGGAGAAATATTGAAATTTTCAGCAGTTGATTTATTAATGAGGTCACTTTACCTGCCTGTCACAGTCTACTCGTTTGTAAAAGACTAAAAAGTGAATGGAAACAGACTCCTACTTCTGAATCTACCTTTATCCACCAGCCTGAATACCTTTTCTTTACCATTCTTTGACTTGGAGCTATATACAATTAAAGAAACAGATCTAGAACATCTACACAATGGAATTCTATGCAGTAAAATTGAAGTCATGAAATTTGCTTAGACATGGGTGGGTATGGAGAGTATTATGCTGAGTAAAATGAGTTTTGAGGGAGAGAGAGATACCATAGAATGACCATATTCATTTGTGGCATATAAAAAAGAGTACTATAATAATGCCCAAAGAAAATAAAGATGAGGGACAGAAGGACTGGTCCACCATAGGAAGCTTGCCACAAAGATCAGTGGAGTGCAATTGGGGCAGAGATATTTGTGTTTCAAATATGTGTAATATTTGAAAATTATCACCTGAACAAGAACCGGGTGCTGAAAGGATGTAAAGTAATATGCATAATATCTCTTCAATAACAGTATTGCAAACCACAGGAAAAAATGGAAAGAGAGGGGAAAGAGAGAGAGAAAGAGAGAGAGAGAAGAAAAATGTCTGCCAAAGAAGTAGGTGGGAAGAGGATGGTAGGGAAACTAGGGACATTGGTGGCAGAAATGTACACTACTAGTGAATGGATGGGTGTTGGACATTGTATTACTGAAACTCAACCATGAATAACTTTGTAATTGTGTATTTCATGATTAAATTAAAGAATTTATTTTTAAAATATAGATGCATTAAAATAAATGCATATTAAAATTTTAAATTAAAAAAACAAGTAAATCTGTTACTTGTCATCTGAGAGCATTTTATCAGAGAAATAAATAAATGAAAAGTTAATAATCAGTTGAGAATCTGGGCTACTTACATGTCCTCAATCCTTTAGATATTCTGGAGTTTAAACTATCAAAGAGAATTGACCGTTTTCTTCTCAAGCAAAGAAGAGAAGCAGGTTCTTTTAATCATAGTATTCATTTTATTCTAAGAGGGAATAAACCCTGAGAACATCAGAGATTTTCTTTGGGATAGGCTTGAAGAATATATGAGTATGTATTAATTTGCATGGGGCAACCATAACAAAATACCATATGCTAAGAACCTTCAAACAACAGAATTTTATTCTTTCACAGCTTTGGAAGCTTAAATTTTAAAATTAAGGTCTTGGCAGGATTGTTTTTTTCCTCAGGGCTGTGGAGGAAAATCTGTTCCATTCCTCTTTCCCAAGTTCTGGGGATGGCTAGTGACCTTTGGCATTCCTTGGCATATAGACACAGCTCTTCTGTCTCTGCCTCTGTCATCATGTTTCCCCGTGTGTTTCTATCTTCTTAAGAGGATAATTAAGGGTCCAACCTTCTTCATTATGATCTCATCTCCACTTGGTTTGTACATTTGCCTCAGTCCTGTTTCCAAATAAAGTCACATTCATGACATTGGTTGGTTAAAATTTCAATGTGTCTTTTGGAAAGACACAATTCAACCCATTACTAACTGAAAAAAAAATCAAAGACTAGACAAAAACAGCAGAAAAAAATCAAAAGTTTTACTTGATTTTGAAGACAACAAAACAGGTTGATTTCTGAGCTGTCAAAAGCATATTGATCAAATGTAAACCCTAAACTCTGATCTCAGCAGGGCCTGTCAGTGGATACTGCAAGTAGTATCATGCCTTTAACAATATCATAGTAGGTCCTACAAGGAGAGGAGCAATTCATATCATTATGCAAGTGTTTTCATAGAATAATTATTCTTCCCCTCCTTCACTGTCTCATTCTGGGTCCCATACATTCTTCTCCCTTCTTGAATCCTTCCCTTCTTCAATAAGTATGAATTGTTTTCAGTTATATGCCAGATAATCTTTCTAATGTACTCTCTTCTAGAAATGGAGATACTATAATTAACAAAATAGGCAATGATACCAAAAATATCTTAACTCTTGTTATTATGGAGATGACATATCAAAAGAAATAGTACAACAGAATTAAATTAGTCATAATACTTCTGAAGGTAATTTATACTCAGGATAAGAAATGGTGTTCAGGGGTGTCAACAATATTTTTAATGTCATTATTTGGCTGACACTCCATTGATGTTTCTGACAGCAAGGTAGACAAGAAGTGGTAGTGGCCACAGGAGAAGGAAACAGGAAACACATAAGAGGCTGTAGTTACTGGGGCCAGAGAGATAGCGTGACGGTAGAGTGCTTGCCTTGCATGTGGCATATCAGAGATGGACCCGGGTTCGATTCCCAGCATCCCATAGCATCCTGTAAGCCTGCCAGAAGTGATTTTTGAGCACAGAGCCAGGAGTAACCCCTGAGCACTGCCAGGTGTGGCTCAATAAATAAATAAATACATAAATACATAAATAAATAAAAATACTTGTGAAAAAATAAAAGAGGCTGTAGGTATTATCCAGATAAGGTTTCCACCAACCAAGATGGGCAAAACTGTGGAGTAAGCAACTTGAAAAAATGAGTTCAGCAAAGATATAAAGGAAGCAGTTAAGTATAAACTTTTGGAGTCTAGCAAAAAACTGAGTTTAAACTGAGTTCTTGTCTAAATTGATCAATTCAAATTATCATCATCATAATAGACTCTCTCTACTCTAACTGCACTCACTGCTCTTTGTAGCAAGCTTCCTACCACTGACTGGTCTTCCTGACTCTCATCTCTATTGTCTCTGGATATTTTTACCATACTGTCTTTTTTTTTTTTTCTTATATCCCACAAATAAGTGCGATCATTCTATGTCTATCCTTTTCTCTCTCTCTTTCTCTCTCTCTGATTCATTACACACAGCATAGTAATTTCCATATCCACCTATTATAAGAAAATTTCCTTACTTTCATTTTCCTAATGGCTACATAGTATTCCATCGTGTAGATGTACCACAGTTTTTTTAACCATTCGTCTGTTGTCAGGCGTCTGAGTTGTTTCCAAATTCTGGCAACTGTAACACAGGAGTGCAGAGGGCATTTTTATATTGTGTTTTTGTTGTTGTTGTTGTTTTTTGTTTGTTTCTAGTAGTGCTATTGCTGAATCATATGGGAGCACAATTTCCAGTGCTTTGAGGAATTATCTGTTGTTTTCCAGAAAGATATTCCCACCAGCATTAAATGAGAGTCCCTTTCTTCTTGTATCCATGATAGCCCTAGTTGTTTTATGTGTGTGTGTTTTTGTGATGCATGCCAGTTTCTGTGGTGTGAAATGATATCTCATTGTTGTTTTGATTTGCATCTTTTTGCTGATTAGTGACGTGGAGCATTTTTCATGTGCCTTTTGGCCATCTTTACTTCTTCTTTGAGGAAATGTCTATTCATTTCTTCTTATTTTGAATAGGGTTAGATATTTTTTTCTTATTAAGTTTTATCAGTACCTTGTATACCTTAGATATTAACCTCTTATCAAATGGATATTAGGTAAATAGTTTCTCCCATTCTGTAGATAGCCTTTGTATCCTAGTCACTGTTTCCTTGGAAGTTCAGAAGCTTTTTAGTTTAATACAGACCCATTTGTTTATCTCTGCTTTCACTTGTTGGACAGTGGTGTTTCCTCCTTGAACATGATTTTAGTCTCAATGTTATGAAGTGTTTTGCCTACATTTTTCTCTATGTACCTTACGGTTTCAAGTCTGATATCAAGGGTTTTAACCTATTTGGATTTGACCTTACAAAGGGGATTATTGAGGCCCATTTTACTGTTCATTTTCAGTAATATTACAACTCTGTAGCAGAAAAGGATCACCACACCTCATTCTGATTTTCTTTCTGTCTTCTTTATCTTCTGTCTTTCTTCCTTACTCAAGTGCTGACCACCTACTATGTGGAGTTCCTTTGTAAGGCCTTTCTGGTAAATAAGTTCATGATGATAGGTAAATGGACAATTAAATAGGTCTAGCACCAAAATTTCCTGTTGCTATGTTTTCTAGATAAATGTAATAATCCAAGAAAAGGAGACACAGAAGAGTATGGAGCTGCTAAAGGGTGGCCTTGGGAGTCTAGAAAAACCAATAACAACTTTAAGGAGAAAGCTAACGTACAAGACTTTGAGGCCAATTTTACCATTGTACTTATGGGGAAGTGAACACTAAGACCTTCTTTTGGAATGAGGCTTTGCAGATCTGGATTACTTTACCACTAACCTTCAAGCTTTTAGAGGCGGATACTTTTAGAGGTGGCACTCTGAAATGCAGGCCAAAGATTCATAGGCTAAGAGCTAAACACACTTCCTTGCAAGTGGAGATGCCAATGGCTGAGGATCAGATCAAATCCAGACCCTGTGTCTGTTACCTTGGCAGCCAGACCTGGAGTCCAGCCAGGAAGGCTCATCGATTCAGGGCCATGCAGGCGAACTTTTGAAATACAGCTGCCTCTTCCGGGCTTTCTCCCCATGCCCCCATGGTGTCATTTCCAAATCCATTACATTCCAATGACTTTGGGATCTTTTAATTACATGTGACGAAGCCTTGCCGTTGCTGGAATTAGACGGCCTGTGTTGACGATTTATAGGCCTCAGCTTTCCTGCAAGCAGGGTAATAAATAACATGAAATAGGTCCTTCAGTATTAAAAAACTTCAGAGCTACCCACTAAGCCATGACAGAAAGGAGACAAAAAAAATTAAAGGGAAAATTAAAAAAAATAAAGTCGTGTCTGTGTCTCATATGTTTAAAATACTGTAGGTGAAACTGGGAATGTCAAAAATACAGGGTGGCAAGCAATAGGCAACCCATAACATTTTATCTCTGGTATGAGAATTTCCAACCACATAATGAGGTTGGTTCATCCCTCCCCTGCCCCCTACCCCAGTCACAGTTTTAATCCTGGGCAATTCCTGCCTGATGAGGTGACTGTGAGGGCAGGTGGCAGGCATGCCATTGGTTCTCCCACAATTTATAGCAGGATAAAGGTTGTAGGGAAAAGCAGACTCCAATCCCTACTCCCTGTTCAAGCTGTCCCTCTGGTCCCCTTAACCTACCTCAGTCCCTCCCTTTTCTCATGCTGGTCCTAGAAATAGGATGATCACCACATTTTTTTTCCAATTATACTATGTGACCTCCCACCCCTCCTCACTTTGAATCCCAGAGACCATTCTGCCCTCACTTTATCTATCCTAAGCACTTCCATATTCAGACTGGAATAAATACTGGCTTGTGGATTTACTCAGGCCAAAGGAGCTCATGGACTTAACCAATGCTGCCAGAGTAGACACTCTGGGGATTAGAACAAGCATCTTTTTTCCTTCTTTGCTCAGGTTTAGGGCCTGGCAAAAGAGATTGTAAAAGGACAGAGTTCTATCCAAGCCTATCCAAGTCCTTGCCTTGCATGCAGCCAACTCAGGTTCAATTCCAGAATTTCATATTGTTCCTCCAGCCCTGCCATGAGTAATGATTGAATACAAAGTCAGGAGAAAGCCCTGAGCACCACCAGATGTTGCCCAAAAAGGAAAAAAAAAAAAAGGAAGCTGTGAATAAGGAATTTGCTTAGTCTATAATCTTGATTGGTGAGCATCCATCTATGAGAGAGGAGAAGGTGAGGAAAAGGATGGTACAGGAAGGAAGAAGAAAATTGTCTTTTTTTTTTCAGCCTTCTACATTGGAAAAAATATGAACTCAGATATCTCAAATTCAGCCACATGTCTTCAAAAAAGGATGCAGATGGAAATTAGAATATTGTTTTCCAATGACATTCTGAAAGATTCAAGGATGGTCAGTGTGTGAATCTGCTGCCATTATCAATGGCCTAAAGGGCCATATTCTGAGGTCAGATCTGTCTTTGGAGTCATATAGCACACCCCTCCCAGCAAAATCATCAAACCAAGGCCCCTTCATAGCCCTCTCTTAGGCACAAATCTTAATCCAGGAAAGGGCTGAGTTACAGGTACCAGCTCCACTGTTTTAGAAAAGATTTATTCAGCAACTCATGGCCACAAGGAAGTTTAGAGATGGGCTTTCCTGGAATTCCAAAAGCAGAATGGTTTCCAGAAGAGGTTTAAGTTGGTTCCAACCTTAAAAGTTGGTTTAAGGTAACTTGCTAGAGATAACTCTAGACAAGAGAGTACTTTCCCAGTCCAACTTTTTTTTTCAATTTTAGGTTTATAGTTTAATGCATAAAACTTTCCAGCCCTACACCCTTCACCCTCAAGGTTATTTGTTTCCCTCCACCATTATCATAGTGCTCACCAGCCATATTGCCCTTTCCTCCCTCCTGGCTCTCTTTCTACTGTGGTCAGTTTTTGAACAAAAAATTGTTCTCAGTTTTTGTCACTATTGGGCATTTTTTTGTTGTCCTACTATTTATGAAGCATGAAAGATGTCATTATGTCCTCTGTCCCTCTCCTAACTTCACTAAGCCTGATATTCTCCAGATCTATCTATGTAGCAGCAAAGTGCATGTTTTTGCCTATTCTTAAAGACAAGCAGTATTCCGTTATGTATAGATATCATAATCTGTTCTTTGACACAGGTTGTTTCCATATTTTGCTATTGTAAATAGTCTATAATGAACGTATGGGTGCAAATAATTTTTTCTGAATAGAGGTTTTGGGCTCTTGGAATAAATGCCCAACTCTGGCATTGTTGGGTCACATAGGAGCTCAATTACTAGTTGTTTTTATTTTATTTTATTAGAACCTTTGTGTTTTACAAAGTCCTTTATAGTTGGGTTTCAGACATACAATGAATCAGGGCTAATCCCACCACCAATGTTGACCTCCCTCCAACATGCTCCCAGAGTGTATCTTATACCACTACCCTTTGCTGTATAATAGGGTAATTTAAATTTTAAATGGTTAGAGTTTAGGTTTCTAGATTCCATTGTTGTTGACTTTGGCTTAGATATTTAGTTCTGTCTTTTGAGAAAAGTCCATAGTGTTTTCCAAAAAGACTGGCTCAGCAGAATTAGGATCCTTTTCCTCCTATATCTACCTAATACTGGATGTTCTTTGCTTTGTGATATATACCAGTACAATGATGTGAGATGATATCCCATTATTGTTTTGATTTATATTCCCCTGATGATAAGTGATTAAGAGTATTTTTCATATACCTTTTGTCCATCTGGATGTATTCTTTAAAGGTGTTTATATTCATCACCCCCCACATTTTAGAAGGGGATAGTGTAAAGAACTGGTAGAGCTTTACAGAGAAAAACAACCCTTTAGATTTTCAGATCTAAAAGTGTGGGGAAAACTGATAGATGGCACAGAGGTTGATGAGAATGAGCAAGGTCAATGTAGAAGCACTAAAGCTTCTAGATAAAATAAAATATCCATAGAGAATCTCCTTTTCTGTTGTTTTCGGTCTTTCCTCAGAATAGAAACTTAAACAAAATGGGTACTTATTTAGCAAGTGAATTAATAATGCTGAAAGGTAGAGACCTTTTCCTGACAGCAGGCTAAATTCTTTGATAGACACTACAAAGTTTGTCTAATCTAGGGTCTTGTTAGATAAAAGGGAAAAAGATTTTGGTTTTTGGGTTCCCCCAGGCATTAAAACTCAGAAAGCCTGGCTTAGGTTTTCTGCTCTCCTACCTGAAATTACTTCCAGAACTATTGCAAAGGTGTATTTCCCTGCTCAGTAATAACTTTCTAATGTCTGTGGGCTCAGATTCCCATAGGGTATAGCTGATAGCTGCAGTTTGTGTAATGGAAATCCCAGTAGAATCTATGGTGGATGATCATGATCAAAATTGTGTTACCGACTATTGTTTCTTCTCAAGGATGGGTAAGCAGAGCAGTCTCAGACATCATCTAGCAAGACCAGTGTCTAGAGAACAAGAGGATTAAGAGTGGAATTTAGTGAATCAATGAATAAATAGAAAAATTAGACTTAAGATGCTGTAAGGGCTGTGCAACAGGAAACTGCTGGATGATTTGTGTGTTTTCTTTTCTCCATGAACTTCCTGCCATAGATAAGCAATGATAGAAGAGTCATAAAGAGATATTTTGTTTTATTCCCTTTTCCCAAAATGAATTCTTAAAATATTAAGTAAGAGTTGATTCCATTTTCCCACTGATTCACATGACTAGGTTTTATAAATTCAATGAAGTATTGTCTAGTAGATCTGGAAGGGATGCTAAAGAGTTAGGTCAATTTTTTTACAGCACAGATGAATCATGTGAGACTAAAAGAGTCTATAACAAACATGAATATGTGAGAATGAGGTTACCATAGAGGGAGGGAGTGTTGGCTGGTAAGAATCAGCCACTTGGGGCCGGGCCGTGGCACTAGAGGTAAGGTGCCTGCCTTGCCTGCGCTAGCCTTGGATAAACCGCGGTTTGATCCCCCGGTTTCCCATATGGTCCCCCAAGCCAGGAGCGACTTCTGAGAGCATAGCCAGGAGTAACCCCTGAGTATCACCGGGTGTGGCCCAAAAACCAAAAAAAAAAAAAAGAATCAGCTACTTACTTTGTCTATTGGGTAGACCTGGTTTCTGGTCCCTGACCATTGCTTATTTAACATTGCTATTATATACTATATTTAGTACATACCCAATTTTTGTCTACTAATATTACTTAGTAGTTAACTTTAAATTACCTCGCTCATTTTAAAATTAATCTTGTCCTAGATAGAAAGTATCAGTGCTTTCTACAAAGATAATAATTAACAAAAAATACATATATGACCATTAAAATACAAAATAATTCTCCATAGAAGACCTAAGTTTAATCATTCTGCAATCACCACTAGTGATGCAGTCTTGTCTTTTAAAAAGTACAATCCTGGAGACTTTTTAAACCTTTACAATGATAAGATTTCTCTTGTTTATAATAACACTTGGTTGGGTTTTGTATTTCTTAAAAAAAAAAAAAAAAGGCAGTTGGGAGCCAGAGATGTGACTAGTAATGACAAGATCTTGCTTGTGTGAGGTCCTGAGTTAAGTCCTAGGCCCTACATGACCGCTAAGCAGCAGAGGCCATCATAAAAGTAAAAAACAAAAATAAAATGAAAGCAACCAAAGAGATATTAAGCCAAGCAAGGCACTTGTCTTGCACACAGCTAAACCAAGTTTGATCCTGGTACCACATTTGGTCCCTTGAATCCCAAAGGAATGATCTCTAGAATAAGCCTTGGCCTTTGCCAGGTGTGACCCAATAAACAAAAGGAAATAAAGAAACTAAGAATCTAAGAGTAAGATATGCAACCCAAACATATTTACAAATCAATTAAATAAAGAAAATTCCCCACACATGTATCAGTTGACAAAAGAAGGGTGCATTATATCATTAGACCTAAATTGTTGACATGAGTTCAGAATAGGAAAAGAATACCAGGTGGCTTGGGCACCAGAAGAAACTTTATGTGGGGATCGACAAAACTACCCTCAGGGTCAGTAATTTAGGACTCGGCCTATCGTTGTGCTCTTGGCTAAAACATGGCAGGGAAAGGATGCAAAGCTAAATGAGCAAAAAAAAAAAAAAAAAAAGAAAGAAAAAAGGTGCATGTAATGAAGTCTAGAGTAAACCAGATTTAAGCATCCATGGATTCTCAGGCCAGACTCACAGCACCCTGTGAGGCTGTGCTGGGTGATGAAAGCAAAATTGCCTGGCACACAGAACACACTCAGTATTATGAATTCATCTTTATTCATACCCGTAGATGCTTTTGGATAGTCCATCATCAAGATCCATCTGAATCTTTACTCTTTCCTCAAGCTAGCTACTCTTGATATTGGTCACAAAAAAAAGCAGAGAGAAAAACATACCACATTACCTGATCCTTCAGTTTTTTTGAGCCCATCAGAGTGGGCAGTCTAAGACTCCAGAAATCTAAGGCTTTTCTCATTCTAGGTAAAGGTTTCTACCAGAGCTGTTAGCTTTCATTATTTTTTATAGTGACAAGTTCAAGATATTGCCATTTGAGTTTTAACAGGCATGAGATTTCTGTCTGATATGTATCTTGTTTAACAACCATTATTTTAATTATTAGAACATCATATCCACACAACATGTCTACCCAGGGATCATTAACTTGAGGATGCTTAGAACTGAGTTTGTGGCCATAAAGTGTCCCATGTCTCATGATCTTTGTCTCCAACCCCCTCTCAATGGTCTCTCTTTTCAGCATTTTCTCCCCTAATCCCTTGGTATCTTCAGCCAGGAGAGAGTTGTAAAATGAGAAACAAGACCATAGAGATGCCCAGAATTCCAAAAGTTCTCAATTCAGCCAGAGTTGCTTAATTTTTTCTTCCTGTGTTATATCTGATAGAGCCCTTAGCTTGGAATTCAGGAACTGCAACTGAATACTTCTTTTGACCCTGTAGACCTTCCATTGACAGTTTGGTATTTTGGAGTTTTTCAATGTTTACCCTTATAATACTAACCTTTAAAATGGGGATGATGATGTTTATGTGATGAAACTGGTAAGTGAGAGACAAATGGGCTTGGGGGAGCTCATTGGTTAAGGGAAATAGACATTGGGGAAGGGATAGAATTGAAATGTTGCATGCCTGAAACCCAATTATGAATAACTTTGAAATTTCACAGCAACAAAATAATTTTCTAAATAACATGTCTTCCCAAATGTGTCTGGTAAAATAAACCAAAAAAAAAAAACCCAATTGTGAAGGATCTAAATTAAGAAAAATCCACTGTGTATGGATTTGGCTCAGGATTATGTAGAAAGTCGTGGTGCACAAGGGGTTCAACACTGATCTCTAGACTGGAGCAGTTAAAGAAATGGGAACTTTGGCTTCCGGTTCTCCCATTCTTCGCCTCCATTCCCAGGGTGCTTGAATCCAATGAATTCTGGGGCCTTCATTGGAGGGCAATGTGTGCTCTTCACTTGCAATTTATGCAAACAATGGATATTCAGTTGTGCTCTAAGAAAGTCAGGACCAGGACCAGCCAAGCTGTGGAAAGCATTCGGGAAGAAAGCTGGAGCAGCTGCCTCCTCCAATCCCACAGCCCACCTCTGCACAGTCTCTGCTCTGCCTTCCCCAGACAGGAGACAGCTTGTTCTGGAGACACTTGTGAACATGAAAAGGGAGAGGGAGGGAAGCAGAGGGGAAGAAATCTATTCTACCTCACAGCTTTCCATCTATACCCCAATGGAGCGTGGGTAATTTGTTATGCCTAATGAGCAAGTGCCGCCTTATGTAGAGGCAAAAATGCCAGTGGGATGATAAGGCGAGTTGCTATGGGAGACCAAGGGACCCTGCTGAAGTTTGTGCATCCTGGCGAGGGAGTGTGTGAGAGGAAGGAGCGGCTGTCTCCTTCCATCAGGGTGATAAGCTCTCGCATCTGTGCGGAGTGGGATGCATTCTGAGACGCTTTTGCTCCTATTGTTAGATTTGAGCTCCATAACTATCCCCATGAAATAGGTGAGTCTAGTGTGAGGGTTTTTCCCCCTCTTTGTTTCCAATGAAAAAACTGGGGCTCAAAGGAATCAAAGAAATTTCCCAGAGTTTTGAAGATAGTAGTAGGTTAAGTGATGCTCAGATGCTTGGTTTTTGAATCTTTTATAAATGTCTTACTTTTGCAAAGGTACACATTGCACTCTGAAAAATTGGGATAGCTTAAGGTAGTGTTTTTCAACCTTTTTGTGCAAAGGCACACTGTTTTCATGAAAAAAAATAATGAGGCACACCACCATTAGAAAATGTTAAAAAAAATTAACTGTGCCTTTATTGACTCTATAAATTAAGTCTCTTGAATGGAATCAAATAAACACAAAGAAATTATTTTATAATTACTTTATTATGAAATAATCTAATGAGTTGTCTATTTGTGAGCTGAAGCTGTAGGTTATGGATGAAACTGGAATTTTTCCCACGGCACACCAGACAATATCTCATGGCACACTAGTGTGACGCGACACAGTGGTTGAAAATGCTGGCTTAAGGGATACTACAAACCCCTCTCACAAAGCACAGAAATATGTAAATAAACAATTTACGGTATATCAAGGAAAGCAAGAAGGTGGAAAAGGGGCCATGGTTACAATAGAAAAAGATTGAGAGGGGCCGGAGAGGTGGCGCTAGAGGTAAGGTGCCTTGCAAGCACTAGCCAAGGAAGGACCGCAGTTCAATCCCCCGGCATCCCATATGGTCCTCCCAAGCCAGGGGCAATTTCTGAGCACTTAGCCAGGAGTAACCCCTGAACATCAAATGGGTGTGGCCAAAAAAAAGAAAGAAAAGAAAAAGATTAAGAAATACTGGTTTAAGTTACTCCATGGACTACAATTAAAACACGTAATTAAGAAAATCTAGAGGGTTTTGGGGGACTCAAGGGTGCTCCATGCTGTGGTCCTTTTACCTTTGCAGACTAACTTTTCAACATTGCTCATGCCACATGGACTCCAGATACCCACAGCCATATTGCTCCACAGATCAGACTTTTCTCATTTCCATGTCTTTGTGCATCCTCTTCCTGAAACTTCAAGTTCAAAGATCAAAGTCTTAAGAATTCTATTCTGAGCTAGCTACTCCCTTCTCTGAAACCACATGCTCATTTGCCCCCACTCCCCACCCAGCATCTACCTTATCCACTAGACTGGGAGCTTTAAAGGTAAGAATTGAATCACTCAATCCCCCAGTAACTGCCAATGAATCTGGCACATATAAGGCCCTAGCAAATATTTATTACTAAGTAATTCCATAATCATCACAACACCTTAATTTTATTGGTTGATTTAATGATTTTGGTGTTTGGGCCACTCCTGACTCAGAGGACCATATGCATTCTGAGATTAAACCTGGGCCAGCTGCATGCAAGACAAGAAACTTACCTATTATACTATATCTCTTTAGTCCGACACATCTGAATTGAAATCAAAATGACTCACTGAGCACCTCTCTGGACAGATCATCATAAGCCATGCAGTCTAACGTACTTTTCTCCACACTGTGGGACTCACGAAAATTTTTGGCAGAAAGAGCATGTACATATCTTGAATTCTAACATTTTATTGATGATAGGCTTCCTCGAAAGCTTAACCATTCAAGGAAGAATCTGTGGCTCTCTAAAGGAAGAGGAGGAATGAGTGAACATTAAAAGACTCTAGTGAAGACCCATCTGGGATTTCTGTGGCAGCTACAAGAGCAATATGAGGCACCATCCCAATTGTCACAGTACATAGAGGTAGAAGGACAGTGTAGCTGAAGATTAAGTGAGTGCTATGAGGAAGAGCTGCCCATTCCTGCCATGGAGATACCCAACAAATAAGGGTGTGAGTAATATGGGAGGCTTCACAGTTGTGGTAGCATGAGCTGGGCTTTGGTTTATACTTAGAAATAGAAAGATATACATCCCTAGAATAAATAATAATCATGGGCCTAGGACCAACAATTAATCTATATGTTTGAAACAAGCAATCTCTCTATGACCCTAGGCCAAGTTTTTATCAAAGGCAAAAAACAGCAAGAAGACATGACACTTTCCTTTGCACCAAGACACTGATTTTTTTCTTGATCTGTAGAAATTTTTAAAAAATCAAGAACTCCAGATGGATCTTAAACACAGCAGGGAATTGGGCGGTGTGATGGCAGATGGCTATTTCAGCTGCACATGGGTAAAAATAATTCTAACTCCCCAATACCCAGGACTGCTCTGAACTTGTGAAAACCTCTTCAGGAAAAGCTGCAGTTTGATGCTCAAAGCACAGAGCTGTAGCAGATGGGGTCTGAGGACTCGGCATGCACCAACAAGAAAATACCTACCACTGTTGGAACAACAGTGCCCCGACCAATTGTGGAGCTCCCTGCTCAGCAACTTCTCTCAGAGTTGACCCTCAACTTTAGACCAAACCAAGAAAAAATCTCAGGCATTTCTTCCACTCTTTTGACAGAAAAGTGAAGAGAATAGAGTCTCATTAAAGGCTATAAGAGGAAAACATTAGGGAAGCAGAAAATACCCAGAAGGGGGCAGTGGTTAGTGTGTGCTTCTTGGTGTGTGTATGGGGGGAGGGGGAATCACAGAGGAATAGCTGGAAGTTGTCTTCTCCAAGTGTCTGGGTGCCATGGAATGTTAGTCAGGCTGATCTGATTGTCAGACTATGTGTCCCCCCACCCCCAGCCATTAACTATCTACTATGTACCCCAGAAGTGGGAGAGTTCATGTATGTGAGTTCATGTTGTCCATCTAGTGGCCATCTTCTGAAACATAAATCTATTATGTACTTTGCTTTAAAGGTTACAAAGATAAAAACTAGATATAGATGACAATTCCACCAGAATAATAAATCAGATATTCTAAGGGCCCAGCCAAGATGCAAAAAGATGTATATAAAGACCAAAAGAAACCTGTGCTGACATCTAAGGAGGGGTAATTACATAGCAATAGGATAAAGGAGGAGCCATGGATAGCAACTGCTGGTTAATTGTTCTTTAGTCTAAGGCCCAGAGAATCAGAGGAGGGGTAGAAGACCCCGAGAATATTCACACTTAGGACAGGAACAGGTGCCTTCCATCCTGTTGGTGACTAAATCATATTTTCTCACAATGTGTGCTCTGATCTCCAGGAGAATATGAATCAGAATGAGCTTCATGTTAGATACATATTTGCTAGGAAAGGACCTGTTTACCCCACAGAAATACTGGAAACATGCTAACATCAGGAGAATTCAAGTTCTAAAAGAGTCATATCTTTACATCCCACCCAACTGCCCTATAGAGGAGTGGCAGGACAAGAAAGGTTTTGTGTACTGCATTGACATAAGGTGATATGCTCAACTGGCTCTTTCCAAGTGGATTAAAGAGACCCTGGAGTCAAAATTTATCCCAGGGAGAGGCAAATGATGAGGCCTGGTTTAGAGTCTGGCCTATGCCCTGACTTGAGTTCAAGGCCTAATTTTAGTCCCCAAAAAGTCATAGCATGCTTATCTTTACATATTAGACCAAAGATTTGCAACCCTCAATCCAGTCTTCAGAAATTTCCTGCTAATCTGCAAAACAATGATTGGAGTTGAACATGTTGCAGACATAAATCTTGCAGAAGCTACAGCGAATGTTTTTGTAAACTTACAGGATATTTCTATAGGTCTAGCCTGGTTTGCAGTACATTAGTCAAAATCCACTATATTTGACATTTAGAACATTAAATAAGGCTACCTTTTCCTCTTTTGTTTCAGATATTTGCATGGCTAATCATGTTTGCAGATGGTAGAAGGAATAATGTTAGGGTCTGGGAGGAGGGGCTACTGACCACCTTCTCAGCTCTCATGTACTAAGGGTTTGTGTTCAGCTCAGTCAAAGAACCTGTTCAATTCTCCTCTCTCATCATCCTCATCCATCATGTCCAGAGGTTCAGGAGGCTAAGCATGAGGCTGAACCACATTGTAATTCTTTGTTTTATCCTTATTCCCCTTTCCTAGTTTCATATGAACTACAATCAAGTAGCCCTTGTCCTCCTGATAGCAACTTGGTAAAATATTGGGAACAAATGATATCATCAGATGGGGGAACATAAACAGAATAAGGGGAAGGGGTGGCATGGGATCAGTGATATCATCAGGTAGAATAATAATGTGCCCCCAGCACAGGAAATTGGGAAGTTGATGTGGGTTGGCTGGGTCTTCAAGGTGGGTTCTGTGAAGAAAACAGAATTTTGTGACCTGTGTGCAACATTGGGGGGGGGGTGCTTTTAAAGGCAAGAAGTATGACCACAAATATTACATCTTCTCAAGGGACTGCAACTTTACTATGCAGATCAATGCAGAAAATCTTTTGAAAGTTTGGAGCTTATTTACACCCCCATCCTTTCTCAGAACAGAATCCAACACTTAGAAGTGCAGCAGCTAGACAAATCCCCTCTATCTCATGTTACAGAATGCTCAGAGCCACAGAACAATGGATTAGTCCTTGCAGAGGTAACCTTTCTCACTGGGCTAACCAACATACTTGAAAGAGACAATAAGAGTGAGGCATAGAAGGAGCCCAACTGAGTATTATGCAGCTCTGCCACCCAGAATCCACCAGTCATAGCAAGTCACATCCTTGCCATATATAGAGGTCACTGACAGTGACAGTGCCACCAAAGAGGAATGCGGGATATCTGGTGTCCCCTATACCCTGCATCCATGTGATTTCCCCTCTCCCTTCTTCGTCCCTAAATGCTAGAGAGCCAGGACTCTAAAGCCCTAAAGTCATTTCTTTAATATAACTCAAGCAAACATTCTGTGCCTGTCACACACTATAGACTCCCCATTGAAAATTCTGCTCTCTGGAAGCTGTTATTATGATTGAGAGATGCAAAAAGGAAGACAGAAATCAGTATGAAATCAGCTGATGCTGAGGTCTGTGAGAGAACTAAGCTGGAAAGAAAGAGTAAGAGTGGTGGAAGTACCATGTCAAAAGATGTAAAGCTGGAAGGTGACTTTGAGGAGGTGGCATGTACTAAGGACAGGAGATCAGCCCTCAGAAGAGCCACTAAGGAAGACTTTAGATGGAAAGTAGAGGTAAATAAAAAGATGTGTGGTAGCAACTTGCCTGTTATTCCCAAATTCTATAGGAGAATCTGGGCGAACTGAGCAAGGAAAAGAGCAATTGAGGTTGACGCTCTGGGTTGTATACACAGAGAGCCAGAAGAGACTAAGTCTAGGAGGACCTGACATTTATTTGGGGGTTAGAGAAGGCAATGATTTGGGAACCCCATGTTGCTTTGGGAACTTCATGGTGCAAAAGATCAAAACTAGGTTCCTGCTTGCAAAGCATGCCTTACAGTCAGAGCTCTATTTCCTGTCCAGGAGCTGACATTTATTTTGGATGAGTGGTTAAAAACAGTTTCAGGAATTCCAACACACAAGCTTTCTGCTCCTAAGAGGTAGCTTAGTAGAGGGAGACTGTAGAATGCCTAAGCTTTCCTGAGACCCGGGGGTTTTTATTAGCAAGAACCAAACCACACCCTAGGGTGGAAAACAAATACTGAGTAAGGTGGAACTCAGTAATCCAACACCAGATCATGGGTGGAGAATTTTGAATACTGAGTAAAGTAGAACCCAGTTAATCCAACATCTCCCCCTAAATGACTTCATAGAAAAATAAAATAATTCACATCCCATGGTTCTAAGAAAAAGGCAAATGCTTCTAACTAAAAGAGAAAGAGATTGGCAATATTTTGCATAGGAACAGAAAAAGCTGAAAAAATAGAAGGAAAATCCTTTGGCCTAAAAATAGAGTGTCCCTATCCATGAAGCATTTTGCCATAAGACCAACTACAGACTCCAGGTGCACTAACTTGTCTAACCCCAAAGTCTTTCGTCAAGGACTCAGGAAAGGTTCTCCTCAATCACAGCTTTCACTGTCAGGTTTCAGTTATTGGAGATATTGGTGTTAGCACACATCATGTGTCGAAGTCACGATGTTCTGAGGTGTCTCCTGGTTTCATCTCACCATTATGTGCCAAGACAGGGAAATCTGCCTTCAAAGCAAGTTGTAGTCAAGTTAGCATGTTTAGCCCACCCCAGGGCAAGTATGTGCCAAGGCAGTCCCAATCATTCCTAGACAATCCAAGAGCTGACATTTAAAGGACCACATTAGCTGTAGTGCCAAGCAGATAACAGAAGAAAATTAAATGCTGTCTCTGGTAAAAGGAAGAGCTTCCTCTGTTGAGGAAGAGCTGCTGGTGACTTGGATTAGTAACAGAAGTGCCATAAAAATCCCAGCTCAAAGACCCCACTTTGACCTAATTGTTACTGTTTAGTTTGTAAATTAAGAAGACACTAAATGTGCATATGACTAGATATACCCACAGTGTTCACCTCACAACATTTCTGAAATGCAGTTAAAAAGACTTGCACGGGGCTGGAGAGATAGCATGAAGGTAAGGCATTTGCCTTTCATGCAGAAGGACAGTGGTTCGAATCCCGGCGTCCCATATGGTCCCCTGTGCCTGCCAGGAGCAATTTCTGAGTGTGAAGCCAGGAGTGACCCCTGAGTGCTGCTGGGCATGACCCCCCCCCCCCGCAAAAAGACTTGCACATGTATGTGTGTTGGTTACATTATGGAGCATCTTCGAGCTCCAGTTGTGGCCACAGAACATGTCACTGAAACTTTACTTCTTTTAGCCCTGCCATTACACCACTATACTACCTACCCCAGGCCCTGTCCCCTCAGAGCTCTCTGACAGAAGAGATAAGAGCAATGGGGGCCCCCTTTAATACCAATGGCCATCACAAAAAGAGAGCAAGAAGCTCATAGCTTGGAATTGATGCATAGTTTGGATTCCAAAGTTCCAAAAATAATTTGAAATGACAGATAAACTTTGTATGAGCGTGTGCAGTATCAGATCAAATTAATTAGGTTCTCAAGGATTGATATCTTACTGAAAATAAGGAGATGGGAAAGAACCATGAGTTTAATGAGCTATTCTCCCAGAATACTCTGTTTAATAAACACTTTTGATGTTTATGCCCAGTAAGCCCCCGATTGGAGAGGAGTGTCATTTTGAAGCTACAAAACTGCACATGAACAATCTATGGGTGAAATTTTAATGTCCCCCTAAGCACCACATTCCCAGTTTTTTGCTTTGAAATGCCATCTCAGTTGGCCAAGGATCACCAGCAGTAGCCCCAGGACACTCCCTGAGCATTGCTTGGGAGACCCCCATCTCTCCCAAAGTATAGTGTCCCTGGTTCCAAAAAGAACTTCGTTTCCCTCCTTAAAGTTGGTCTTAGACCTGACCTCTAACCCACTATAAAAGAATGTATGGAATAAAAAATTTAAAAACAAAACAAACATAGCACAAATGTTTTTATCCAAGAAATAATACAGACAAGGTAAACTCCATGACCTGATCATTCCAATGATCACGTCGTTGGTGCAGAAAATAAATAAATAATCCGAAGCTTGTTTGCTGTCTTTAGATAAATCACACTTGATTTGAAGGTCAAGTGCATTACAATGCCCTGTTCACAGCCGTGCATGGGGGCTGAATCTTGTGGTATGGGCATTAGAATTTGTAGGGTATAATTACGTAGCCCTTCAACGTCCCTATCACCTTCCAGGTGACGTGAAACAGTGTGTCACAGTCCTGCATATTCAAAGTCATGATTTACAAGAGTCAGCAATTCCACAGGGCAGGTAGGCAGTATTTCAAACCAGGAGGGGGAGTGGAAGGAGGGGCGAGTGGGACCAAAGGGCCAACCAGCCGATCAATTTACAAAGATCCTGTTTCTCTCTGCCACACTGTTGACCTTTCAGGCAAGACCTAATGCCAATTAGCTCAGTTATAAAGTCCATAATTCTTGTGGGGAAGGCCGTGTGTAGCACATGATCATTTTACAACGTTGGCCCTAATTTGCAGTCCCCAAACATGGACTCTTGGGGCTGTAAGGTGGGGGAGGGTGGTGCTGTTGGCAAGCAATGGGAGCAGCTGGAAGAGATCACAGAGCACAATTACTGTCTGCGCATGGCCACATCTGGAAAACAGCTCCGAGTTGGCTTTAAAACAGCATTAATGAAGAATGGGACCTTGTGCAGAGAAGGACAGGGCTGAGAGGTGGGGGAATGGAAGGAAATGGGGGGAGGCGCCCTTCTACCCAATTTGGTGGGGATGAAAAGACAACAAAGAAAACAGCAGGCAGGGTATAAGACCAAATCCAGGGAGAAGAGGGTGTTGACAAGAGAGGGGCACCAGCAAGATGCTGGTACTTTAGGGAGAGATCTCTTATCCTCATTTTTCATTCAAAGGTTGGTCATGTATACAAAACCAGCCATTTTTGCTTGGAGCAGACATTTGTCTGAGATTTTAGTGGTACCTGGAAACCTCCCAACTCAAAGAATAGAGCCCACCATGGCCACTAAACATTCAGGTCTTGGAGAAAAAATATTTCTCTTAATATGGACTTGAAAATATAGAGGCACATACCTACTACCAGTTAGATGGAAGGAACATAGTAGTTGCTAAATACACATTTTTCAACTAGAACAGAGTTTAAGGGGATGAGTAAAGTTATTTTGTGTTTTATAACCAAATTAATTCATATCTTTTTTTCTCTTCTCTAACTATAAGATTGGAGCAGTGATTCTCAATTGTAACAGCAGAAGAAAGGGTGGCTTACCTTTCCATGGGGCATGTATCAAATTAAGCACTCATAGTTTAGAAGGAATATTCAATCATGCCGTATAGTTTCATATTTGAAAAGCCTAAGATTAAAACCTAATTCCCCACCCATACTTCCCTAATACAGTCCACAGAGAAAATCTTCCTTGTTAGTGAGAATTCATAAATTGACCTTTGAATTCAAAATGAGTGCCTTCTGTTCTGCCCAAAAGTGGGGCATCTCTTAATCTTCCAGGAAAGAAGTACTGATTTGGTCACAGGCCCAAAAAGGCTGTGAAACTCAATTAATGGTTATGAAACCTCTAGGCCACATTTCCTTGCCTTACTCAGGTCTTTAAGGACTAGATACCCAAACATAAATTGCAAAGAACACAGTAAGTGAGCAAACAAATTGCACCCATTCTGCTCTAAATCTGTTTCTTTTTTTAAACTTTGTTTATTTTATTAATTGATTGGTTTTTTGGGCCACATCCAGTGATGCTCAGGAGTTACTACTGGCTCTGCACTCAGAAATCACCCTTGGCAGGCTGGGGGACCATATGGGATGCCAGGAATCGAACCGGGTCCCTCCTGGGCCGGCGGCATGCAAGGCAAATGCCCTACCACTGTGCTATCTCTCTGGCCCCTGAACCTATATGCCCTATATGGAATTGTCGGCACAGCATTAGAGTATGGAAGTCATGCCAGTCTTAGAATATGTTTCTGTGCTTGCCGAGAACTCCCAGAGGCTGTATCATAGCCCCATGGAGGTGGAAGGAACCTTACTTAGCTCTTCTAAAGGCTGAAATCCCCATCAGTGTCCCCAGTAGAACTTCTACCTGCTTAAAAAACTTCTGCTGCTTAAAAAAATCTATATTTTGAGGGGCTGGAGAGAGTACAGTGAGGAGGGAGCTTGCCTTGCATTCTGCCTACACAGATTTGATCTCTGGCATTCCATATGCTCACCTGAGTACTTCTAGGAGTAATTCCTGAGTGCAAAGCCAGGAGAAGCCCCTGTGCATCATCAGGTGTGCCAACCTCACCAAAAATAATTTCTATCTTCGTGTTTATTAAATTTTTTATGTGACGAAAGTGCCTTTAGAGCCAGATGTAGGATAAATTTTCAAAATGCTGCAGGCAATTGGTCCTGCTAAGTGTCAACCCTTCATGATGGGAGAGAGGTAATCACATATTGGTGGGGGTGAGGTGTAGTAGAATTATGTCTAAAACATAAAGAGAAACACTGTTGTAAACCAGATTACCTCAATGAGGATAAAATGTCCTTCTGGTGTTCATGTCCTCTTCCCTCTCCTGAGAGCCCACCATGCGTCTGTGCCATTGCCGACATGGAGAGTATTAGAGTATAATTGCTTGTGAGAATGTTCTAGAATGCTTTGACCAAAAGAAAGTAGTCATACATTGTAAAATAACGTCAGCAGCCTGTCACACCGTCAGCTTTCTGAAGGTGGTGTGAGGCCATGAGGTCGTACGCAATGTAAGTATCAGGGATGAGTAAGAAGATGCTCACAGACAGCACCTTCCTCTGCAGCAGCTCAAGTGTGAGAACGTGTGTGTCCTCTAAATTCTTAGTTATGGCATGAGGAAGCACTGCCCAGAGCACCCCCCTCAGGCAGATCTGTGACCAGTGACAATTATCAGTGTCTGTGATTATCTCATTTTTCCTTTCACCCTTTTTCCCCCTTCCCTAATAGTTCCTACAAATGTGGTCCTCAAGCCCTCTTCCCTGGCCTTAAATGGTCTCTGGGCCAGTATCTTTGTTAGAAAGGGAGTGTTCCACATACTCTTGGCAGATTGCTGAGCCTCTCACTGCTCCCAAGTGATCATGTGAGAGGAATTCCATTCTGATGCTTCTTAACCTTCTTCCTTCAAAAGAGGTATCTGACTTGTTCTTCCTTCAAAAGAGACATCTGGGGCTGGAGTGGTGGTGCGGAACATAAGGCATCTATCTGCCTTGTGCACGCTAGACTAGGACGGTCCACAGTTTGATCCCCGGCGTCCCATATGGTCCCCCAAACCAGGGCAAATTTCTTAGTGCATAGCCAGGAGTAACCCCTGAACATCACTAGATGTGGCCCAAAACAAACAAACAAAAACAAAAACAAAAATCAAAAGAAGGCATCTGACTTGTTCTCTCTCCCTGTCATCCCAACCCCTAAAATAATTGTCACCCTGACACTTTCATGTCCTCAGTTCTAGCTTTTAAGGACTTGGTGTGTAGCCATGAGAATTGGTTCCTTTGTAAGACATATCAAAAGATGCCCCCCTCGGGAATGCACCCCCTGGTGTCTTCTGCACCTCTTCTGTTAGGGCACCATCTCTCCAAGGCTCGAGGTACCATATTCCTGAGCACTTCGTTTGTCTTGCCTAGAGCTGAGTCACTTGTGAAGTAGGTTAGGCACTTTGAAGAAACTCTTTGGCGGTCCACTGGTGTGGGGACCCCGAAAAATGCCTCTCCCAACTCCTGGAGCGTAGCAGAATAAGGTCCGCCCAAGCCTGAGGATTTGGGTATTACCAATAAAGAGTCATGCAAGTGGATCTCTGATGGCTCTTGGCCCTGCAAAAGCTGAGACTCCACAGATACTCAGAGTTGCTCTAGGTACAAACTCTCCCAGACCAATAGCTGCTTCCCAGCACCACCACCACCCACCAGCTTTTCTTTCCCAATTCTTCTGTTTATTAGTTGCCCCTCAATAAAATTTTCCCTCTAACCCTCTTACCTCCCTGTCTTCTTGTCAGTCCAAATCTCACCCTCCTCCAGGCTCCACTCAAGTGCCACTTTCTCTGCAAATCTTAAAGGATCCCTCCTGTGTGTGAGTCCATCCCCTCTCAGCAGTGGTGTTTCCATCATGCATCTGGTCTGCCTCCCACAGTAGTGATGAGATTCTGGTTTCTCCCTCCCTGTCCATTCCACCAGACCCCTGAGAGCTTGAGAGTAAACACACCCCTGAGAGAACAGCCCTGAGGAAGCAGCTAGTAGTGCTTGGGAAAGACAACCTCTTCAAGGAAGGACATTGAGATGAGTGGATTTATCAGAAGCAGAGAGGAGTGGTCAGAAATCTGGGATGAGTAGAGCAGAGAAGAAAGAAAAAACAACCTCACTCTGGCAGAATTGTTATGCTAGTGTTTAGGGACCACATGGCAGTTGGAGATTCATAGCACACCTGGCCTTATCAGAGATGAAAATCTGGGAGCTGAAGCCAGGACTTAGTCACTTGTTCCTCTTGCACCAGGAAAACAAAGTGTTCTGATTCCCTGCAAATATCTATTTTACCAAAAATACTGAAGGACAAGGTGTTAATTGGTCACAGCCTTCCCAACTAGTTCGTGAGTGTTTTGGGAGTGTTCTGTGTCTCCTCATTATGCTTGATGGGTTGGCAACAAAAAGTGTGATAAGTCAAACATGCCTTTGGCCTCAGAGAGCCAATAGTAATAAAGAAAAGATAAGCAAAGGATAATTTCAGAGTAGAGCACCTGCTTTGCAAGCAGGAGGCTGAGAGTTCAAGCCCCAGCACTACTCAACATACTGAGTGTGATCCTAGAAGTGTTCAGGATCCCCAGAACCACATCAGAGTGTACAATCTCCAGTGAGCACTGCAGCTAAATGTGAAACATAACTGATGCTGGGATTGAATGTTATAGAATGAGAATAAGGCACAGCTTCATGGGTCAGAATACACAGCTTTGTTAGCACACAGGCTGGTGCAAGAAAGTTAAAATAGAAGAAAACAACAGAAAGACCACTTAATTTGTGGCAGGGTGCAGAGTCCAAATAGGATGTTCAGATTTCCTCATCCTCCTCTCCCTTTGCTGTTTCTGTGTTGTTGCAGTGTTCAAGGTTCACATGCCACTGAGATGGCACTCAGGATTGGAGAGTGGTCCAGAAAGGTAAACTGTGGCCTCAAGCCTGCTCTACTACTGAGCTATAGCCAGATCTAGGATGTTCATACATTATCTCCCAAGAAAATAGAAAGTTGGGTGTTTCAGACAATCTGTAGGCTCAATAGAGCCCTCATGTCTTCAAAGCATTTCCTATATGAGACTCATTTCTAGAGCATCTTACCTCATTAGATTGATAGTCATCTCTTCATTTTTCAAATATACACTTAGAAAACTCTCTATGCTATTTGACCAGATAAGTAACATCAGGTTGTTAATGTGGCAAACACTATATTCTGTTTCCTATATGCTCCTTGGCATGGCCTCACTTCTTGGCTCTGATTAGGGTACTATTACCCACAAGACTCTGTTATCTTCAAACTCCAAATATTGATGCAAAGTCTCTTCATCGGGGAAGAAAATAGTTGACTAAATGCTCTGACATTTAGAGGATAAGAGATCAGTCACATTTTATTCAGGAAACAAAGGCTTCCTGGGTCTACCCAGAACTACTCACTCTCCTTTCTAGATACTGCCTCTGCTCACATGTTCACACTCTGGTGTCCCCTCCCATTCTCCTTCCCACTCCATTCATTCACTCATTCATTCTTCTATTCATTCAGACAGGCTATATTCATCTGGTACCCATTATGTTAATCAAAGCAATGGTGTATATCTGTTTAGCACTCAAGTCACACTCAGGGCTTGATAAATCCTTTCACACATTTCATTTATTTAAGCTTCATCTTCCAAGCAAAGTTACATCATCTCTTTTCTGAAAATAAGGGACCAGATTCTCAGGGAAGCCAATGAATTTTCCAAAACAGAAAGCTCAAAAACTGGTCATTGCCACCTCACAACTGAAAATTCTATAATTGCACCCCGTACCTCCTTCCCATCCTGACTTCCCCATCTCCACCTCCTTTCTATCCCTAAGCTTAGTAGCCTTAGTTCAGCTCTGTTTCCTCTCCTCACCCCACCCCAAGTCCTCTTCTCCTCCTGAGGAATAAAATGCTTATTCCTTGTGTTTTCTCTAAAATAAGCATTCATGCATGTTATGGAATCTTCTCTGGAGGAACCCCAAGTGAAAATAAACACTGTTAACAAACCCTGACCAGAGTTCGCCTTAGATTTTTCTAGAATGAGAAGAACAGCCTCCAGTTCAGGGCCTTTTTTTCTCAGTAGCTTCCTGCATAGGGTCTCCATGCTCTGTTCTCTCCCACTACCCAGGGATGAGAGGTACATTCCTGCCTGCTGCACCCTCTCCAGAAACAATCTCTTTTCCCCAACTCTAAGAGTACTTAGCTGTGTGATTCTTAGCTCTGTGATTCTTAGCTCCCTGCTTAAACACAAAACAAGAAAACTCAAAAGTATCCGAAGATAAAACATGGCCCCTGTCACCAAGATGCAAGCAGCAGCATAGGAAGGACAGTGTGTGCTTAGAGCCAAAACAAGCAGTGCAGATAAGAATTTTGAGAACTCGGGGCGAGGTGGCGCTAGAGGTAAGGTGTCTGCCTTGCAAGCGCTAGCCAAGGAAGGACCGCTGTTTGATCCCCCGTCGTCCCATATGGTCCCCCCCCCAAGCCAGGGGCAATTTCTGAGTGCTTAGCCAGGAGTAACCCCTGAGCATCAAACGGGTGTGGCCGAAAAAAACAAAAAAAAATAAATTTTGAGAACTGGGGGGGGGGGTGTTTGTGTGTGACTAGGGGGTATGATATTACTGGGACAGTGACCCAGGCCAAGCAGAAAGCTTTTTATTTGTGTTTTGTTTGGAGACTAGAAGGAGGTTGACAAAGATGAGTCAAAGGGCTAAGTGCCTGGGGGCAGGCAATAGTTGGCAACCTGAGCCTCCACCTCCATCCTCCATCCTGTGGCAGATGAAAGCCCAACCTGCCCTTGGGGGTAATCCCTCCTCCAGTGGCTGATAGCCAACCCAATGTGGGTAAACTACCTCTGCAAGGATGCCACAAAGTCTAGGCTGTGCAACTGCTTCTGGTGCTGCTGACCCAAGCAAGGTACCCCTGGGGTCATACCTGGTGCTCCCATTTGTTACTACTACCCATTCTGCTGCAGAGGAGGAAAATAATGGGGTCCAGGGCTTGGGAGGAAGGGCAGCATCATTGACTGGGCATCCCACCAGGTTTGACCTCACAGACTCCAACATACTCAGCAAGGAAATGTTTACATTCCATTGTTTGCTCTCACATTTTATAATGAAGTAACAGAGTTCTCTGAAGGTATTAAAGCCATGTGAGCCCTATTCCCCCCATGCTCTTCCATTTCTTTCGAGAGGCGCCACTCAGTGTGCAATCAATGTGCTTTCTTGTTCAGAAATTTTCACGTAGATACATTTACTGGGAACCATAAGATCCAGTATAGTATCCCTTCAGGTGGGAACGAATCTTCACAAATTGTATTTAATTAAGTATATTGCTTTACATTTGGCCTTTTTTTACCCAACAGTTCTGCCTTTAAAATCTATGTATGTTAATAATTCAAATCCATTTCCTTTAACTGTCCTGGAGCATGTCATCATATTCCATCTTTTCTTTATTCTTTTTTCCCACCATGGTCATTTCATGCAGATTATTTTTTGATTATTCATTTTTTTTATTTTTCAATGCAAACACTGTAATAAAATCCTCATATTTATTTCCTGAAGCATTCAATCCAGTTCATTCTCCTAGTGTAGAAAAAATGTTGAAATGTTCGCTTTCTGTCCACATGTCTCTATCAGACCTCTTAATCACTTGAAACTAAGTACAATGAATATTGCAAAGGCTGCAACTAGAGGACTTTCTGTCTCTGAGGGGTTGTAGTCTAAAAGGAAAGTTAAGCTCTCTAGGAACCTGGATGTTGAAAACTCTAGGTTTATGTCCAGACCACTTAATGCAAGGAAGAGATAACATGCAGTTGACTACAGACAAAAGAGTTGAAGGCAGTCAAATTAAGTAGAAAATCTACAAGGATATGGTTGCATTGGGAGTGTTTGCTTTAAAGGATTTAATCTGGATAGATATCTTGCAGAAAATCTGCTTGAAATGCTGAGTGCTAAGTGTTCCATGAGAGGGCATGCCTAGCAGAAGCAAGTGCCCTGGTGTAGGATGTAGGGTGGACTATGAGCTGAACAGATTGAGAGTAGCTGCCCTCCTTTTATTTTTTTTAAACTAAGCTCTGCTCCACCCCTGGGAAGATGTCCACATGGCCTATGGCCGTGGGCAGCTGTCCCGGATGGTATTTTCCATTACCCTGAACAGAGAAGAAGTTCAGTCACTTGTTGATAGCAATGTGACCATTCAAGGAGAAAACAATTAGAGATGCTGACCTCCAGTCCCTGGGGAGGCAAGAGGGAAGGGAAAAAAATTCTCTCTGGGGGGAAGGGCCTGGGTGGGAACCATTGGAGAGGGTAATTGGTAAATATTATTGTTTCATTCCATGTTGGCCTGGTCCGCTCCAGCCCCGCTGCAAGTGGCGCGTTTAAATCACACTGTCTGACTTTGGCAGATTTAATTGAGTCGCCACTGAAAAAGAAATTATCCCTGTGCTATTAATTTTTATCGTTCCTTGGGGCTTTTAAAAAGTGTTTGGATTTTCGAGGTCTTTGAAAATGAAAACATTAAATTTTATTAAAAGGAAACACAGGGGGTGGGGGCGAACTGGCAGGACCAGCCAGACTCTTGACGAGACTGTGGGTGGAAAGTTTTGGCCTTTGCAGGCAACGTGACAAAAGTGTGACCCCTTGTTAGAATCAGTCAGGTGGTCTTCCAGGATGTGTGGGACCAACCAAAGCCACATCCCCGCAGCTCCCCCACCCTAAATCCCTGCCCATACCTCTCAAACCTCTGCTGACAGCCAGAAATCAAGGGAATTCTCCACAGAGAATGAAAAGGGGAGGGGGCCACATGGGGTGACATGGCCCACCCATCATGGTGAGAACACAGCTTTCACTATTGAGGTCTGAGAAGTAGTTAAAATTCCCCATCTAGTGTGACGCTTGAAAGTGAATTTGCATCTTGACAGAGGGTGGAAAAAAACGTATCTCACATTTTAAATAGCTGAAAAACTCCACAAGCCCTGCAAAATCTAGATTAACTGTCAGACACATATCCGTAATACTTTTCTTGCTCCTTTATTTCTGCATACTCTGATTATCTCTTTAAATAACTCATTTTTCAATATCATTTTTATAGAGAGTACAAAGGTAATTTGTCTTTCTTCCAACAAGTTGATCTAATTTTGTATTTTATTATTCCCAGTTTGAAAAGATTTCTTTCCGTCTCACAATTTGTCACTGATAGCACCGTGTGAATTTTCAGGATTGTTATCAACTTTGGGGAAACCTCTGTCAAGCATCTTTCATACAAGTGCTGTGAGATTTCAGGGCATTTCAACTTCTCTTTTCAGAGATGAAGCTAAAATATTTCAATTTAAGAAGCTTACTCACCAGATTGTCATCGAAGTCCTCATTGTCGTGGTGGATAATGAGTTTTATGTTATCTTTGTCAATGTCAAGATTTCCTGTCACATCAGCAAGACTTTTTTAAACATGGGGCTTCTGATCAATTCTTTGTCAGTAATTCCTATCAGAAAAGAAACCAAATGAATAGTGCATTTATAATTGCATCATTTTGCATGATTGAGTATGTTCCTGACAAGAGAGAATTTTCATTTTGACAAGACGGAGGAGAACAAAATAGACTCCTCAACTTATGGTTTCACATACCTGACAATGAAGGGATACCCCACAGATCCACTCTGACTCTGGCACTTCAGCCCTTGTTTTTCTTGTATTTTCAATTAAAGACACCATGAGGCACCTTGCTCAGGTCTTCATAGAACTTGGGGTGGCTCTTCTTGGTAGAATTCTCTACCTGCTCAGAGAATCCCACAGCAGGATATATCTGGAAGTCTTTACTCCTAAGTTAACTATCAATGAGTGAGTTAGCCAGAGTCATGACTAAATACCATGGCACTACATCCACTAAACTCCAACCATCACTCCCCTCAAATCAAGTATTCCTTGGCAATGCCTCCAAGTTGCCATTCCAATGCCATCACAATGGAAAAGGCACAATATGAGGTAAATTTACAGTGAAAGGGAGAGACTAACAGATTTCAATAAAAATGGATGGCTTGGGCTGATCGAGGACAATGGGTATGTCATTAGCATTTTCCAAATTTCATTTTCATGTCCCACAGAAGACTGGGGACAGAGAACCTTGACTGTGGCGCTGTCAGGGGAAAGACTGCATCTCAAGAGAGAGCAGCATAGAACTGCCAGTGATTCTTGTGACAAGTAAGTGGAAGGAGAACTTGATTCAGGAAGTTAAGGGTCAGATAGGCACATGGTCAGTGTGGGGTGGGAAGGCCTAGAAAAGCAGGTGATAGGATTTTAATTGTGTATGATTCAGATATCTGAAGAGTATACATACGGCATGGCTCTGCTCCTGTGTAGAGTGTGCTTATGTGTATGTGTTGGGGGGGGGGGGGGTACAGGATCTGCTAGAAGTCTGGGAGAAATGACCCAGCAAGGGAAGCTGCAGAAACAGGAAAAAATAGCTTAGGTGCAGTAGTGGATGAGTAGCTGGATACAGAAACAACCCAGACCTCCTGGCACCATGCCTGGCATGTATTCTACACCCCATTCCCACTCCTGAGACAGTTCAGTGCACCCTGACCCATTTCTCTCAGAGCAGAGTGCCCTTTTTCTGCACCTGTGAAAGGAATGCAAATGCGTCTGGTATCTGTCCTGCCCCCTCCTGAGGCTTATGCTCTGGCTATAAATCTTCCCCCAGCCCTGATTCTGGAGAGAAGAAAGTGGCCTTGCCTTTCACCTAAGTACCAGCTCTATCCACATGGAAAGTCACTAGACACTACAGATCCCCAGATGAAGCTTAAGAAGAAAATTCCATAGAAGTGGTCTGAATACTATTGCCCTAAAAAGAAAAGGTGTCTCCTCTCCTTGCTGTTATCCTTGCCACATGTACACAAGTATGCATGCATACACATATGCACGCCCACGATACTGTCTCCCTGGCCCAGCCAGACTTCCTTCCTTGAGACTGTCCTTCCACCCACCCTCGCAATCTCTGCCAGAGAGCCACTGATTTTTAACTCCTGCTTCATGTCTGCCCAAACCTGCCATACTTACAAGTTCCTGTCTCTTAGGATTTCAGAATATTAAAGGAAGACTCTGGGGGTGGGAGATTAAATCTCCACTAAAAGATGGCTGGAGGGTAGAACAGGCTTAGACAACTAGCTTTGCTTCAGAGTCAAGTTGGTAAGAGGTACTAGTGACAGGTGAGGCAAGAAGAATTCAAAATTTGTGTGTATGTTTATTTCAAGGGACATTTAAAGTTACAACCTTATGTACATAGGATTCTAGTTATCGGGGTTGAATATTTAAGGAGATCTCAATGTGAATCAATCCATCACGCTTTCTCATTTTACAGCTGAGCATGTGTGCAGAGGAGAGAGAGAGAGAGAGAGAGAGAGAGAGAGAGAGAGAGAGAGAGAGAGAGAGAGAGAGAGAGAGAGAGGGTGTGGGTGGGTGGGTGGGTGTGGGTGTGGGTGTGTGGGTGGGTGGGTGTGTATATGGGTGTATGTGAGTGTAAGACATGCATATGATGTATGTTATGAGCTATGATAGACATAGCTCTTAGGGAGACATAAACAGAGAGTGAGCCTAGCACAGGCTAAGAAGGATTCATATCAGCTCTGTAACTCCTTCTGAAACTCCTTCACCATTGTTTGTACTGAGGATAAAAGGCCAACGCCCCTACACCGGTCATAAATCTCAAACCTGTGGGAACAGGGCCCACCCTTCCCAAGCAGAGATAGACAGAGAGACTCTCGCTCAGACATACAGAAGGTGGAAACTTCCACTGACCTGCATTTGACCTCCCTACCTCCAAGTTCTCTCATCTTAAAGGGACCCTGGTCAGTAAAGAGCCAGCCAACTGGGCAACCCACATCTGTCTTGATTTGAGTTGTCTTGAACAGAGCAAAGCTGTTCCATTGCAGTCATTACTAGGATTCCTTTAAACTTAGAAAGAAAATGGGCTCTCCTTTAAAGTCAAAAGCTTGGTATTGTTTTTGCCCTATTTAGAGTTGGGGGGAGGGGGGAAGCTATCTTTCTGGGTTTAGTCAGGCAACTATGTGACACACGGTAGATGTGAGGGAGATGGAGTCTTGGTATTGATTATTAGCAAGACTTTTACTAACTTTTCCTAAGCACATCATTAAAAAGTTGTTGGATTCAGACTGAGAGTGATCAGCTGTTATATCAAGAAATCTATAAAAATTAAAAAGTCAAAATATAATTATAAGTATGCAACTGTAGATTATTTTTTGAGATATTTTTATTTAAACACCTTGGTTACAAACATAATTGTGGTTGGGTTTCAGTCATATCAGATGACACCCCCCATCACCAGTGCAATATTCCCATCACCAATGACCCAAATATCCTTCCTCCCCTGCTCGCCCCTACCTGTACTCTTGGCAGGCTTTCTACTTCCCTCATATATTCTCAGTGTTAGGATAGTTCGCAATGTGGTTATTTCTCTAACTAAACTCATCACTCTTTGTGGTGAGGTTCATGAGGTCGGCTGTAACATCCAGCCCTTCTCTCTTTTGGCTCTAAAAATTGTTGAGAAATGTCTTTCACTTTTTTTAAACCCATAGATGAGTGAGACCATTCTCCGTCTTTCTCTTTCTCTCTGACTTATTTCACTCAGCATAATAGATTCCATGTACATCCATGTATAGGAAAATTTCATGATTTCACCTTCCTGACAGCTGCATAATATTTCATTGTATATATGTATCACAGTTTCTTTAGCCATTCATCTGTTGAAGGACATCTTGGTTGTTTCCAGAGTCTTGCTATGGTAAATAGTGCTGCAATAAATATAGGTGTAAGGAAGGGGTTTTTGTATTGTATTTTTGTGTTCCTAGGGTATATTCTTGGAGTGAGATAGCTGGATCATATGGGAGCTAAATTTCCAGTTTTTGGAGGAATCTCCATATCGCTCTCCAGAAGGGTTGAACTAGTCGGCATTCCCACCAGCAGTGGATAAGAGTTCCTGTCTCACGGCACCCCCATCAACACTGCTTGTTCTCATTCTTTGTGATGTATGTCAATCTCTGTGGTGTGAGGTGGTACCTCGTAGTTGTTTTGATTTGCATCTCCCTGATGATAAGTGATGTGGAGCATTTTTTCCCATGGGCCTTTTGGCCATTTGTATTTCTTCTTTATCAAAGTGTCCATTTCTTCTCCCCATTTTTTTGATGGGATTAGATGTTTTTTTCTTGTAGAGTTCTGTCAGTGCCCTGTATATTTTGGATATTAGCCCCTGATCTGATGGGTATTGGGTAAATAGTTTCTCCCAATCAGTGGGTGGCTCTTGTATCCTGGGCACTATTTCCTTTGAGGTGCAGAAGCTTCTCAGCTTAATATATTCCCATCTGTTAATCTTTGCTTTCACTTGCTTGAAGAGTGCAGTTTCCTCCTTGAATATCCCTTTAGTCTCAATGTCATGGAATGTTATACCTATGTGTTGTTCTATATACCATATGGTTTCAGGTCTGATATCAAGGTCTTTAATCCATTTGGATTACCTTCGTACATGATATTAACTGGGGGTCTAAATTCGCTTTTCTGCAAGTGGCTAGCCAGTTGTGCCAAGACCACTTGTTGAAGAGGCTTTCTTTGCTCCATTTAGGACTTCTTGCTCCTTTATCAAAGATTAGATGATTGTATGTCTGGGGAGCATTCTCTGAGTACTCAAGTCCATTCTATTGATCTGAGGGTCTGTTTTTATTTCAGTACCAAGCTTTTTTGATAACTATTGCTTTGTAATATAGTTTAAAGTTGGGGAAAGTAATGCCTCCCATATTCTTTTTCCAATGATTGCTTTAGCTATTCTAGGGTGTTTATTGTTCCAAACGAATTTCAAAAGTGCCTGATCCACTTCTTTGAAGAATGTCATGGGTATCTTTAGAGGGATCACATTAAATCTGTATAATGCCTTGGGAAGTATTGCCATTTTGATGATGTTAATCCTGCCAATCCATGAGTAGGGCATGTGTTTCTATTTCTGCATGTCCTCTCTTATTTCTTGGAGCAGAGTTTTATAGTTTTTTTGTATAGGTCCTTCACATTTTTAGTCAAGCTGATTCCAAAATATTTGAGTTTGTGTGGCACTATTGTAAATGGGGTTGTTTTCATAATGTCCATTTCTTCCCTATTATTATTGGTGTATAGAAAGGCCATTGATTTTTGTGTGTTAATTTTGTACCTGCCACCTTGCTATATGAGTCTATTGTTTCTAGAAGCTTTTTGACAGAGTCTTTAGGGTTTTCTAAGTAGAGTATCATGTCATCTGCAAACAGTGAGAGCTTGACTTCTTCCTTTCCTATCTGAATTCCCTTGATATCTTTTTCTTGCCTGATCGCTATAGCAAGGACTTTCAGTGCTATGTTGAATAGGAGTGATGAAAGAGGACAGCCTTGTCTTGTGCCATAATTTAGAGGGAAGGCTTTTAGCAAATGTAGATTATTTTAGGCAAAGAGACATACTTCAGGATCCTGAGAAAACCATAAAGACATTAAGTGTAGCCATGGAACTTATACCCGGTTGGTTTTTACAGTGTCTTCACACACAAGTCACTACAGAGGAAACAGTGTGGAAACAGTGTGGGCACAGAAATAAACTTTCCCCTTTATCTAGAAATTTCTGATAGTGTCAGCACTTGGTGGACTGTTTCTCACCAAATGGCAATCTCAATACTGGGGCTATTATAAGCAATCTCCTTTCCAGCTCTTCCTACTTATTCCTCACTTCCAGGGGACCCTTCTTTTCTACCTGACAGTCAGATCTTATCCACTCCCACCTGGTCTGCCTCAAGGTGCTGGTGACCTGTAACTGTAGGACTAAACTCACTATTGCTCTATGGACACTGGCAGTACCTTTTTTCTTTTTTGTATCTGGTTCTGTGACTATTGCCCAGTATTTTGGCCTTTGCCAGAGAAAGAAGAGGCCCCTCTAGCCTTGCCTTCAACCACATGTCGTCTGAGGAGTATGATCATCATGCATACTGCTAATTAAATGTCTATGACCTCCACTCCCTGCTCGACAATGGGAAGTCTAAACTCCCTGATTCATAGAACCATAAGAATTGTTCTAGCTAATAAATATAAAAGAAATTTTTATGGCAGGTCCATGTATACCTAATTTTATTAGTAATTAATTAAATAATTGGTTTTGGGGCTACACCTGGCAATGCTAGGAGTTACTCCTGGCTTTGCAGTCAGAAATTACTCCTGATGGTGCTGGGGACCATACGGGATGCTGGAGACTGAACCTGGATGGATACATGCAAGGTAATCACCATACCTGATGTACTATCTCTCTGGTCCCTAGAATACCTAAATATAGTCAAAACCTTATGAAACATTCTTCTATATTTGATGTGAAAGTCCAACTCCTTCAAGAGGGAAACTTCTTTGTCAGCCTGGGTCTTTGAAGGATAATGTTGAGATGAATCCAAACACTCATGCCACAGACACTATGTCAAGTATTTATTTTAAACCAGAAATGAAGCCACATTGTTTGACTCCACAGAGATTTGGGTATTTGTTACTGCAGCCCAACTTAACCTACTCAGGCAGAATATACAGAGAGGCAAGGCATGTAGATTTTAGACAGATGTGACTAGTACAGGGTATGGAGAATTGAATTTGGAGTGTGGAATTGTTAGTATATACTGGATGTAAAAAGTGAGGGATTTATTATAAGTTTTCTGGGACCAAGAGATTTTCTCGCTGTCTCTGGGATTTTAGTTAGGTTAATGGGCATGCATGGACATGCCTACTATTTTCATTTCTCTCTTAACAGTGGGTTCTGACTTCAGCCTAAATTATACTTTCCTCATCTCATTAGTTCAGAAAGATATTTGGGCTTCAATTGCAGTCTCCTTTTCATTATTCTCTTCCTTCATCCTGGTTTCCTCTCAACATCCACATTTGATCCACTTTGGTCTTCAGTCTAAAATAATATGGTACAGGGCCAGAGAAATGGTACAACAGGTAAGGTGCTTGACTTTTATATGGCTAGCCCAGGTTCCATTTCTAGTATTCCATATGGTCCCCTCACACCCACCTCCTTCAGGAATTATTCCCGAGTACAGAGCCAGGAGTAACCCCCAACATTGCCAGGTATGGCGCAAAAGCCAAAAAATAATAAAATAATATGGTGTCCTCCTCCAAATCTCCACACATCAGTTCTCAAACACTTTATTCCCTCTGTTATCTGTCCTTCCTCCACTAAATTTCTACCAGGAGTCTATAAATGTGAAATGTCTCTATTTAAAATAGAAATCATCTCTTAACCTTGAACTAATCCCTTTACTTTGGTCCATGTGATTCATTAATAAACCACTTATATACTTTCTTATTTCTTTAGAATCTACGATGAGTTTGCTCCTTTTAAAATAAAATTCAAGATTTAGAGATCAGATCCTATAAAAAGTAATTCAAGACATAATGAATCTAGACTCCATATCTCACCCCCTAGCCGGTGTTAGATGTCTTGTAATATATCTGGGAAATCGATATTCAATGAAATAGGGATTTCGAGAGGAAAGTTCACCCTGACTGGCTACATGTGAGTAATTAGGATGCTGCAGTGACAATAGCCCTGATTTACTATGAGGTGTTCATGCCATTATGGTAAGATAATTTAGCTCATTAAATAATCTATCTGCCAAGAGCATGGGCTCATGCATGTACCTAGTCTAAATAGGGGTGGGAGAGAGCCCTGGGAGGGAAGTCAAGATTCCAAGTTTCCTACCCAGCTCTTAGCTAACAAACTGCATATTCTTGAATTATTCTCATTCCTTTTTCAGGCTTTAGTTGCTGCAATGTATTTGAGAAAAAAAATTGTTTCATGTTTTCTCATTCTCTTTTGTGCTGTAGAGTTGTCAAGAAGGGAGCAATAACTGGAACTCTATCAATTTGTCTTAGATAAGTGGTGGGGGAGTACCTTTTATTCTATAGTGAGCAGGTGTCATTGAGGAAAATTACCTAGTGAGGGGTAACTATGGGCTGGTGTGTGGCAAACATCTCAACAGAACAAATTATAGAATGGCAACTGCCTTCAGTTCTTTTCCCAGCAATACTCCTTTTTAACTGTATGATCCCGTCACTTAACCAGACTGTGTTACCCTTGGGTTCTAGAATTCCATGACATCTTAAATGTTGAATGACCCTTTCTGCAATCTCTCAAAACCATCTCACCTACTCTCTCATCTTGAAATTAAGCTCTTCTTGGATTCTTTGGTTCGAGCCTAAATTTATTGGTAGATTTCAAGTGCCATAGCAGAGGTCTCCTAACACAGACTAATCTAAGAAATCCTGTGCTTAAATAATTAGGTTTAAGAGTAACATAAGAGTTGGGAGGCAGTTTAGAACAATTAGAGTTCACAGACATGAAATTCACAATATTGTGGGACATAGTGCATGAGCAACTTGGAATTGTAAAGTTCTGACTTTATGATTATATAATTTGTGTCCTTTATAATTATATTTTTATGATCACCCAACATGGATGGTGTGTAATAGTCTTCAAGTAGTGTCATCTTTGTTGATCCTCACCATATTCTTGTTCCCCCATCAGAAGTCATGAGCGTTTGGAAGTGTATAGTAGTCACTTCCTTCTGGCACTTCCTGACATACCAGACAGTGAAGTAGGGCACAGAGGGTACTAAAAAATTGAAAATTGAAAATAGTGTCCTTATTTTTATATTAAATAGACCTAAATTCAATTACAGTTTAATTCTATATTATTCACTATAATAATCACGTGAGACTAGTGTCCTTTTGCTGTTCTTATTAAGACTTGAGTGCCTAGAACAGTGTCATATCTGGACACTCAATAAAATTTTAATGAACAAAAAATAATAAACATTATCTTTAACTATTATACCAAAACTTGAGACTTTGGAGAAATTATCAGAGACAAGTCATGTTAAGCTTCAATCCTAATTCCCTTCAAGTTTATTCATTTGCCCATGACTTTTATAAAAGTTGAATGTAGTACTTTGATTAATCCTCTTTACAAAGGAGTAAGTCATAGTCCTAGATATATAAAGAACATATTCAAGGATATGTACCCAGAAGGAGCACAGGCCAGAATTAGAACATAAGTCAATTTAATAGTCATACCTTTAGTAAATGCTCTGTGCTGAATATTGAGTGAGTTGCCCCCATAGACTTCCACCCACAGCTGGTTTTCTTGCATGTAGCCCTGATCTCTTTCTCTTGAAGCTGTCCCTGCCCAGGCCTGGTGCTGGGTTTTCTTCCTTCCAAGACTCTCTGCCACAAAGCCCTCTATTTTTTTCTATCAGTTCCAGACAACAGACTTGCTATCTTTGTTCAATTCCAAAGATTTATTGAGAGCTGCAAAGGGCCACAGAGAATGATATAAAAATGACCAGGTTGTGATCATAGAAATCTAAGAAATTGGACAGTGTTTTAACATTGGTGGTCCTGATTTGTAGTTCCTGACTCCTGGCTGCAGTGTTCCGCTGCCTCCACCCAGTCTACTCTACTGTTGCACTCAATGGGGCCCACACCTCATGCATCATTTTTGGATCTCTATTTTTTACTATGCCAGCCTAGCTTACACTTGTCTGCCAGACTCTCTTGCCTGCCAACCCTTTAACAATCTGCTCCATTATTCAAAGAGCCACCAAAAATCAGACAACCGATGACTAAAACAACAGAAACACTCCCTCACTGAGCAGAATGTGCTACAAATTGTTGGGGTTGAGTGACTAGATAGGAGACATGCAGTGCTACCCACTGGCCTCTCCAGCGTTGGCAGTTCACAACCGTGGCTACACATCAGAATCATCTGGAGGAGCTTCTAAAAACAGTGGTCAAATGTCATCCTCGACCAGTTTAATCAGAACTTCTAGGGTAGGTCCAGAAGTAACATTGTAAAAGCTCCCTTGTGACTGGACTACCCAGATAGAATGTATTTGAACCTCTGTGGTTAGGCTATGTCAAAAAGTTATTCAGAGCTAGTTCACACGTGTACATTTAGACTGGCATAACTCAGTCAGTCTCAGCGTTCCCAAGAGAGTTATTGAAGGTTCAGCTCTCAAATTTCTGTCATTTTTCCTGAAAACATGTGATCAAATATCCCCACACAACACTAGATGAATAACATGCTGACCCTGGAGAAATCTGCAACACAGAGTGGCCATTTTGTTTTTCTCACTCACAATTTCTAGATGCCTTTGCCTGTCATCTCATTAAAGCATGTAGCCCCAACATGCTTTCCAAACTTCCTTCTGGATTCCTCAAATCACAAGCAATCCACTGCCTATATTTGCTCCCCCATTTTAGTCTTCATATTTAAGCCTGCCATTCACCTATTTATGCTACCTGGAAGCATCCCTTTTTCCTCTCCCCGTCTCTGCTGAGCCTCTCTTTATGACCCAACTCAGTACTCACCTCTGATCATAGGAACTGCTATGCTTGAGAGCCTTCTCTATGAAACTCTCAGCTCTTCAGAGTTGCAGTCTCTCCTGAATTCATTGTCCAGTGCATGTACAATTTATTCAGACATTTCAAATATACTCTATGTACAGGTGTGTACATTTCTATGTGCACTGTAACATCTACAAAAGGTAGAGATCAGGTTTCTTGATTGTACACTTGCTCCCACAAAAAGTAATGAAGACTTGCACTTATTAAAGAACTCTGAGAGGCTGTTTAACAAAGAATCCTGAAAGGGGATACATACAATGAATTATTTGATGTTTTGAACAACCTTATTTTCACCATGCACCAGAAACCCCCCTCAAAATTAAAGGAGAACAGTTCATTTTTGTCCCCAAGACAGAAAAACTAATCCAAAGAAACTAAGATTAATAGTGAATGATACAGATATAGTATATAATATATAATTACTTATATTATGTACTAACATATGTATATATATGTTATATAGATATATATACATATATAATATATGTATATAGATATAATTAAACTAGCATCAAAATTCATAGTCTACACTACCATCTTAGTGTTCTGTAAACTCAGAGTTTATTTCATAAACTTTAGTTTGCAACAGAATTTCGTGAAAGTCTTATTCTACTAATAGATCTGGACCAAGTCCTGATAATTGCATTTCTAACAAGTTTCTAGGTGATACTGATGGTAATAGAAGAGGAATCACACTTTTGAGAACCTTTTGTTCTAATGTAAGCTATTGTCTAAAAAAAAATTGTGAAAATAGGCATTACAGGACTATTCAAAAAAGATATTAGAAAACCTAGTCCAAATCATATGGGAATGATTAAAATAATAAATGGCTGAAGATATTTATTTCAACAAATACTTGTCTATAAGAGTAATTTCTTATAAATGACAAATAAAACTCACATTTTTCATAGAAATCATTTTTATTAAGACTTCAAACTAAAATATAAGTATGTTCAAAGGGGTTGAAATAAGCTTGGGCCTCAGAAATGTATAGCGGATTAGAAATCAACCAATGAGATAATATAAAATGGCAAAGGAAGAATAAAAGCCAAACCATCTGCGTTTTTACAAATTCCTTCATGCAGGAAAAGGGTTGGCAGCAAAACCAGTAAATTCCTCCATCGATTTGCCTTTCACTTAAGCAACAGGTTTGCACTGCTGTTTATATATCCTTGTTATACCTTTAAACTACGCTGGCCAATGAGAGGAATATGAAAGTTGTCCAACAAAGTTTCTGTCAATGAAAAATATGTCATCTAGTTTCAAAGTCTACAATAAGGAAAACTTGGAGAACAGTATTGAAAGTTCGTTATAATTTAGTAGTAATGGGGCCGGAGAGATAGCATGGAGGTAAAGCATTTGCCTTTCATGCAGAAGGACAGTGGTTCGAATCCTGGCATCCCATCCCTTGTGCCTGCCAGGGGCAATTTCTGAGCATAGAGCCAGGAGTAACCCCTGAGCGCTGCCTGGTGTAACCCAAAAACAAAAACAAAAACAAAAAAAAATAGTAGTAATGAGTGATATTATACCTGTCCTGGTTTCAATTCTCATTACCATTTAGTACCCCAAGCATAGTGCAACCCTGTAGGCCCTAGCATCACTGACAGGCCAAGTCATCTTTAGTACCACAGGCTTCATTTATCTTCAGATTCTTGTGCTGAACAATTCTGCCAACGATCAGAAGTGAGGACCCTACGTCTCCTGAGCCCGCTTGGGAGACACCTCACTCCAAAAAAAAAAAAATCATATAAGTTTGTGTCTTTCTGACTATAATCTGGGAATTGGTACACATCATACCAGACTTTCTACTGTTAGTCATTGAATTAATATATTAATTAGGGGCCACAGTTTAAGAACTCTAATTTGAGCAAAGTCTTTTTTTTTGAGGGGGTTGGGGTCACACCCGCAGCTACCAGGGGTTACTCCTGGCTCTACACTCAGAAATTGCTTCTGGCAGGCTCGGGGGACCATATGGGATGTCAGGATTCGAACCACCATCCTTCTGCATGAAAGGCAAATCTCTCCGACCCCGAACAAAGACTTTTTAAATTGCTAATATTTGGATCAATCCAAAACATTGGGAAAAATACTTGAGACTAAATAAGTACTTAAAATAAGTTGAAAGAAATATGTCCACTATGAGTGTGAGGTCGGGGAGAGAGTGTTTCTGCTACCAAACAAAAGGTTCATGGAGGTAAAGAGAATGGTGATGGGAGGTAGCTTTGTAATATTAGATTTTACGTAGATGTTCCTTAGGTCTTGAAACTCTTCCTATATATGAGAGCAACCGGCGCTGACACATGATCTGAGGTTGGTGAAAGACACTGAAATAGATAGCAACTCTGCCCCACAAATACTGCTCTATTCTCCAAGGAGAAAGACTGTGTTCACAGCAGCTGGTACAATTAACCAATGGCACCCTCTGCCTTCGCCCTTTACTCCAACCTTCTCTCAACATGTGCAGGCCCAGGGCAGAGGTACATATGGAAGCCCACATGTTCCATATGGCCAAATAGGCAGGAGTTATAAATCAAGATAACAAATGTCAAAAGCAATATGTTCCCTTCCCTTACGTTTACAGATACACCTTTGTATCTGCTCAGAAAGCCCAATTTGAATTTAGAATTCTCAGCTTTCTCGACCAAAACTGGATTGCCTGGTGATGTGTTTCAGCCTCTGGCTTCTACCATTCTTTTCCTCTTACCCTTAACTATCCCACTTGTGAAGTGTCTTATATACATGCAAGTATATATCCAAATTCTCCCACTGTCCTTGGTAAATAACTACCAGCTGACCACTCCTCAAATCTTTGACTCTACACAGCATCAGTGTCCTAAAACAATAGACCAAGGAGAGGCCTATGCTCCCTGGAAGTGAATGAGAAATCCTAGATAGCCAGTACATAGTTGAGAAGATGATTTCTCAATTGGTTCCTTGGGCTTCTTGCCATGGGGAAGTTATGGCTCGAGGAGGGTCCATGTGGAATTCTAGATTAAGGACTTCTCTTGCCTGTTTCTAAAAATATCTCAGTCCCTGAGCCACAGTGAATCTAAATTTTGTACCCCAATGCACTGCCACCTCCTGCTTTGATATCCCTGTCATTCCCCCATTTTGAACCCTCCCCCATCTCCATCATGCTAAAGGAAAGGTCACTAAATCAAAATGCCACTTGGACTCTCAGTTCTACCTTTGATGGAGAGCTCGGTCGAAGGGGAGCCAAGTCAAACATGCATCCTGCGGGAGTTTCATCTGCAGAAATTGCAGCCCATTCTTCACAGATGCCCTCCACCCTGCCAGGCACATCCAAAATGGGGCTAAAGACACACAGCCCATGGCTTCCTTTTTAATCTCCACGTTAGCACTTGTGCCCTCCTTCAAGTGCTCCAAAGTAATTTTAAAGAATACCTCATTTTGCTTTCATTTTTCTCTGACCTGGCCTTGCCATAAATCAGGATTGAGGCAGAACTTGAGAGGACTGGGCTAATCAAGACTTCAATCTCAAGAAATGCTTAAAAATAAATCAAAATAGTTGAAGGCTCTCCAGATCCTCAATTTTCTTTGAAAGCCTAGTTTGTCTTGTTTTTCTTCCCTCCCTACCCCCCCTTCACTTTTTTTTCTGATTGTCCATGTTAAGCTATGAATTTTAGCCTTGTAGTCCTAGAAACTGCTCTGAATAGTTTTTGATGTTTTCTTTGAGGCACTGCACCAAGTGATGGAAGAGGGTATATTACTGGAGTTCTGGGATGGGATATAGAGGCTGTTGCGGGATCCTGCTATAAATGGAGATATTTTACACTTCGAGAATAAGTCCTAAAGAGGCATAAAGGGCATAAAATAAAATCGGTCAGATCTTAAGTTTGATCGTTCTTCATGTGACAGGCACCTGTGCAACAGTTTTCCTGCTTATTTGGTCTTTTATGATTCTTGCTCATGGTTTGGGGGCTTGACTGACATATTTCACTTGGGGGCCTTCCAGGAGATTGTTGAAAGTAGGTAGTGCAGGGTTGTCTTGTGTGTCTGGCACCCAAGCTAAAAAGAGTGATGCCACTGGGACTCCTCATTATGTCGGCTCTCCATTTAGCTTGACTGCTCCAGGAGACCATGTGTTTTTAAATGTGTTTTGTGTTTTAAAACTAGTTTTATTATGCTTCTATTATGATTACACCAGCACATCAGGAGACAGTTACCACTGAAAAGAGAGTGAATTAGATTCACAGGTCCTGGGGCCTGAGTGATAGCACAGTGGGTAGGGCATTTGCTTTGCATGTGGCCGACCCAGCTTGATCCCAGCATCCAATATGATCCCACAAGCCTGCCAGGAGTGATTTCTGAACATAGACCCAGAAGTAACCCTTGAGTACAAAAGAATAGATTCACAGCTCCCCCAAAAGAAAGGATACAGCAAATCATATTGGACCACAGAAATGGAGAAGACCAGGTTTTTTTCCAAGGATAGGGGAAAGGGTAGAATGGGGGCCAGAGCCATTATTATACAGTGGGGCTCAAATGACATCATTTTATTCAAGGACATTTTATTATAATGTGATAGGAAACATCTGTTGGATTCTTTTTCTCATCAACATTATAGTGAAATGATGTTATTCAAGCTTTTATTATATATCATTTTGCTTAAAATAACACTTTCCAAAAACCTATACAAAATATTAAATACAGATTGCTTTATGTCTGTGGGAATAAACAGGTGAGGGAAGGTAGGCAAGTTTGGATTGTCTGGTTGAGCCATTTAAGCAGACCATGGGCCATAGGAGTTATCCTTAGCTGTTTGCTACCTGCTTCTAGAATGATAAGAACAGGTGGATGGTTAATAGCTCAAACACAAGAAGTCAACTAAGGAGGCAACTGTGGTGTTCAGGAAGATATGGTCTCTGTGTTGGTTTGTTTGCCTAGGAAACAAGTGCTCCCAGTAAAATTAACTCACCCTGGCAGGGGGAAGGCAGTCTCTCCAGTCAGCACGGTGACTGACTTTGTCAAATGTTAGAGCATCAAGAAATTCTATCTCCCTTCTGGTTCAGGATCCAATATTACCTCACCATCTACTGGAATAAAATATTTTTTAAATCTTGTCTCCTGCATCTCTCTAAGAAATGAGATTTAAAAAGATGACCATTCCACATCTCAAATCTCCATTACCAAGTAAAAGGTACAAGGTGAAGGAAGGAGCAAACAATGTGAGGCTCTTCAGCATGCTCTACAAAGGCTTCCTTGTTATGCTCCATGTCTTCCTCCATACCTCTGACTTCACTCCCCTGTCCTACCTCCAGGCTGAGGCATCTTGAAGATGCTTGGTAATCCCAGACCACCTGGTATGAACTTCCTAGCAAATTATTCATCTTTAAGACTCCAACTTAAATAGTTCTTTCTCTTAAAAGCTTTCCAGAACCCCAGATTCTCACCCTATTCAGGCTGTCCTATTTATTGCCCCCACCATACAGTAGAATTTACAGCCCCCCCAGTGTCTGATCTCCACTAAATTCTCCCATAATTCTCGAGAGCAGGATTATGATTCGTGGACTGAAACAGTAACTGATACATACATGGTACCTTATTCAGTGACTGTGGGTGAATGAAAAATAAAGGAATTCAATAACATAAGCATTATGGAGAATGTAGAATAGATACAAACTCTCGTGATAAACTTACACACCAAGAAGAAAATTGTGGAAAATAAAATATCTAGAATAGATGGAGATGAGAAATGTAGTGTGAGTATTAGTGTATTGGTAAACCAGTTTCCCCCCACTCCCAGATGTTTTACTTTTTCAGGGGTAGGATATGGTGTAAGTACATAACTGATGTGGGGTCTTTGGATTTTATTCCTGGAGCCATACCATGCATTTTCCCCCACTCCCCATACCACAAAGTCTAGTTATGGTGGATCCAAGCAGCTCAAGAATGGCTCCTATTTGTTTAAAAAGCAGCTGAGTTCATTTCCATTCCATGGTGTAAAATTTTCCAATATTTCCAGTTACCAATCTGACCATTCTGAACACAGGTAGGACTGATGCACAATTATTGGCCCTTAGGAACCAAGTGAGCCAATACACCACTCTATGCAAGCCACATATGTCATCTAGGCATTCCATTCCAATTGTTATAAGAAATAGCCAAAATTAATCTCAGTAGTGTTATAGTGCAATATACCCAAATATTACTTAAATATACCCAAACTATTACTAAATGTCTATTTATTATAAATGATTCTTGATATATTTCACATTCTTGATTTCACCATCAGGTTTTGAAATGCAACTCTCTTTATAACAGCCCACTTGGACAAACTGCCTGCAGCTCCCAGTCTAGAATGCCAAAGCAAGAATCATAAGTCAAAATCTCACCGGGACTTAGTAGCAAGGTCATCTGCTATTCTCAGAATTTTATAAATAATGACAATTTTGAAAATGGTGTTGTCTTTTTTCACAACCTGGGTAGAAACTATGTCTAAATTAATGTAAGAGAAAGCCACCATGAACGTGGGTCTTACAGATCCTCTTATCCACTCTCATTCAAATGCCTGTACTGGGAGGATCCTGAGCGTTTGCTATTACTACTTAGTTCCTTCCAGCCATCTATATATGAGATTGGAGGCAGCCAATGAATTCCCAGCTTTGCCCTCAATTCCACCTGTAAGGTTAACATCAGAAATTGATCTCTGTCATCTCAGTGAATAGGACTTGACTTGTTCAGAAGCTGATTGGGAACAGGGCATGTTCAGAAATATACCTGTTGATTATCCAAGGAGAAAACTGCTGCCCAGGACATTTGGGAAGAGATTGAAAACTCTTTTAGAGAGTCTTTCTCCCTTTGGAAGTGGTAGCTAGGGCACTGGATGTCTGGGGACCCAGTTCCCACTTTCAGGAAGGTCTGTAATGGCTGTAGTTTGGTTTGTGGTTCTATGATCTGACATGAAGAATCTAGGATCAGATTTCTGAATAGAAAACAAAATGATGCTTATGAAAATGCTCTAAAAACATGTTCAGGCCAAAACAATGAGAGAAGATGCAGCAGCACTGAAGGAAAGTGCACAGACTGGACCTGGAAAACATGGATTCTGGTCTTGTGTCTCAGAAACGATGCTTCACAAGTCTTTGGAAAACTCTAGCCTTTTCCTTTTCACTAATAATAAAATTCTTATTGTAGATGAGTAGTGTGATCATATCCTGCTCTGCTAACACCTTTTCATAGCTTTCATCACCTTGAGTAAAAACCACACACACACACACACACACTTTTCTAAAACCAGTTCCTCTTCTCCCCCTGGCTCCAAGCTTCAGTCACCCTGTTTTTCTTATGGTTTGCTCTTGTCTCATTCAGGTGAATCCTCTCAGTAAGATTCCCCATGTTATTCTATTTACATAGTAACTCCCCCTCCCCATATTATTCCCTTTCTACCAACTGTCACCTCTTACCCAATATATGTTTATCTTGTGTATGTTGATTTGTTCTCCCCTCTCTAGAATACATTTCCTAAAGACGGGAAACTTGTGTCTGCTTTTCTTAACCTGGTATATTCCATAACTTAAATAGCACATAGTCAGTATTCAACAAGCATTGGTGGAATGAATGAGGAAATGAATGAATGGAATCATTTTAGCTCTAACTTTTTTTGGGGGGGGGTCACACCCAGCAGCGCTCAGGGGTTATTCCTGGCTCTATGCTCAGAAATCGCTCCTGGCAGGCTCAGGGGACCATATGGGATACCGATATTCGAACAACTGATCTGCCTGCAAGGCAAACACCCTACCTCCATGCTGTCTCTTCGGCCCCAGCTCTAACTTTCTAATAGCACAGCTTCTTATATTAATAAATGAATATTTAGTCAAAGAAATTAAGAGCCATTTGACTCCCAGTTGAGAAGTGGTAGGTTAGGTCAAATATTTAATGTGGAAAAGGACATTGGATTGCTCTCTTGGGGGTACAACCCTCCCAAGAAATTCTCAGAGGGCCCAAGCACTGGGTACCCTACTTGTGATGCTCAGTGAACAAAGTTGGCAGTTGAGAACATGCAGTCCTGCAGTGTCAGGATTACCTGGGCTATCTTGATAATATTGGATGCCTACAGGGCTACAGCCAGTAATATATGGGAGGCCATGTGACACTAGGAATCAAAACTGATTTTGAAAATGGCTTTAGCCTCTGTACTATCTTCCAGCCTCAGTTGGAGAGATACAGCATTTTTTGTAATCATTGGAAAGAGCTGGGATAAATCAAATATACTATAAATATAATTATTTTAGCTGGATATGACAATATATACATATATATTCATAAACTGACAATTATTCCAGTAGCTTTGAAAATTCTTCTGGCTAGTTCCAGAGTATAGCAAAGGACCAACAAAAGCAAGGAAGGAGAATGTGAGCATGGGCTCAGTGAAACATAGAGCTTCCTAGCATTAGGAATTTCTGAAAGTAGAGAGAACTGAATGGAGAAATGGTGAGTCTCAATTTCTGTAAAGACATGTGCCCAGACTGCAAGTCAGCCAGACAGGGCCAATCTTGAGAGGACCCTAGCTCTTCAGGATCAGTTGAGCTCGATAGTCTCAAAGCTCCTCCTAAACCTTAATTTAGTCATTCTGTGCCTGGAAACTTGACTTTGGGGTCTCCCAGGAAGATGAAACCAGAAAGTTCTCCCACATACTTAGCTCGAGGTATCTTCCCAGTGAAGTCACTGGGGAAGATGACATCTAAATCTCTTCTATCCACTAGGAATAGGCCTGAGAGAATGGCCTCAAATTATGAGACTTCCACAGAACCCAGGGAATATATCCTATTCTGTGAGCTTAGAGATGGTGCCAGGAATATCCCCAAAACTGTTCTGGGTGATCTCAGGGGAGAAGTTGGATAGCCACAGTCCTCATTGTGGAGACAGACTTCATGACATCTGTGACTTTCATTCCAGCCATAATTCTAAGATAAACTATGAGAGGGCACAGGGGGAGAGGGGGTGCCTCATTTCTGCCATTTTAGTGATAGAATACATTTTTTAAAAAACCTATAAACCCTAAACCATAATTCTTTTACAACAGAGGGAAAGACAGGACAGTCACGCATGGTTTGGAGCAAGGGAATTGTGGAGAGAGGTTACAGAGAGAGGGAGTTTTGTTTGGATTGTGGTTGTCTTTTTTCCTTTGGGATGGCAAGGACAGAGGGGGTGAGGGATACTCAGTGTGAAGTTTGATGACTGAACACAAGCAGAGCAAAAGAGAAAAAAATAATGGAGGGAAAATCCAACCTGCAGGGTTTTTTTTCTGATCCACAGAAGGGAAACCCAAACTCAGCTCATTATGGCACATATTTATGGCAGATCATAACATTAATTTACAACTCGGCAGCCTCGGCCAGGACTGGCAAGCTCGTCCCATGTGCTTCCAATTAAGAATGTTTGAAGTTGCCCTAGATATTTATTTGTAGGGGATTTACTGCACAGAACGATTAAAGTTTGCTCTTGTTAGGAGTTTGGGGCTAGTTTAGGGGGTCAAAGAAGATGTAAAGGGGGAGAGTTAGCAGGGATGAGAAAGGAAGGCTGCCAGGGTCAACTGAATGAATATATATGTATATATCTCAAGGAATATACACATACACACACACACACACACACACACACACACACACACATTTGCGTGCGCACACACATACACACACAAGGGCCCTTTGTTTTCTACATACTGAAGTCCCCCCCTCTGTCTCTGCCCGTGATTTTGTTTATAGGAAATCCTTTCTAATGCACGTTTAGTGTTTCCATATGGAATTCTCATAGGACATTTCCCCCGCGCTGCCCAGCCCCCTCCCTCCCTTTTTTTTTTTTATTTGGATAAGGCAAGAGAAAAGGGACTGTACATTCCAAAGATTCATAGTCATTCCGGATCAAATTCAATGGATTTGGCAAGAGTTGAAAAACCCAGATGCGGGGCTTCAGCCTCCTGCTGAGCTGCCTCCAGCTGCGAGTGTCTGGTGGAGGCACTTTGTAAAATCATGAAAACCCTATTAAATTCATGAAATATGATATACTGTCGGCTCAGACTTACTTTCCATTGAACTGTCCGGGAAGAGAGACTGGGCCCACTTGCTGAAGAAGGGAAGAGTGGCCAGGCTGGGGCAAAATGGGGAGGTGGCAGTTCTACAGACCAAAGAAGTGCTGGGAATTGCTAAGAGGTTGCAAATTTCAAAAGCAAAGGCTTCGAACTCCTTGCAACCTCAACAGTGCCAGTCTTGCCCAAGGTCAGACACCACAGAAAAGAAGGTGGGCACCCTGGTACCTGTTGCTGTAGAAAAGCTGAGCGTCTAAGGGTGACCAGTTAGCTGCTCGGATGATTTGGAGGATAATTGCCAGGAAGGGTTTCTGGGTTTCTGGGTTTCTGGTCCTACCCACTTGTTTCCTAGCTGAGTGGCCAAGAGTGGAAGAGGAAGAATGAGTCCATCAAAATCCTCCAAATCAGGGCCAGAGCGGTGGTGCTAGAAGTAAGGTATCTGCCTTACAAGCACTAGCCTAGGATGCACTGTGGTTCAATCCCCTGGTGTCCCATATGGTCCCCAAGCCAGGAGCGATTTCTGAACGCATAGACAGGAATAACCCCTGAGCATCAAATGGATGTTCCCCCACCCCCCAAAAAAAGACAAAATCCTCCAAAGCTGGACATTACAGTGACTAGGGCTCTTGCCTTGCACATAGCTGTCCTGAATTTTATTCCTGGCACCTCATATGGCTCATGAGTATGGCCAGGAGTGATCCCCTGAGCAAAGAGATAGGTATAAACCCTAAGTGCCACCAGATGTGTCCATAAAAGAAAAAATATCCAGCAAAGCAAACTACTAAGGTTTCCGAATCCCTTGTTTTTTCTTTCAAGAGAAACACATCAGTTCCCCAGACAAAGGAAGATGAGCTTTCTCCGTGAGCTCTGACTCACCCATCCTCAGATGGAGACTGCTGACCATGTTCCTTAAAACTATCACAAAATTGTTTTCTTTTTTTTTTTTTTTTTTTTGGTTTTTGGGCCACACCCGGCAGTGCTCAGGGATTACTCCTGGCTGTCTGCTCAGAAATAACTCCTGGCAGGCATGGGGGACCATATGGGACACTGGGATTCGAACCAACCACCTTTGGTCCTGGATCGGCTGCTTGCAAGGCAAACGCTGCTGTGCTATCTCTCCGGGCCCCACAAGATTGTTTTCTAACAAAGCCTACTGAGGACTCCCAGGGTGAATCAGTTTTGTTTTCTGGAGCTCACACCCAGACTCAGATGATTGCAGGAGCAATCTATGTAAGCAGAGACGGCATTGCAGGAAGCCCTCATGCACATGGGGTCCTCTTTCCACGTCTATTTTGAAGGATCCCTCAAGATCTAAAGCCCAGACCCCTTAAGAGGAAGAGTTCACAGAAAGTCCTGACCCACTGTCATCCACACTGTGCTCCCCAAAATGGGAATATCATATTCAGCAGGTAACAGCATCTCTGACCCAGCAGCCAGGGACAACTTCACATCTAGAAAATGATGAGAATAAAACTTGTCTCAAGTGCTTACCACCTGCTATGGCACAAGTATATAGGCTTGGTATGAGTCAAGCCCTCATGTCCTAATGATAACTCCGATGGTCCCCATTTGGGAGATGAGGCCTATTGCCACCGAACTCCTAAGTGACTAAGATCACAGAACAGAGCCATTGACTGAGTTGGTACTTGAATCTCAACAATCAGACTCCAAACCCTAAGGTCTCAAACTGTGCATCTCCACAGCCAGACACACAGACCTAAATAAATGCCTGTGTCAGACACTGTGAGCCAAACTCTCTCCTCCCCAGGAGTTGAACTCTAAATTAAGCATTTTGCACCTCCAACTCCATCATATCAGTACAGTCCTGAATATGGTGACCCATTCAGTGGCTGCAACTCCAAGCTCACTGCCCAAACTGCTCAGACTATGAGGGGCCTGCCCAGTCCCTCACAGCTTGTCTACAACCAGCTCCCCATCCCTGGGAAGAAGCTTAAGAGTCCCCATGGCTGAGTAGCCCTTGGGACAACTGCTATGTATGTGAACATACTTTGAGCAAGAAGAGACCAGTCTCTCCCTATTGCTTTCCTCCACTAAAGGGGACCTCAGGGCAACCTTGATTTCCTGAGTATTTGGGATGAAGACACATGTCCAAAAGGTTACTAATCTCCCAGCTGTGCCTCTAACTGGCTCCTATCCTCATCAAGAGAGCCAGCAAGTCCCCAACATTAAGAACACTTGGAGAGACCTGGGGAGGGAGATTAATGGCCCAGGGAAAGGCCTCTGAAGCCTTCACAGTGCTGGGCACAGCCAGATATTGCCAGAACAGCCTAAAATCTCTCTCTGTCTCTCTGTCTGTCTGTCTGTCTCTCTCTCTCTGTCTCTCTCTTTTTCTCACTCTTTCTCTTCCTCTTTCAGTGTATGTGGCCAGGAGCAACTCATGTCAATGCCTCCCCTTCATCCTCCATGGGCACTGCTCACCCAAAGCAGACAGCCCACAGTAGTGTTGCTGGCAAGTCGGGATAAACAGATGTGCAACCTTTGTGGTTCCATTTATCTGATGTGGAAAATGAGAGAACTACCCACAATGATTTTTCATTCACTCCCTGCCTTCCCACCCCCAATATACAGGCCTATAAATGCCTATACAGTAAATAAAAATTCAGCTGACTGTCTGCAGTTTTAAGTAATCTGGTGTCCTTGTTGCCAATGCAGCCCATCAGGATATCAGCAGGCTCTGGCTCCTTCCCAGCTGGAGGCTTAGCACCATAAACACTGCCCTTGTGTGAACCCTGGGATCATCCCAAAGTAGACCCAAGGCTCATTTTACCCTCCCCCAAGTCACCAAGCATGTGCCAGCAGAAGATGTGAGCCAGAAGGCAGGAAGAGGTTGGTTTCAGGGCTGGGTTCATAGCTACAACGCATTGTGAATTGTTGCAGCTCTGAAAGCCTCACCTGGCCAAGAGAAAAAGGGCTCAGAGAGCAAGAAGGGTAGCACTTGGTCCTTGACCTCCTCCTCCTCCTCCATCTGGCTCTTTCTAGCCAGGAAGACAAAGCACTGTGAGTGATGATAGCAGCAGGTAGGGGAACTCAGACTGATAATGTTATTGTTACAGCTTGTACAGGCTAGGCTAGGAGAGGTGGTGGGTAAGAAAGAGGCTTTCCTCTGGTTGATCGTTGTTAATAAACCACTGTCTCATTGTCCAACTTTATCATCTAAAAGGAACTTGTATTATCTAGCAAAGTTTCAGGAACAGTACAGAGGACCTCAAAGTCCTATCCCATCACAGTTCTTGGTCCCTGGTTAATCACTTACATATGACAAAAAAAAAAAAAAGAGATGATATCTACTATTCCGAGAGACTGCTAACTAAACCTGTCTTCTACATCTTAATTCTACAGTTTCAGAAGTAAATCTAAACACACTTTGCAGCCAGCCCAAGGCTCGATAACCAAGACAGACTCCCACAAAAGAATTTTATAGCTCAACATTACCCTGACTCAACCTCCACCATGAACTCACTGGTCAGAATAGATTTATTTTATTTCTTCTATATTCTTATCTAACATTATTTTCCCTATGCAGCATACACATACAAGCACAAAAATATATACACACATTTATAGCTTCTTTCCACCTTTGAGACACAGCCTCCTCCAAAAATGTATGTATGCTTTTTTCCTCCAAAACACACCATTGGCTCTTTATAAACCTGCCCAAACTGCTAGTCTTTCGTAAAAATTCTTTGCATTAATTGTCCCTAAACTCTATCACCTCATTTATTCATCAACCTTCTCAACAATTTAACCTACTTGAGTACTAACCCTTTTACATTATTTCCTTGCCTTGTGATTCTAATGGTATCTTCTCCCTCCTTTCAATGTGTTTGCGTATCTATTATAGTACCAACAATAATGATATGTAGAAACCAGGAACTCATTACAAAAAGAGCTTAAAAAATCACTATAAAATATCCTGTAAGGAATTAATTATGGTTAAGGAATATCCTGTAAGGAATTAATGATGGTTAACTATTATCTAGCCTTTAGCATTATGGTTAGCATTGCACTAAGTATATAATTTGTGATATTTAATTTATCAATAACTCTATGTTATATATTTAAAAAAAAAGTAGCATGGAAGGTTCTAGAATATAGGGCATTTTTATTTTCAAACCATCCCATTTTTTATTACCCTAAAATCATCCTTTTACTTACATTTTATCTAAACTAAGGCATTCTGATATTAAGCAATTTATCCAAAGTCAATTCACTGGTTCTAGGAATGGGGTCTTTTGCAAAGAATATCAATAACCCTTTAAGCTTTGCCGTTGGATTGTCCATCTCATGTGAGAACAATAAGTATATTGGAAGCAGCAAATATATAAGCCAAGAAGAAAAATCCTTAGTTTCCCATCCTGTAAAAGGAAAGCTGGGTTGCCTTGGGGCTTACTCACAGGTTTCCTGGCCCACAACTCAGCCTCGGCCTCCTGCCTCTTTCTTCAAGCCCCGTCTGCTTCCTGCATATGCTCTGCAGCCTTGCAGGCAGCATCCCTACTGGACTCACCTGCCTTAGTTGTTGGATGCCAGAGTCAAAATAAGCCAGCTTCCCCCAGCATATTCATTAGGAAGCATTTTGCACCCTAAAATAATGAAGACTACAGAAACGGTCTTGTAGGCCTGTGTTTGTTCCTCGGTGGTGCAATTTTCATCCAAGAAAAGGTCAAGGCAGTCAAAAAGCATCTGCTCTGTAAAGACTCCCTCCCCCGTGCACAAGAAGGCCTCTCAGGCCCTCCCTGAAACACTACCTATGCACCCCAGTAGTATTGCCTGCCTCACCATGGTAGTATGAGGCTAAATTAAATAAAGTGGGTAAACCGTGTGGAAATGTTTGGCTTGCCAAGTTCTCATGATAAGTTTGAAACACTATTTGAAGCCGTGGAAATTGGCACCGCTCTTGAACAGAACTGATCTTGTCCCCAGGACTCCTGAGACAGATCTTGGTTAATGGAGGCATGTGCAGTTAGAATAGGAGCTCTGCTAGAAATACAGTAGATATAGGTCAAATTCCTATTGGGGACTAGGGAGATATTTGCCTAAAAATGAAGAAAAGAGAGGCTAACGAGGAATCTACCAGTGATATGTTCTATCCCAAAAGCAAAAGGATGTGGGCAGTAGAAAAGAGGTACCTTATAAAGGGAAGTGCCTGGGCTATAAGGGGATGGACTCTCTGAGAAGAAAGAGCCAGTGCTACCACTAGAAGTGCATTTTCGTGCTCATTTACACCAAGTGGCTTAGGATATGTTTCCCACCCTAAGACCCATTTTTGTGGCCTGCTGCTCCACAAGTCTCCCAATTAACAGGCCATGAAAAAAGCATCTTACCTAGGAGATGTGTGAGTATTGTGTAGCCAGAGGTTGCATCTGCCAGAGATGACAATAGCTGTCGCCAGGCTGGATGTTGCTGTAGTTATAGTTATAGCCAGAGGTTTGGCTAGAGATGTGTAGTGTTAAATAATTAATGATGGTGCTGGATGGATATGGATGGATGGAGAGACCAGGGGCTTCATTTATATTTCAGAGAAGGGGGAGATATGACTCCACCCTGGATTTAGGTGTAACTACCTGCAAGACCCGCCCATTTCTGGGAGGTGTCATGGGTGAATATTACATGTAACTTTACCTGCAAGACCCCTCCCATTCCTGGGAGGGATCTTAGGAAGGTTAGATAAGGCCTTTGACCCAAGGGATTAGGGTCTTTGCCAGCATGGAGGTCAGAGAAAAGATGGCTGAAAGAAGTTAAGAGGCAGGGCAAGCTAAGGATAGCATGCGTGAATGGTTAAGATTGACCACACATGTGGTGGATAGGGTATGAATAAAGCTGATATTTCCTGAAGCCTGTCTGAGTGAGTCTAACTCTCACCGCGACCACCTGAAGATGATGACCTGCCGGTTAATGGGGGATGGAGCCACGTGGCCAGGGCCTAAGGACAAAGGCCTCCATCTCCACCATCCAAGCCCATCTTAAGGGATTAATGCAACAGAGATGTAAACATAGATGTGGTGTACTCATAGATGTGACTGTCAAGGCTGGGAAAATCTACGCCCAGTGATTCCCGACTGTGAGTGTTGCCTGTGTGTGTTTTTCCACTGTCCTGTCTCCGAAACCTCTTGGGAGTGGGCCAAAAAGGGCCCAGAAAAATAGCACTCCCAGAGGCTCCAGAAGAGCACTCTTTCTACCCAATGAACCCCACCACAACACGCAGAAAAAAATCACACTACAAGCAGGAAAATGGGGAAACCTCGCAGGCAATCAACATGGACAGAGAATGAAGACGATAGCTCGGATGACCTAAAAAACGTCAACCATCTAATTAACCTCTCAGACAAGGAGTTTAGAATAGCAATATGGAAGATGTTTGTAGAACTCCAAGAAAGCATAGATCGATCTGATCAAAACACAAAGACAGAAATCAGAAAACTCCAAACTGAAATAACAGATCTGAAAAACACGGTAGCTGAAGTGAAAAACTCAGTGGATGGCCTCGCCAGCAGGGTAAAAGCAGCTGAGGACAGAATCGGCGTGCTGGAAGATGAGATGCAGAAAAACTCAACACAGCAGAAGTAATTGGAAAAGAATCTTAAGACAAACGATCAGGCAAAGGAAAAAGTACTCAAGGAATGTGAACAGATGAAAATAGAAGTCTTTGATAAACTCAACAGAAACAACATAAGAATCATTGGAGTCCCAGAGACCCAGGTAGGAAATCTCCAGGAAAAATCAACTGTCAAAGACATCATCAAAGAGATACTCCCAGAGTTAAAGACTACATGCAATCAAATCCTGCATGCCCGAAGAGTACCAGCTAAAAGAGACCCCATGACACATCCTTGTTACAATGACAAATCCCACAGATAGAGATAGAATACTGAAAGCAGCAAGATTAAAAAGGGAAATTACATTCAAAGGAGCATCCCTAAGATTTACAGCAGACATGTCACAAGAAACTCTCAAGGCCAGAAGACAGTGGTGGGATATTGTGACAAGACTGAATAAAATGGATGCCTCACCGAGAATACTGCACCCTGCCTGACTCACATTTAGGTTTGAAGGAAGGATACATAGCTTCGTGGATAAACAACAGCTCAGAAACTTCACAGATGAAAAACCAACCTTAAGGGAAAAACTGAAAGGTCTACTTTAAGACAAGAGAAACCAACAAACAGAGCAAACTTATCTACAAAGATGACATTAAATCCTATGACAATCATCTCCCTCAATGTCAATGGACTAAATTCACCAATTAAAAGACACAGCATGGCAAAATGGGTCAAAAAGATGAATCCAACCTTCTGCTGCCTACAAGAAACACACCTGAATAGTCAGAACAAACATAGACTCAAAATCAAATGCTGGAGGAAAATCATCCAATCAAACAACACACTTAGAAAAGCTGGGGTGGCCATATTAATATCTGATGACACCACCTTTATACTCAGAAAAGTTGTAAGGGACAAAGATATGTGCAACAGGAAGAAATCAGACTATTAAACATATATGCACCCAATGAGAGACCAGCAAATTATCTAATACAATTACTGACAAATTTGAAAGAAGACATCAATAATAACACAATAATTGTGGGAGACCTCAACATGGCCATGTCAACACTTGATAGGTCAACCAGACTAAAACCCAACAAAAACATACTAACCCTGAAAAGAGTAATGGAAGAAAGAGGACATATATATATATATATATATATATATATATATATATATATATATATATATATATATATATATTATATAGGACACTCCACCCCAAAAAACCTGGATACACATTCTTCTCCAATGTACATGGGTCATTCTCCAGGATAGACCACATGCTGACACATAAAACATGCCTTCATAAAATCAAGAGGATAGAAATCTTGCAGGCTACCTTTGCTGACCACAAGGCTCTAAAACTAGATGTGAACTACAAAGCCACACAGAAGAAAAACTTTAACAATTGGAAATTAAACACCCTGCTACTGAACAACCAGTGGGTCCGAGATGAAATCAAAGAGGAAATCAAAACTTTCCTGGAAACAAATGATAATGAAGACACAAACTGCCAGAATAGATGTGACTGTAGCTCCAGCTATACATGTGACTTACCTTTAGATGTGTGATGTGACTGTACCTGTAGCTATAACTGTGTCTATATCTATAACCATACATGGGCTGTTGCCATAGATGTGGCTGTAATTATAGCCATTGCTGTAACCATAGACATGAGCTGCAGCCATAGATGTGACTATAGCTGTAACCATAGGCATGACTGCAGCCATAGATGCGACTATACCTATAAACATAGATGTGTCTACAGATATTGTAGAGATAAAGATAAGAGAGATATCTGTTTACAGCCATGCCCTCTGAGACTGTATGGGCCTTCTCAGCACTGCTCTTGGCACAGCACTTGCTCTTGACTCTTGGAACAAGCAGACTTGTTCCTTTCCTCCAGAAAGTTTCAGTTCTGCTTTTAAAATTTTTGAACCAATTAAATCAGGCCTGCCTAGATCATCTAGAATAATTTCTCATTTAAAGTCAGTTGTCAGTTGTTTATGAACTGTACAAGGTACATAAAAACCAGTAGTTCAATAAGACTTTGATGAGCTAATTGGGAATTGTCAACTCCAGAAGAAGAGGCTGGAAAATGACCACCAAAGCCTTCTCAGCCACTCAGCCCACACACTTTTACACAGTGATTGACTCTTCTGTATCATGGAGGCCTATGGCCTCCATGTCTAATGATCTAAATTTAGTTCACAGGGATTTACAGTCCAGTGCCCTTTATTTGCAGTTGTCCCCTCTGCCCCCTTTAAAATGATCTCACTGTAGAGAGAAGAAAGAAGAAGAAGAAGAAGAAGAAGAAGAAGAAGAAGAAGAAGAAGAAGAAGAAGAAGAAGAAGAAGAAGAAGAAGAAAGAAAGAAAGAAAGAAAGAAAGAAAGAAAGAAAGAAAGAAAGAAAGAAAGAAAGAAAGAAAGAAAGAAAGAAAGAAAGAAAGAAAGAAAGAAAGAAAGAAAGAAAGAAAGAAAGAAAGAAAGAAAGAAAGAAAGAAAGAAAGAAAGAAAGAAAGAAAGAAAGAAGAGAAAGAAAGACTCTAGTGAGTCTCCATCCAACAAGATCTCTGCCTCCTGATCTCTCTAAGGAGGTGTAGATCTAGTCCATGTCTCAGCTACCTTCCACCACTCACTCCCCAAGATTCTAAAATTCTAAAAGCACAGGCCCAGTGCCTCATTTCTCACACTCCCACCTCAGAGAAGCCTCTTCCCCTTGGCTCCACTACTGAACTTATTTTCCTTTTCTGGCTCCCCTTCTCTCATCAAATCATGTGCTGGCATGTGAAGCCATAGATTTCCAAAAAGCGGTCATAAAGCCATAATGAGTATGGAGATACCAATGTGAAAATGACAGTGAGAATGCCATAAACATTCAAATAAATATATAAATATAAACAAGTCTATAAACCAACCCCTGGAGGGATTTTAAATACATAATGTAGCAGTTATATCTCTTACTTTGCGTGGCAGAACTTTCCAAGGAAATTCATTTAATTCTATTGCACACACCCCTAACCCCCATCTGGGAGCCAATGCTAATAACCTGTACAATTTCTGCCTCCCTTCTGATCGACAGTTCATGGCAGACTCATTTCTGAATTTATTATTGTGTAGAAAGGGATTGACGCAGGGCAGCTCCTGTGACCATGGATTGCTCTATCTTCTCTCCTTCCTATCAGGATCAGAAAGAGAGTTGCCTGTCATAGCCCTGCCTACCAGAGTTCCTCACCCCAATTGTATGCCAAGGACTCACCTCCACCTATGTGTTTCCACTTAAAGAGATATACCAGGAGTTAAGAAGAGGACAAAGAGATTTTTAGCTGTGACCTTGATGGGCAGAGGGCATCACCCAGGAAACATAGTATGGTAAACCTCCCACAAGAAAATGGACAGAGGGCCAGAGCGTTAGCACAGAGGGCATTTGCCTTGTATGTGGCTGACCCTAGTTCTATCGCTGGCATCCCATATAGACACCAGAGCCTGCCAGCAGTAATTTTTGAGCACAGAGACAGGAGTAATGGTTGAATGCTGCTGGAAGTGACCCAAAATAAAAAAATATATCTTGGACAGGAAGAGATTATGCTGGGAAGGAAGTTGGAGATGGGAGGAGGAAGGGATATGAAGACTCAACTCAGCCGTTTGCTCTGTAACCTCCGTCTTTATCACTTCGCTATTTTCTGGAAGCCTCCATTTGAAGGGACGGGAGCAAAATCACATGATCTGATGGAAAAGGCATAGATAATTTATGGGTTCAGCCAACAATGCGCTGTTTGAGCTTGGGCCATTCACTTAGCTCACCTGAGACTCTGGCTATAAAGAGGTTATATGAAGCAACCAATGGCTTCAAAAAGGAACATTGATATAGAAGTACAAAAATATTGATGACAAATTGGAGGCTTCTGGGTGTAAAATAAAAAAACCACGAGTTATGGGATCACCCCCAGGCACTATATTTCTAAGCCCCATGCAGATGGGTATGAAGAAGCAGGGAGTAGTGAAGAAATAATAAACCAAGCCATTCTGGAGAGAGCCATAGAGCCAGTCTGCACCTGGTGGTATCTCTGAGCACCAAGCCAAAACAAACTTTTCTTTATTATACCAATACCCATCCAATAGGAAGGGGGAAAGTCAAGAGTGAAGCACAAGTACCTATTCAGTGGGATTTTACATATCAAAGGAAAAGGGTTAAGGAAGGAGGAAGTTGGGGGAACACCTTTGGGGTTGATAGCTGGATGGCATCTTACACTGAGGACCAAAACTATCTCTTCCTTTCCAGGTTTTTCCCTACCATCTCCACCCGAGACAACCTCTCCAGATTTCAAATGTCTGGAGATAATAGTGTACACACGTGTGATATAATTTCTCTGTGGCCCATAGTAAAAAAGGGATAATGTTAGACCAGCTTGCTACTCAGGCTCTTAGAACAGTAATTTTTTTTTTTTTATTGAGACCATTCTGAGTTACGAGTCTTTCAGAGTTGTATTTCAAGCATATAGTAACAATGAATTAGGGCCATTCCCACCACTAGTGTTGACCTCCCTCCACCATAGTTCCCCACATGCATCCCTTACCCCCACCCTTAGCTCCCAGGACTACTAGTGTAACAGATCCATTTTGTGGTTAGCTTGTTATAGTTTGAGTCTTTTGATTCTATTGTCATTGACTTTGGGTTGGTTATTTACATCTGTTCAATTTTTTTCCTCTCAATGTTCTGCCCCAGAACCGTGATATTTTTTACTCTGATTTTACCTTCTTCACACCAGTGTGAATTTCCTCAAACAGCTGTTCAGCCCAAAGAGACTCAGTACCCAAATATATTCCCTTAACCCATCCTGCACCATGGAGCAAATGTTAGGTAAATGTCACTGAATAAAAGTTAAGCATGAGGAACTGGAGTGGCAATACAGAGGGCAGAGTGCTTGCCTTGCATACTGCCGATCTGGCTTCTATCCCCAGCATCCCATATAACCCAACACCCACTAGGAGTGATCCTTGAGTACAGAGAGAGGAATACCCCCTGAACACATTCAGATATGCCTCCATCCCTAAAAAAAAAAAAAAAAAGTAAGAATGGTGTTTTTTCTTTAATTGATCTGACATACCCATTGACTTAAACAATCCCCCACCTGTAGTAAGATGAGACAAGTTTAGTACCCATTGACTTAAACAATCCCCCACCTGTAGTAAGATGAGACAAGTTTAGTGGTCCTCAGTCTTTTAGTCTTTTCTGTTGAACTATTCTGATGTACAACTTCTTAGCCGAGTACAGGAATACTCCCTTTGCTTTTATCAAAGACTCCTTGGCAGCACTGGGTGAAGGGTCTGCAAGGGCAGAACCTTTAGCTTCAGCACTATAGTAATAAAAACAGGCAGAGCAAGCCCAGACTTGATGCCTCAGGGTATCTTTCTGGAATGCAGAGCCTGCTCTGAGAACCCAGATCAAGATTAACAGATCTGGGAATGCACCAGAACTTCAGCTCTAAACTTCAGCCAAGAAAGCTGATTTCATGAGTTCTCAAAGGCCATATGTGAGTCACGCAAGAGTCGTGATTGAAACATGCAACAAGGAAATGGGTCAAGTGCTTGACACAGTGCCTGGTACATAGTAAGGCAAAACATCAGTTAAAAATTCAGTCCCTAGTGAGAATATAATCTCTAAGAGGAGAGTTAGTGTTAATAGTGATTTATACTCATTTCTTAAATGAACTAGAGAATATTTACCCTGGCAAGGGATGGTATGAGAGCATTAAACACTGATGAAATAAGGAAGAAGAGTGAGAAGTGAGTTTGAGGCAGAAATTGGTGACAGAGAAGAGGTTTCTGAAAGCCCTTTTTACATACTGCATGACTATAACCCAGTTTAACCCCAAGGATAGGCTAATATAAGGTCTCTTGTATGCTGTTAGACCCAAGGCTTTATCATGCTGCTTTGACTAAACTTGAGGCTCAGAGTAGGTGACTACAGTGGGCCCATACACTGGTCTTTCCTTGAGAAACTGAAGTAGTCACAAGAGATTAAAAACACAGAAATCTCCAGATTCTCTCAGAGAATTTTCCTTAGATCAGCTTTTGTTTCTCAAGGCAAAACAACATATACTTTCTCATTATAAGACACAGACACTCCAGCACTCTCTCCAGAGCAAAAACTGGTTGACACCTACCACTGACTGATTCAAACATTTTGACTGAGCTCATTCAAATTCCTATCAGTTTAGTCAATTGATGTCATATCAAATATCTGTCAGTGCTGCCAGCCAAGTTGATTAGACACCTGGTCCTTTTAGTTAGCTAAACTTGTTATTTACAAAAATAAAAAAAAATCAAGATAAAAATAACCTATCAATTCAGTTAGCAGCTGACTGAGAACTTGTATCCAAAAAGTGCATTCTTGCCAAACTAGGCTTATATCTTTTTCCACTAAATCTACTAAATCAGCAGTTTTAATGGAGGCCCTTAGAAGAGGGAGAGAGGAGGTATTGAACCAATGTGTTAATGCCACCAACGTGCAAGAGTAAACATTGGAAATGTTCATGCAAAAGACGCTATCAGAGTGGCTGCTCTCCAGTCATCACAGACACAAGTACAAATCAAATCCTGCAGCCTAGAAGGAAGATCCCATTTTAAGCACAATGAGTGACACGTTGAGGAGCTTTGGTGATTCTTGCTAAAAATTCACTTTCCCACATCTCCATGATGTAAAATGAATGTGATTTCTTACACAGTTCTCTGACTTGAGTCCTGGATCTCCCACTGACAATTAACAAGCCATTGGCAAAATCCCTAATAAAACAGGGCTAGCTGTTTTTATTGAGGCCTCTTGATAATCCCTATTCTCACTAAAGTCCTGAGGGTTATGATACATTCCATATTAGATGGTCTGCTTGGCACCTGCTGACCTAAAGAATTAAAATCAAGTTATTTGGTTGTTCAAACTGAAATCCCTACTGTGGATCACTGATATTCTCTCGAAAAGCTTCTGCTCTACACACCTCAGTAGTGTATTATATTCCCCCTTCTTCAGGCATCCCCTCCCAGGGTGCCCAGAGTCCTACACTCCTAAATCTCTTCTACATGGTGAGCCATTTGGCAGAGCTAGTCACACTAATGTATCTTCAGCTTGATGGACTAACTCTCAAAGGGTGCTTGTTTGTCAAAAGAGGATTTCTGAAAAACTTTGAACTTAAACTAAAAGGAATCACAAAAAGTCTATTTTCAGGAGCAAGCTATCTGGAGAGAGAGATCAAGTGATAGCACATGTAGTTTTAATCAAACCAAGTGTTGTGAAGAGTTATCTTTGTTATAGAGAATCAAATATACTCACTGTCAAATGTGTTCATGCAGAATGAAGTGTTGCACATTTTGTCTAATTCATGTTTTCCATAAGTCATATTTTCTTCTAGTCATAGACATTTCTGCAATGAGAATGAATTGATTGTTTATTGCTAGTCACTCACCACCCACCTACCAGTTTTGCAGTTTTCCTCTATTGCCTACACAGTGCCACTTGGTCACTCCTTAGAGTTTATTGACTGTGTTTTGATGAATGCAGTAAACAAATTACTTCCAGAATTACTGTACTACAGAAAGATTCTTACTTGCTGTGTTCTAAATTAAGGAACTGGGGTGTTATACAATTGGTCCAAATGTCAAGAGGCATTTTACAACTGTGGAAGTCCAGGTTGCCATATTCCTTTCTATCAATGATTTTATCCTATCAGGTATTTACTTTGTGTTTGTGCATGTAACCGAGTAAATATCAGACTATCTAGTTCAAATCATTTTGAAAATATTCTGTGTTTTTTAGTCTATTCCCTTAAACTTCACTGAAACTATTCATTAGCAATGCTGTTTTAGAAATGCATGGCAAGCATCAATAAGCAAGAAGTTCACCTTCTTGCAGTAGGACATACATTGGATCTAGGACAAGACCCTACAATATAGGCCCAAGTCATCATTGCCTCTCTCAGTGGTGTCAAGATTTTTTTTACTGTTCCACAAATAAAAAGTCTCTAAAAAGACACCCCCAAATATTTGCTTAATTATAAATTATACTCATGCACTTATACCAGCTAATATGTCACCAGCTAAACCAACCACAATAGGTCATCTTTAATGACTAAATATTAATCCTTCATAATCTTAACTTCATAATTTTAACTTTCTTTTTTTTTCATAATTTTCATCATAGCTACTTAGATTGTCATTTTCTTTTGTCTTTAATGAGGCTGATGATGAAGTTATATTCAAAACTAAGGAAATAACATATATATGTCATTTTGTCTCTTTGGCATGATATATTAGGACTAATAATCCATTTTTCTTTATTGTTTGAAGCTTCTTTTCAAAAATCTTACTCACTTGTCCATTTTCTTTGTTTTTGTTTTTTTATTTATTTTATTTACTTTTTTCTTTTGGTCTTTGTTTTTGTTATTATTGTTGTTGTTTTCTATTTTTTTCTGCGCTATGTTTTATTTTTATTTCAGGACCATGGTTATTATACAGTGCTTGTCTTTATTGCTGTAGTGCTCATTAGATTTTTTGTTTATTTTTTCTTTGTTTATTGCTGTGGTGTTTCTCTTCCTTTTTCCCTTTCTTCTCTCAAACTAATGTTGAGAGCCTCCAAGGACTCCACCCATTTTCGGCTTGCTTGAGGTTTTTTTTTTTTTTTTTTTTTTTTGGTTTTTGGTTTTTGGGCCACACCCGTTTGACGCTCAGGGGTTACTCTCCTGGCTATGCGCTCAGAAGTCGCTCCTGGCTTGGGGGACCATATGGGACACCGGGGGATCGAACCGCGGTCCGTCCTAGGCTAGCGCTGGCAAGGCAGACACCTTACCTTTAGCGCCACCGCCCGGCCCCTTGCTTGAGTTTTTACCCCATTTTATTGCTTTTCTTCTCTTTAAACAAATCACATAACTTGAACCATCTTGCTTCGCCTCTTAAATTGAGGGGGAAATATGGGGCCGGGCGGTGGCGCTAAAGGTAAGGTGCCTGCCTTGCCAGCGCTAGCCTTGGACGGACCGCGGTTCGATCCCCGGGTGTCCCATATGGTCCCCCAAGCCAGGAGCAACTTCTGAGCGCATAGCCAGGAGTAACCCCTGAGCGTTACCGGGTGTGGCCCAAAAACCAAAAAAAAAAAAAAAAAAAATTGAGGGGGAAATAATGGAGGGTACCAGGCCAAGCAGTTATATGATCACTACCACTTGTCCATTTTTTATCAGCCATTTTGTACCATGGGAGTCCTACTCTTGGTGAGAATCATGAAAATGTTAAAATAAGGAAATATTATGACCAATTATAAAGCAATTATCAGAAAGTCTGATTCCACTGCCGAATACAAGCAGCCACGAGTGTCCTAGCTTTGCCATGCTAGCCTTCCCATGTGGAATACAAGGTCTATTCATAATATATAACAGCAAAAAGACTAACCGTGCTAGAAAACCTTATATTCAATGCACTTTAATATCTAGATAAAAATAGAGATGTTCCAGTGTCTTCAGCTGGTACCCCAGTGAGCCATTTTATACACCCCTCAGTATGAACAACCCATTTTGTAAAACACTTGCTCTAGTTCACTTTATAATCCAGCCTCTCTGGAAAGGAAGGTAGAGACTAAATCAGACTTTACATCCACACCAAGAGTTTTGACAACCTGGGACACTGGGAAGCTCTTAAGAGTCTTATAAACAACAGCAATAACAACAGAGATGCCTTGACATGATTTGTTCTGCCAAGGTTATTTTGAATGTGCCCAGAAAAAAATGGTTTGTGAAGCATATGCCACTAATATAAGAGTTAGAACTAGAGAAATGATAATGATCTGACTTAAGGTTAGAGAGAAGTAGGCAGATTCAGTAGATAAAGATTCAGTTATTAATTAAACTTGCCCAAGGTTAAATAGCTGGTAGAAAACAGAGCTAAATTTAGATCTCAGGTCTCCTCACATCCAATACAGTGATTTTTCTTTCAATTTACCATGTCAGAGAACACCTGGTCCCTCCCCTTTATTCTTCCCCAGGGAGAGAGGTGATCGGAAGCTGAGCCCGGGACAGCAGCCCACAGTGTCCAACAGGGTGATGAAGGAATGCAATGGGAAAGGAAAAGCTCTGCCTTCTCCAGATGTATTTATCTTTGCAGAGTCCAGGAGGGGGCTCCTCCAGAATCGGTTTTCTGAGTATTGAATCCCATATTGAAATAACACACTTCTCAGTGACAACAAACAGACACTGCAAGTAACTTTTCATTCAAGTCCAGGCCTTAATAAAAACCATAACCCAGCCAGCTGAAGGGTGGAAGGTGAGTGGGAGGCAACAACTTGGGAAACGAGAAACAGGCAGGTCCGTGTAATCATTCCCACCAGAAGCCTCTTTCTCTCCTTTGGGCTGTTTGAAATCCTTATTATTTTTGATGGGAAAAAAAGTTATCTCCTCCAAAAATTCTTTTCTAATTACCCCTTCCTAAAAATGTATTGCTCAAACGCCCAACACTGGTTCCTTTCTGTAGACATCTAGTAATCAAGTTTCAGTAGAGAAAACAGAAACTGTTGTGAGTATTTTAAGCAGAGAATTTAGCAGATTACAAAATTAGGGGCAGAGATGTAAAAAGAAACTCTAGATTGATGCAGAAATTACACCTACCTCACTACAAAACTAATCTCCATAAGAACTACTGTCTCTGAAGCCAACTAACTCTAAAACTGTTGAGTTCTGGAACCCACTACTGTATATCAGGAATCTTCCAGAATCATGAAACTTCAGTAGAGGCTGCTTCTAAAACCCCAAAAAGAGCTTTCAGCTGGGTCTTGAGTGTTACAAATCATATGTAAACTAATTTAGCTCATCCAAAAAAGCAGGGAAAAAAAATCACAGAGATTTTTTTGCTTCACTTTCACCTTCTAAATGTTGCTCAATGCCTTTCACTAACAAAGGTTGATTTTCCTCTAAAACATAGCTGCAAAGGATGTTGAGAAGTTTGACTTTTTACTTTCCAAGTTTAAGGGGTATCACAAAGTAATTTAGAAAGAGAACTAAGAGAATCAAGCTCCAATTTCCACTACAAGGATTTTCCAAATAAAACACTCTACATTATCTTTAAATGTCCAACTGACCCTCAGTTCCCAAAAGCTAAGGATGGTGGTATTTTACATCTTTCAAGGGGACAAGCTTTACAAATGAGATATCCTGGAAAAAGCATTCTCTTGTTTCTTACAGAATTCAATGTTTCATTGGTTCAGTTGTTTTTTGTTTGTTTTTACATAGCTATCTGATACTTTCCTAGCTTTGAACCTCCTTGACAGTTGGTTAGTTCTTCTCATCTTTTCTGTAAAGATATGTCTTCACAGAATGAGCCACAGGCTGGGGTACATCTATTCTTCAATTAGTGGGTAAATTGTGTTTCAAAACTGATCCCCAGTCAGAGTTTTACTCCTTAGAGACATCTCAGTTCCATGAAGCTCAACCAATAGGAAACTAATTTCCTGTAAAAATAAGAAAGCAATCAACCCCATTTGGGCAACAAACTGTCTTCAAGTTAGTAAACCAGTACTCTCTTCCCTATTTTACATGTTTGTTGTGCAGATTAACTATGATAGCACAGATAACTGTACCTACAGCATAAGAAGTAGTCAATAAATATTAGTTTTTTTCCCTTCTCCACAAAACCTTCTCTTTCCTTAAAATTGTGCTTCTTTGGAGACCAGGAGGTGGCATAATAGTTACAGAAGTTGTCAAACATTTTTTTGTCTGATCTAGTTTCTATCCAAGAACTATATAGGCTACCAAGCAACATTAGGTGTGGCCCAGGAGGCCCCCAAATAGTGTCTTGATAGTCCAGGTAATCCCTATAACTGCATGGCCTGAGTAGCACCATATTCTGAGCAGCTAGTCTGGTTGGCCAAGAATCACCAATGGGAACCCAGAGCCAAATGAGCACTTTTTAAATCCCACAACTACAACTCAAAGAAACCAAATACGCTTCTTTAGGTCCCTGCTTAGGCCACTGAGACAAAATTCTAGACTGAATGGTTATTGGTTTTAGGCCCTCCCACAGGTATTCCTGAAACTCCTGCCTCACTCCCCAAATGCTTCCTAATGAAACCTTTCATCGCATTCCCCAGACCTGGAAGGGCAGAGGAACAAACCAATTGAGGTTGGTCTAGGAGCCATGTTTAGAAATCTGAAAAAATTATGGATTTTTCATTATTAATGTAGCATGATTTACATGGTTATTCATCCTAGAGTTTCAAAATATTATACTCTAAAATTAATAAATTATATGTATGTATTATATGTGCATATATTTTTATATATTATATGTTGTATGTATACATGTGTATATATTATATAAATATGTATAATATGTATACACATATACCATATATGTGCATATTTATGCCTATATCACACCTCTACAAGACCCTTATTTCCTTCCCTTGTTACCTTCATTCATCTATTCTTATCTCTCTCAGTTTCTTCTTTCCCTCTCCTCATTTCTATGGTCAAAATCCATGACTAATCTATGTATCTCTCCCTATTGAAACCATGCATTCCCTCCTCCTTCTATATACCATAGCTAAGAGAAGTCATCCAATGTTTGCCCTTCTTCTGGCTCATTCACATAACATGATCCTCTCCATTTCTATTTGTTTCAATGCATTGCATGATTCCATCTTTCCTTATAACTGCATTGTATTCCATTATATAAATTTTATACTTTTATTATTCAATTTTCTATTGTTAGGCACCTAGATTGATTTCATATATAGTTATTGTGCCAGTGCTACAATAAATAATGGCATTTATATGTCCTTTTGCATGAATTTTGTATCCTGAGGGTAGATACCAAGAAATGGAATTTCGGGTTGGATGATAGCTCAATTTTCACTTTCTGGGAAACTCCATACTGTTTTCCATAGGGGTTGAATTAGGCAACTTTCCCATCAGCAATGGAGGAGCAGAGAATATGTAGTGGCAGAACCAAAGAGAAAAAATTCCTGGAACTAGATAATAAAGCCACTAGAAAAAACTCTTAACAGCTAAGGAATTTTTTGCTATTGAGATTTGGTGAAATAGGAGATTGATCTATGGCATACAAAAGGCCATTTCACCATAAAAGTGATAGCGGACATGGGTGCAGAGAACCCCATCCTAATTCCCGTCCTTACCTTGCCTTAATGTTCCTCCTTACATGGTCAATCTTTGAGGAAGAAACATAGGCAACACTGCCACCCTCACCACAACCCCAACCTTTGCTACTGGACCTTTTACTGAGGTCAACCCCTTCTGGCAACCTTCATTTGAGACCATGCTGCCAGGTCCTAGACCTGGTGCTACAGGGAAAAAAAAAAAAAAAGGAAGTTGGTGCCTTGCTCTCGCCTTGACAGTCTTCAGATGACTCTGGAGGAGTCTCTGCCTCCACACTATCAGCCTGACTTGGGAACCTGACCCAGGATCTCTCAGACTCTCTTAGATGGAGTTGCCAACAAAGTCTTTGAGCCACCCTCATTAAAGGTATCAGCACCCCCTGCCAAACTCTGATACAAATCAGCCCCAAGAGAAGAGGCCCATGACCTCCCAGTCCAACCACTAGACAAGCTCCAAGCCCTGCTTCCTGCTCTGAACCAACAGTTGCCATGCCTCTTCTGGCTTAATCTCTCCCTGGCTCCTTTGAGGGGTGGTCCCTAACCCTCTCTGTCCCCATACAGCATCCATTTACCTCTGTGTGGCTGAGGCCACCCTTTCATCCCCCTGCCAGGCATTGGCATCACCCCTGGCTCAGTAAGGCCCCATCAGATGAACATTTCTCTTTTATTTCACTGTCTCTGGGGTCCAGTGACAAGACAGCAGGCTAACAGGAAGCCTCTCCTTTGAGTCAAATCCAACAAATGCTTATATAGGCTGCTTGAACCTAGACCCAGCAGTGTGCATTAGCCCCAAGTCTCCCACTCAGCCCTACAGATTCACAGTTCTTGGGTTCAAGGCTGTTCCCACTGCAAGCCTCCTATACTTGGGAATCATGGAACCCCAGCCAACAGGAGAGATGTAAAGAAATGATTTTCTTTGTCTTTTAAGAGAAGAAAGAACAGACCTTTCAGTCCTGAGTTTGTAAAAATTCATAAAATTTCTCCTTTTCCCTGACTGTGAAATCCTGGATAATATGAATCAAAGCAATGACTATTATTGGAACCTCTACTGCTCCTGTTTCCTTCTTCAAAGCTGCTGGGGCTGCAACCAGAAGATGATACCCATGAATTCACTTCAGCCACTCACAGATGACCATTTCTCTGGCACCCTTATCCCCAGTAAGCCACTGGGAGGGTGAGAGTTGTACAAGCCCAAGCATTAACACCCAAAATGCACAGGCCCCAGTTAGTCATGGACTCCTTTTCACCCAGAGCTGCAGGAACCTGCTTTTTGCATGACCAGAAAAACCAGGCGAATTTCCTAACTGGTTGAATAGAATTAGCACCCTTGCTTTCTAAACACAGGAGGATTTGGCTCCAGCTGTGAGGACACTGAAATTCATTCTTGCCACCCCCCAATATCTCCTCTCCTAGTGTTGACACCAATTCCCCATAGCCCAGCAGGGCCTATGCTAGGGCTTCCTGACACAAACTGGATTTTCTTAAGTATGACCTTGGCTCAGAATCAGCTCCATCCTCTTGTGAAGCCTGGCACTGGAAAGATAGAGCTGGCGACCCCGCCAGCTGCACCTGCTTCTACTCTCCCAATGAGACTAGCTTCTTTCTCTGCCTTCCCAAGTGAGCCCTTGGCAGGCAGAACCAGTGTCTTTCACTGCTATTGCTTCAGGGGCAGCCCCAAAGCACACAGTAGGACCTCAAAGAGGAATTGGAGAGTGGTACAGAAAGAGCCTGCCTGTCTGAGTTGCCTCCTGGCAGGAACACTCAAGATCTAGATTTTGGGTGCCAGAAGAGGCAGGCCCAAGTCCTCTGAGTCCAAATTCCTGAGGGAGAAGGGACAAGGAGGAGCGGGCAGCCAAGGAGAGTGTTCACCCGCCAGAAGGATGATTATGTGTTCCTGGAAACAGGTTTAATGGACTGGCTCCGAGCTGAGCTGGGAACAGGCTCTGAAGCTGGCTGCTCTTGAGTGGGACGTGGCTGGGCAGCCTGAAAAGTCCACATCTGATGAGAGGCAGAAATCTTACTGAATGGGGGGAGGCTCTGCTTTGACTTTATCTGGTGGCTTCAGTCTTCTTTCCCCTGCCATGGGAGCAGAGCAGAAAGGAAAAGCAGTGACTGCCTATAGCCAAGGGATCAAGGTCAAAAGAGAGGAACAGGAGAGAAAGGGAGAAGTGCATGCAGTCCCTTTGTGACTAAGAAAGACCTGGGCAGCTGAGCTAATGCTACACTCTTTCCTATGCCTTGTCCTATCCAGTAACCTTCTCTTCCCACACTGGCTCTCTGCAAGCTCACCCTATTTCCAGAACCAGAACTCCCCCATATGCATAGAATAAACATTCCCAGGACACATGAACACTGTGTGCTCCCAAGAAGATGCCATCACAGCATCTTACTCAGGGCTTAGGAAATAGAACTTGGGCTCAGGACCTGGGATCCATAGTAGATACATACCCCTTTTCTGCACCCCATAAGACAGTTGACATGACAGGAGGGGTCCAGGGTAGGAAGTTGGGTTTCATCTTGACTTTGCAGCATGCTGGGGCTTTCCAGGGCCAAAAGAACTTAAAATCATATCTGAAAATATGGATTTACATCCACAGAAATGTTGTTTGCTTGCTGAGTCTTGGTTTCTCCAAGGCTATTGTTTGGCTAAAAGAGAAACTCAAAAATAGAGAGGAAACTGCCTTTTGATGATTCTGGAGATCAATTTCCCTCATGCAGTCACACTTCTTTCCCAAATCCAGTAACTATAGACCAGGGGGTTATTAGGTATCAGGCTTTCTGGTGGGCCAAGCAAATACAAAAAAAAAAGTTAACCAGCCCTGCACATGTGGGGGGGGGGGGGGAGGAGGGGGGAGGATATCCATGGTACGCAGAGCTCTGTTCTCAGGAGTGACACCTGGTGGTGCTTGGAGGATCATATGTAATGCCAGGATTGAACCAGGGTCAGCTGCATGCAAGGCAAGTAAGTGCCTTACCTGCTTGTACCCTCTATACTCATTCCAGTACCCAGATTTTGTTCTTAAAGGGCTCATAATGTAAACACACATTTTATTCATGCACAGTGTTTGAATTCTCGTCGTAAGAAAATGCTTTCTGGGGCCAGAGTGGTGGCACAGGGATAGAACATTTGCCTTGCACATGGCTGACCTAGGACACACCGCGGTTCCAACCCCCAGCCCATATGGTCCTCCAAGCCAGGAGCGATTTCTGAGCACATAGCCAGGAGTAGCCCCTGAGCATCAATGGTGTGTCCCCAAAACAAAAAAAAATTATTTCTGAAGATATCCTAATTAGCTTGAACCCCATCCTAAAATTAACTGTTTCCTTGATAATATGATAAACATTGTTCTCACATTTTATTATTTCTAAAATCATTTTTCAACCGAACTTTTAAAGGACTTCATAACCATAGAATTGAACACCCATTTTTTTAAAAAATTTCTGGCTTGTCCAGATTTATGTTGTCGGGCACCTCAAATATCTAGATTGCTAGCTGTGTCCTCTTTCTGAATATCTTGGGGGAAGCAAAAGTATCCCACAAAGACCAGGATGCTGTGCCACCTATTAGCCACCAGAGGGGGCAAGAGTACTAAGGAGGGATGATTCTCAGGATCGGTGGCTTTGGAGCTTTTCTAAATTTCCCCTCCAAAGAAGACTGAAGGATCAAAGGAAAAGGTCCCTCTGTGAGCAATGGCCAGGTCAGGAAGAGGAATTGATAGTATCTGTATGATGCTTGCAGAGCCATGCTCAAATAGGCTATGTTTAAATGGATTCCTCCTAGAAATGAGGATACATGCTAGATAAAACACCGCAGAAAAAATATAAAAAACACGACAGAGCTCTATCTCAAGCTGGTAGGTGATTCAAACCTTACAAGACTCAGGAGATCCTCAAAGTTCTCCCAAATGGCATGGCTGTTTTTTCTTCCTACTTTTCCCCTTCATTTCCGTATTTAACAATTAAATGCTGAACACCTACAGCATACCAGCACAGCACTAAACCAGAGGTCTTACATTCTGAATACTAAGTTGGTAAAAGTGTCAGGGAGATAGATACTATACTCAAAATTACACAAAGCATTTTTGTGCATAAATATGTACATAGTATGAAAATAAAGAGTCCTATGAGATCACGGTCTGGGCATGTCAGAAGACTTCTCAGAAAAACATAAAGGAAATGCTAACATTGCCCTTGTGAAAAGCAAGGGGAGGACTCCAAGCAGACACACCAGCATTTGCTGAAGTCTTAATATGGGAAAATCTCAATGATTTCTAAGCATTAGAAGGGGCCAGTGGGGATCTCAGAAACAAGGGGAGGAGAGAGACCGATTGGGACATATCAGAGAAGGGACCCAGTGATGACCATAGATGTGCACTGTAAAGTGGAAGAGAAAGGAAGTATGATGTGAGATTCCTGAAGGGGTAGCTCAGAAGGGAGAGAGAACATTGACTGGAGCAGTTAGCTCTGTGGGAGAAAAAGAGTGGGTTTAGGCTGGGAGTGAGTAGCTTGAAGCTACTTTATGAATAATGGCGTGCAAAGAAGTACACAATTTGTAGATCCCAGGCTTAAATTTGGACTCTAAAGATTAGATTTGGGAGCCATAAACCTGGAGTTTACAGCCAGGGCAAGAGCTGTCATCACCAGAGTACAAGGGTCAGAAGAGAAGGTGTCCCTGAAAAGAGCTCCTCAGAACACTCACATGTAAAGGCTAGGAAGGAGTGAAGAGAGGGAAGTGTCTAGGAGGGATGGTAAACTGTAAAAAATGCCACTGAGTGGTCCAGTGAGATGAAGACTGAGCCATATTTGACTTTGCCAGTAAAAGATTCCAACAACCAATAGCAGAAACAAGGGTGGAGTGACAAAGAAGGAAAATAAAGTGCCAGCTATTCATGTGAAGCTGGCAACCTTACAGTTAAAGTAGTCTATCCCACTAGCAAGTTTCCTTGATAAAAGAACAGAAAAGGGCCCAGAGAGATAGCACAGCGGTGTTTGCCTTGCAAGCAGCCGATCCAGGACCAACGGTGGTTGGTTCGAATCCCGGTGTCCCATATGGTCCCCCGTGCCTGCCAGGAGCTATTTCTGAGCAGACAGCCAGGAGTAACCCCTGAGCAACACTGGGTGTGGCCCAAAAACCAAAAAAAAAAAAAAAAAAGAACAGAAAAGAGGGAAAGTTGGCTTCACTGGACTGAGGCTTCACCACACAAAGGGTATGGGGGGTTGAAAGAATAAAAGTGATGGGCCATGGATCTAGTTGGTTAAGGTCATGGGAATATAACATGGAGATTTGTTGGTGAAACTACCAGATTGGGGGCCTACCTAAAGCCAAAGGCCCAGTCAGGGAATGTATCTGAGCAGATGATCTGGAAGTAAAATTGGTAGAAACCAGAGGAGAGAATCAGAGTTTAGATATTTCTTTGTAAATTATTGTTTTTCTTGGGGTTTTGGTGTTTTTTTTTTTTTTTTTTTGGTTTTGGTTTTGGTTTTGATTTTGGGCCAAACCAAGTATGCTCAGGGATTACTCCTGGCTATGCATTCAGAAATAGCTACTGACTTGGGGGACCATATAGGATGCTGGGGGATCAAACCGTCCTAGGTTAGCATGTGCATGGCAGATGCCCTACTGCATGCACCACCTCTCTGGCCCTTTCTTTGTGTATTATTAAGTCCAAATAGTGGCCATGGAAATCAATCCTTCAGCCATTTTTAAAAGAGGGGGAAGGGGCCAAGTGGAGATGAAGATAAGAACTTGCAAAGTCAAAGAAAAATGAGTTAATGTCACAAAATGGTCATACGTGGATAGTATTAAAAGTAGAGGGGAAAAAGAAAACATTTCAATGATCAGAACAAAAGATAAATATATTCTGACTGGGTGGTCAGTGACATCTTTGTAGTAGAAGTTGCCTTTCTTCCTGACTTGGAAAAAGAGGAGGAGTTTGAAGGCAAAGGTCACTTGGCTCGGAAAACAGGTAATGACCTCTCGACAACAGAGGCTACAAACAGAAAATCCCATTTTTCCCCATTCCCTGAGGTCTCCATGGTCCTCACCCATACCCCTCCAGGACCTTTCCTGACTTACCTGCTTGCTCTCTTTTACTACAGATGAGCAGCCAGCCTTCGAAGGAGAAGCCAGACTCTCACCGCAGGCCTCTGCTGCCTGAACCTCTTTCCAGCAGATACAAACTCTATGAGTCAGACTTCACCAGCCCGAGCTGGCCCTCAAGTCCCCAGGACGCCCACCCAGCTCTGCCCCTCCTGGAAATGCCCGAGGAAAAGGTGAGGAAGGTGGCTCCTAAAAGGTTCCTGGGAGGGGTGAAGCATAAAGGGGAAGAAGAAGAGGTGAAGGAGGAGAGAGGAAGGTGATGATGGATGCTGCTTTCTGGCTTCCTGTGCTCATGTGACAGAAAGTCATAGAAGGCCATGGCAGGAACTAGGGGTTACATGCCTCCAGCCAACGCATAGTTACACTCAGCATCTTCTTGACCTTAAAAAGGTGACAGCATGTGACACAATTTGAGGGAGAAGTCAAAACCATTTTTTTTAGCCCTGTCTCTGTTGACCTCAAAGAAGTCCTCAGTTCAAATGTAGCAACTCTTGAGCAGGGACACAGAGGCAGGCTGGCTTTCCTACTGATGAGGAGAAAAGAACATAGATGCAGGTTCTGTTCATAGAATCTGCTTGTGCAAGCCAAAATTTAGGGGCTCTCGGATCTTTCTTGATCTTGTCCATCACCCTTGACAGGGCCCTACCTGTGTACAGGAGACCTTCTAGGTTCATAAGAACATATCCAAGCTCTTTGAACTCCCTTCTGGAATCCCTTGAGCTTTTAATTATCCTAATTCCCCTTTCCTAAATCTGCCACTTCAAGAACTTTTTTTTGCAGTATTTTCTTTGCCTCTTAGTGGAAGGGTTAATGTTGAAGGTTGCTGCTCTCCATCTTCCTGGTTATATGATCAGAGATCACCCCTGGCAGGGGCAGGGGACCATATGACATGCTAGGGGTTGTACTTAGATCTATTGTGTAAAGGGCAAGTGCCTAACCCTTTTCACTATCTCTCTAGCCCAGGAGATATGTATTGAGACAGGAAGGAGTAGGCTGGAAAAGAATCTTTCCAATAGTAATGCTCAAGGGAATCATAATGTGAGCCATACAGCTAAATTTCAATTTTCTATCCACCCTTTTTTAAAAAAGCATTTTTAAAAAAGCAAGTAAAGTTATTTTTAAAAAATTTTAAGCAACTATATAATGACATAGAATATTATCTCAATATGTAATCATTGTAAAATCTTATTGAGACATTTGATATTTTTTTAATTAAGTCTTGAAAATCCACTTTGAGGAAATCTTGGTTGAGAGTAGGGACATGCCCGACTGCCTTCCATATTGAATGGTCAAGCAGACCATTCTGGCCAAAGCAGTGCACATAGAATGGAGGGCACCTAAATAAAAAAGGGTGTGCAATTCGCCTTGGTGTTCACTCACCTCCAATGAACATTAGCATTTGCCTCATTAGGAATCTGGGTTATATTAGGACTAGGAGTGTCTAAGACTTTTGTCATTGTCATAGATTGGGATTCCCAGGAAGTTGACTGTGAGGTATTGGGGGGCATTGCTTACAGAGTAAAGGCAATAGGTGTAGGCAGAAGTGGGGCTGTGGGCTGCTCTCAAAGTAATTTGAATGACCCCACAGTGGTGATGAAAGATTACATGGCCCCACATATTCACTCATTACTATGGCATCATACTAGTTCTGGTTCTACCACACACAGGCGTAGAGCACAATTTTTCAACTATTGTCATAACTACATATCAGTATCTTGGGTCTCCTTTATCAATTTTAGTTCAGTTTTTAGTTTCCTTGCCACCGTTATTCTGACAAGAAGTACATGGACTTTGCCAAATTGCTGAGAAGAATCCCTAGCAATGTATCCGGGGATCAAAGGTTAAGAAATCATGGTGGGGGGCCGGAAAGATAGCATGGAGGTAAGGCGTTTGCATTTCATGCAGAAGGTCATCAGTTCAAATCCCGGCATCCCATATGGTCCCCCATGCCTGCCAGGAGCTATTTCTGAGCTTGGAGCCAGGAGTAACCCCTGAGCGCTGCCGGGTATGACCCAAAAACAAAAAAAAGAAAAAAAAAAAGAAAAGAAAAGAAATCATGGTGGGCCAGAGAAATAGTGCAGGGATTGAGGTGCTTGCCTAACAAGTGGCCCATGCCTGTTGGATCCCTGGCTACTTACATAGTCCCTTGAAAAATACAGGAGTCAGCAGTCACTCCTGAGCACAGAGACAGGAATGGCCAGGAAGTCACTACAAAACAATAAATTGGAGGGTGTGGATTTGGGCCATATAGGATGCCAAGGATTGAGCCCTGGTTGACCACATGTACATGTCGACCATACTATTTCTTAAATCCTTCCCCCTCCATTTTTTTAAAGAAAAGAAGAGAAATTCTTCTATGAAAAGTAGCCATCTTGGACTGCATTAGTCACAGATGTATGCATGAGCTTTTGTCCTAGAATCCAAAATTCCTACCACCTTCCCTATTCCCAAATAACCCTGGTCTTGAATAATTAAATTCTTTGTTATCTTGTCATGACTTCTCCGGAAAGGATCTTCGATCATCCAATGAAGACAGCCACATTGTGAAAATGGAAAATCCTCGTGACAGGAGTAAAAGGAGAGAAAGTGAGCCAACACATCGAGGTTCTGCTGGTCAGGGTGGTATCAGCCTCTTCCAAGCACTGGGCTACCTCACTGGTGAGATGAAGGAGTGCAGAAGCTGGCTGAAAGGTAGGTAGAGGCACAAAGAGATGACGGTCTCACGTCTGGGGAGAGAGCCACTCTTAGTTACATCAAAGTGGGGTTACCACTATTTGGGATCTCCCTGTAAATATAACCTACCCACAATCTTGAAATTCTCACTAAATGCATTTTACTGATTTTTATTGCTCATATGTCTCCTCTAATGCAATATATATAGGATGACCACATTAGCAATGTGTATGTCATTTGCCACCCCCAATTTGGTCATTCCTGGTCCTCTAGTGACCAAAAAAATACCCACCTGGGTGTTCCAGAGTGCTTTCCTTTTCTTGTTACCTAAACTAAATTCTACAGCCAACACCCCTCTGCTTCCTTTGCCTTGCCCCCACTGAAGTTTGCTGTCACAGAAACCAGCCCAGAGGCCAAATGTATGGTTTATTTTCTAAACCTGCCTTCTGGTCCTCAGTCCAACAGGACTGCCATCATGTCTACCAGGTTCTCTTCTCCACAAGCTTTTTTTTTTTTTTTTTTTTTTTTTTTGCTGTTCAGCATCACATAAAAAGATTAACAAATGCCCAAAAACAATAGAAATTAAGGACATGATAAGTGGTCTTAAGTAGGAACCTTGTTACTTTGGGCAGTGTGAGGACAGGACAGTTGAGACTACACTGCAGTTATCTGGAAGAAGGTGATAAAGTTATGGAACCCTCTCTATAACAGTAATGTAAACCATAGCACCTGAGTTGTTTTTTAAATGCCTGTCATAGAGACAATGTGGGGGTGGGAGGGTGACTGAGGATATTGGTAGAGGGAAGCAGACACTAACTAGTTAAGGGATTGGTGCTAAAACAGTGTATGTCTGAAACGCAACCATGAGTAAATTTTGTAATTCATGGTGGCTAAATTTTTTAAAGTTTACTTTCCTTCCTACCCTTTCCCTTGGACCATAATTTCTCTTATAATACTTTCTTACCAAACCAGTCAACAGATGGATGGATGGATGGATGGATGATCTATGAGTCACTGCACAGTTCTAGGTCTAAGACTAACAGCCACTGACTTGGCAGGCCCCTGGAGGCATGAACTGGTGGCCAGACTCAATCAAAACCTATTCCTGGCTGCATCTCCCAGGTGGCACGCCACCCAGCAGTCCCGCAGGGAAGCACGGGACAGCCCACTGATGCTCTGCTCTCTTTCAGATAAGCCCCTGGCCTTCCAGTTTACAGACTGGGTCCTGAGGGGTGTGGGCCAGGTTATGTTCGTCAACAACCCTCTCAGTGGGCTCGTTGTCTTCATTGGGCTCCTGATCCAGAACCCCTGGTGGACGATTGCTGGGGGCATTGGCACTGTGGCCTCCACCTTAACTGCCCTTGCCTTGAGTCAGGACAGGTAGGGACCTCTCTATGGGAAGTCTTGGAGACTTGGCAAGTGTGTGGGCGTGTGTGGACACCCACGTGCGTGTGAGTGTGTGTGTGTGTGTGTCAGAGGCAGCTAGGTCTGCCCAGCACTCACCCAATAAGCTGCTTTCTTGTGCAAGTGTCAGAAGTGCCCACTAAATAACATCAAACCCACTTGCCCTGTCACCCTTTCCCCCAGGTCGGCCATTGCCTCTGGACTCCATGGCTACAACGGGCTGCTAGTGGGGCTGCTGATGGCAGTGTTCTCTGAGAAGCTGGACTACTTCTGGTGGCTTCTACTTCCTGTCACGTTCACTGCCATGGCCTGGTGAGGCAACTTCCCTCTCTTCTTTCATCCCTGCATCCCCCAAGGGGTATGGGTCTCACAATGGACAGGGGCCTGCACCACGGTGGAGCACACTGCGCGGTCTCACAAGATACCCTGTTAAAACTCATGTTCAGTTACAACACAAAGAAATCGTTTTGAATTGCCACTCACAGGGATTCTGAAAGCAGCAGAGGAGCACCCTTTTCTCATTCGGTCATTCTGATGACCATCCTTAATACCAGTAGTGAATGTACATTGAGTATCTCCTTCATGCCATGCATTATGCTAGCTATTGGGGGCAATTATAGGGCCCAGTTTCCAAGCCCACACATGTGGAGAGTCCAGAGTCCACTCCAAGACTACAAGGCATCAGTGCTGATGTCTGAAACCAGAGTCTTCACTATGAAACCCGAAGCTACATGCTGATTTTCTCCCTTGTGACTTAAACAAGGCTCTAAAGCAACAAAATTACCTGTGACAAAAGCTTTCTTGGATGAGAACATCTGAATTCAAAGCATAGTTCCTCCAACAAGAAGGTGACCTTGCTGAACAATCACTTGGCAAAGACAAAACACAGAGTAACAAAAGACTGGTTGAGTGAAGGGTATACTAGGGCTTTCCCGTAGATCATCCTTAATTCTATTGAATTTACAGTCTGCCTGTTAAGGCCCCTTTCCAAACACACTTAGGAGCAAGTATGTATCACATGGGGGCGGGAAGTGGGGTGACCTCATCACCTACCTTTTATGCTCACACACTCCCAGAAGTGCTGGTGGTGATTTTCAGCATCTCTCCAAAATAAATATCTTCCATTAGTTTCAAAGTCTGGAGTTACTAAAAAAAGTTAGTTTAATTTAATTTAAGTACTTTTCCATTGCTTTTTAATAGAGCATGCACATAAACTACTACGTTAAGAATTCTGGGCAATCTATGTTTCTTCTTGGGGTTCCTGGCTTTCTTAATCCTTTAGGGACAAAGCTAAAACAGTTGTTTCTTACAATTCACTGGCCCCATTTTTAATCTCTGCTACCACATGCTAAAGCAGTCTTTTTTGCCGAGATTTCCTTTCTGGCCTCACACAATGAAATAACGAGGAGGAAGAGATGTGTCTTCATTTATATATATAATAGGCTAAATCACTCCTGGAACACCACACTGGGAACAGTAAATCTGCAGTTGCTACTTCCCCATTTCAGAAGCAAGTAGCCACTGAGCACCCTGCTCTGGGCTGAGCTCTATGTACTGACTCCTGGAATTCAATAATCCATTCCTATGGTCCTTGAAACCAAATCCATGTGTTAGGAATGTTCCTCTGACATTTTCCTGATGTTTCCAACATATATTTGTGAGAGCCTGCTGCTGGGTGTGAGGACTTTTCTAGGTGTTAGATGTTGCAGGTGGTAAGGGGAGTCTTCGCCCTCTTGGTGATTTCCTTCTTGGCAAAAAAATGAATCAATACATGCATGTATAATGACAGAAAGGAAGGTCATGTTATAAGGAGGGTGAGTGCTTTGAAGAACAAAAATCAGGATAAATATGACAGAGCTCAACTTCAGAAGAAGTGGTCAGGAAGGCCAAATGCATCCAACTGGAGATCAAGGTAAAGGGATTTGCAAAGACAACCCCCCTCCCTCCCGCCACCACATATGGAGAAGTGAGATGTAGTCAGGAAATAAGGATGATAATGACAGGAGAGAGAGATTCCTAACATGCTGACCCTGTAAGTCTCTTGATTTTTATGACAACCTTGCTGGGGAGCAGTTAAAGGCTTTAAGTGGATAAATGATCAAATATGGCCTCTCCTTAAACAACTCCAGTGGGTAGATTTAAATTGGAGGGGTGTTGGGTGTATTGCATATAGTGGAGAATATGCTCTAATTACCTTTGGAGGGATGGAGGGCTTTGACTCAGGATGATGTCCATGAGGCTGGTAGAGAGTGGTTAAATTTTCTTAGAATATTATGGAAAACAGAAACAATAAGACTTTCTGGGAGATAATGAAGAATGAGGTAGGGACAAGAAAGAAAGATCAGCATACTCCTATGATTTTCCAAGTGAATGAAAAGATGAAAAGAGAGACCAGAATAATAGCACAGCGGTAAGGCATTTGCCTAGCAAGCAGCCAACCCAGGACCTATGTTGGTTCAAATCCCAGTATCCCATATGGTGCCCTGAGCCAGAAGTAATTTTTTAGTGCAGAGCCAGTAGTAACCCATGAGCACCACTGGATGTAGCCCAAAAACAAAACAAAATAAAAAGGATGAAGAGAAAAGCAGATTGGTGGTGGGAGATAAGACATGAATCTTGAGTTCTTTGTAAACACCTTTAACTTGAGATTCCAAGCAGAAAGCTTGAGAAGCAGTTAAGCTTCTCAAGAGCTAGAACTTAGTGACACTGTCCATATTTGGAAAATACTTCAGCCATAGAGAAAAGAATACCACCAAGAAAAAAGAAAGTTAAAAAAAAAAAAAAGAAAGAAAGCCCTATAGAAAGCCATGGGACTTTTGATATCCATTGTCTGGTAGAGTAGACCTAGAACCAACTAGAACCAATGGAGATTTAAGAAGGAGCAGCCAAACTAATGCAGACATAAAGTATTTCTGTTCAATCTCGGGAGTTTATAAGCTAATGGAGAATGGCTGAATTTGGCAAAATGGATGTCACCTGTACAAGATAATTCCTGGGATGTGGTAGAGCACAGATCAAATCGAAGAAACGTTAAGAAAGACTGGGAATAGAGTCAACAAGAAGAAACAATACTTTTTGAATTTTTGCAAATTATGCTTACAGTTTACTATAATGTAAATATTAATGCTTTAGGCATAGTGTTACTGCACCACACCAACCAACAAAGTGCCAATATTCTTCCACTTCTGTCCCTTTTCATCCACCCCCTCTTCCCCTGTCTTTGGTATTCTCAGTTATGTGGTCAGAGCCTAAAGCTTTGTTTTCAATGGATACATTTATTCCCTTGATGTGTTTTTTGAATATATGCCAATATGTATGAGAGCCTCTGATATTTGAAACACAATAGTTTGAGAAGTATTTCTCTGAATGGGAAAGGGGGCAATAATTGGAAGAAACATAAATCAAAAAGGGGGAATTTTATTTTTTCTCTTGCAATAAATTCATTGTAAGTATTTTGTTTTTATTAAATAATTTATTTATTTAAACATTGTGGTTACAAAATTTTTCATAGTGGGTTTTAGTCATCGAATGTGGTACATTACCTTTACCAGTGTAACTTTCCTGACATCAATGTTCCCCATCTCCCTCTTTTCCTGCCTGTCTTCAGGACAGACATTCTATTTTTCTCTCTCTCACTATCATTGTCATGGTAGTTGTCAGTGTAATTAGTGCTCTAACTGCACTCACTGCACTTTGTGGTAAGCTTTATATCATGGGCTGGTCCTTCAGGCCCTCATCTTTATTGTCTCTGGGTATTATTACCACACTGTCTTTTGTTTTTCTTAAATCCCACAAATGAGTGAGACTATTGTGTGTCTATCTCTCTCCCTATGACTCATTTTACTCAACATAATAGTCTCCATGTCCAACCATGTATAGGCAAATTTTATGACTTCATTTTTCCTAACATCTGTGTAGTATTCCATTATGTATATGTACCACAGTTTCCTTAGTTGGGCACCTGGGTTGTTTCCATATTCTGGCTATTGTAAACAGTGCTGCAATGAACATAGGAGTACAGAGGACATTTTTTTAAATAATAGTTTTATTGTGACCAAAAAGTGAATAACAAATCTTTCACAGTAGTATTTAAGGTGCATAGTGACAATGAATCAAGGCCATTCCCACCACCAGGGTTGTCCTCCTCCCTCCACCCCTTTTCCCATCATGTGACCCATGTCTCCCCTTTGTCCCCCCTAGTGCTAGTGAAACTGCTCCCCTCTATGTATAGCTTGTTGTAGATAGCTTGTTGTAAATAGTTCATTGTAGTTGTTGTTGACTTTAGGTGTGATGTTTATGTTGGATCATTTTTTAATTCCACTCATGTTCATATGGCTGTTTGGTCCTGGTACCGTTCATTTTATTTTCCCCCTCAATTCACGAGGCAGAACAAAATGATTCACGTTGTCTGCTGAAAGAGAAAAAAAAGAAAAAATATAGCAGCTACCACCCCAAAAATAAATAAATAAATAAATAAATAGCACCTAGCAGCAAAAGAATCACCAAATAATAACCACAACAGTGAAAAAAGAAAAATAAAGAAAAAATGAAGAGAGAAGTAAAAAAGAAAAAGAAAAAGAAAGTTGTGCTAGTGTGGCAAGGTTTTGTGCTCCCCCTTTTTTTCTTTTGCATAGGCACAATGAGTATTGGGGAAGTAAGAAAGGGAATTCCTTTGGCCTAAGAGATTCAGGGTTTCTTCGCCCTTGATGCATACTATCATGGGAACAACTACTGGCTATGTACATGCTCATTACCACACCTCAGGGTCTTTTTTTTGCAGTGCCAGAAAACTTTCCACTCAGTTGTGGATGATAAAATCAGGCCTCTGTAGCTAGAGATTTTGGTATTTGCATTGGTCATAGGACAAGGTCTAGGATAGAGTCTTTATGGTTCTAAAAATTCTGTTCCATCATTGTTGTTGTAATCAGTCTTCTGTAATAAGTGGTCTTGGTTTTTGCTCAGATCCTAGACTAAAGCCTAGGATAGTCTTCCTTATGGTTCCCAAATGCTCAGTCTCCATTGTCAAAGTTGAACTTCTGTAATTAGAGATCTTGATTTTTGTACAAGTCCTAGGCTACAGCATAGGGTAAGATTTTTCTTATTGGTCCCAGGATAAGTTCTGCCCAGTCATGGTTGTGAAAGTCAGTCTTCTGTAGTTAGTGCTCTTGGTTCTTGCACATATCAAAGGATGCCATGTCTTCTGATTTCCTCTTACCATTAGGTGATGTGATAGGACAACCTGCTCTTAGTTCAAGTTGTTGTTTCCTCGTTGTCAGGATGTCATATCAGAATTGGCGCAAATTGATGCCAGAGCAGTGTTAGAAATTTCCCAGTGGAGTTTGGTTCCTGGTGTTGTTGCAGGGAACTATATCAGTTCTACGTCTGGGATCTAGGGTTCAGGGTTGGACTAACACTTAACACTGTCCAATCTCATGGAGACTGAATTATATCTACATGACACATGTTTAGGGAGGGAGGTGCCCTGTGTTTTAAAAAAAGTATGAGTTCTTATCCCTAGAAGATAAGATCTTGTCTCTGTGTATATGGTTTCCCCTGTTTTACTGTGCCTATAGAAAAGCATATGGTGTCATATTGCATTGTTGGTGTTATTGTGGGTAAGAGTGACAGGCTACACAGTCTCTGTGCTCTGGTTTTGACCTGAGCTTTTAGCCCAGGCAAGACTTTTTCTTCTCAGTTTTCATACCAAGCAGAACCAAAGCCTGTGAGGATAAAGAATAGAACAAATAAATAAAACTGAATTTAAAAAAGTAATTGAAGAAAACAATTGATGGAGTAGGCTACCTTTATATTTGGGAATAAACACCCTAAGATGCATTATTATAAAGATATTAAACATGCAAAGGCAATATAGGCCTCCCAATCAGGTCTTTTGAGATATTCTTGTGAGAGGTGAAATCCAAGGCACTTTTTTTTATCACACACCTTGGTCTTGAGTTTGAGACATGATTTGCAGCATTATGGAATCAGGTAGTGTCCTTGACCTGGGGGTCTTTCTGAAGCTGAAACTGGTACCATGCAACAGAAGTGAATGAGAAGGGCCACATAGCATGAGTCAGCAGGCATGTTGGTTGTAGTTTCTTGCGGGGTCACGAGTTGTGGGACTGAGAGGATGTCTTTTTGTTTAGGTGCTGGGTGGTGATTTGTTGGGGCAGGAGGTAGGTCTTGGTGCCTAATGAGCTAATAACTAAGGTTAAAGAGAGTTAAATAAGGAGGGATAATGGATCAGGATTTGGGGGTGAGAAGGTAGAAAAAATTCTAAAGTGGGGGGAGAGGTAGTATATAAGAGGGGCTATATACACTATAGACATGGATTGTTTACAGTGTAAGTTTGGCAGTCAGAGAGAAGACCACTGTATAGAAACTCATGCACACATATAAACAGACTTTAGATATCTATTTGAGTATTATCCTCTGGGTCTTGGGCATTCTATTTCCTTTCCTAGGAACAATCTAAAATTATGAGCACTGTGGAATAATGGTTAAAAAGTATTGTTGCCACGCGGGCGCATTAGCACCCACACGCTTTTGAAAATAAGACTAGTGAGAAAGGACCCTCCTGCAAGGGGGTGCACTGCATAGGCCCATTTATGGCTATGGAAGGGTCTGATTTCCCTTCCCCCACCACCACCAAAGACCCAGCTTCCCAGCCTTGCCCTGAAGGTCTGATCTGGCATGGGGAGTCCCCTACCCCTGCACTAGTGCTCAGTACAGGGGGCTTTTCACCTAGCTCCCCCACTCAGTGACCCCCACATACCAGTTGTAAGAGTAACAGTGAATCCTGGCATGTGAGGTCTACTGAAGCAGTCTCTAGCCTCACCTAGGCTTTTTGCATTAGGGGAGGTGTGTCTCCCTGCCCCCTATCCCCCAGAAACCCAGCTGCCCAGCCTTGCCCTGAAGGCCTGGTCTGGCATGGGGGGTCCCATACCCCTGTACTAGTGTTCAGTACAGGGGGCCTGTTGGCTAGCTCCCCCTCTCAGTGACCCCCACAGACCAGTTGTAAGAGGAACAGTGAAATCCTGGTGGGGTCTGCTGAAGAGGGCATTTTTTTAGGCCGTTATGAATTACAAGTCTTTCACAGTTGTATTTCAGGTGTTTAGTGACAATGAATTAGGGCCATTCCAACCACCAATATTGATGTCCCTCCACCATAGTTCCCAGCATTAATCCCAAACCTCCACTCCTAGCCTTCGGACTAGTGTAACAGGTCCATTTTGTGCTTAGTTTGTTATAGATTGGGTCTCTTGATTCTGTTGTCATTGACTCTGGCTTGGGTATTTAGATCTGACCTCCTTTTTTTTTCCCACTCAATGTTCCAGAGGGCATTTTTATATTGTGTTTTTGTGTTTCTAGGGTATATATCTAGTAATGGTGCTTCTGGATCTTATGGGAGCTCAATTTCTAGGTTTTTTGAGTAATATTCATATTGTTTTTCAGAAAGCTGGACTAGATGGCATTCCCACCAGCATGATGAGAGTTCAAAAACAGGAGTTTTACAAGTAGAAGATAATACTAGAGCATGTTTAATAGTTATCTGAGAACAATACAGAGATAGAGGAAAGGAAATACTGTGACAAGTTGGATCTGTAAGTCTAGGGAAAAGAACCAACCTGATCAAAAAGCATAGATACTGAAATTGTATGAGAAAGAGAGAGTTGGAGTGTAAATCAGGAAAATAAACTATGAATTATCTGGTCCTGCCTATTTTCATTTTTTGTTTGTCAGTTTTGGGGCCATCCCAATGGTGCTCAGGTATTACTCCTGGTTTTGTACTCAGAAATTACTCCTGATTGGCTCAAAGGACCATATTGGATGCCGTAGGTTGAACCCAGGTCAGCAAGGCAAATGCCCTACCTGCTGTCCTATTGCTCCAGCAGGTCATGACTGTTCTCTTACCAAAGAAAAGCAAGGTGGGCAGGGTAGTAGATGAAGGTAAAGGGAAGTAAACACTGGAGTGGAGGAATGGAATAATGTGATACTGGTTGTGAGGCAAATTGGAAATTCTTTTGGTTGTGTAACAGGGGCATCAGGTAGTCTTAAATGTCTATGTTAAATCCATTATCATTAATTAGAGTCTCACCAACTAGATCTTATAATTTCACATTTTGTCTTGGGCTTTCAAATTTAGAGATATGTGGTAGGTGTCTGGTGAGGTAGATCCATTAAGAAGACTCAAGGTAAGGGAGATGAATGGCTATAGAAGTTAGAACTTGCACCCGTCCATCTATCTCCAAATTCATTGTCTCAAAGGAAGAGGTCAGAAGGTTACAAAAACCCTGAAACTTCCTTTTCACTGGATGAATCCCAGAGTAGTACCAAACATTTCTGCTGAATCCAAGTCTTGAGATTACCTATGTCCCTGCAATCACCTCCTGGAAGGGCAGGCTCAGAGTGTTACCCTAGCCCAGACTGCAGCCTTTGTGCATCTTCATGGTCCAAGGACAATATATGGCATTTTAAAATGATCATAATTGGTTTCATTTTATTGAAACCAAAGTATTTTAATTATTTTATAAAGTTTTTATTTTTAAAAAAAATTAAACTTTATTGATTGATTAGTTGGTTAGTTGGTTTTGGGGCCACTCCTAACGGTGCTCAGGGATTACTCCTGGCTCTGCACTCAGAAATCGCCCCTGGCAGGGTGGGGACCATATGACATACCAGGAATCGAACTAGGTCCCTCCTGGGTCAGCCACGTGCAAGGCAAATGTCCTCTCCGGCCCCTGTAAAGTTTTCTACTCAAAACAAGTTATAATACTTTAAAGTGTGTTTCTTGATGGTATGGTCCTAAATTAAGCACCTCATTCCAATCCCAGATCAATGTCATTAGATATTCCAAAGAGCCAAGCATGGTCATGTGAAGGGAAGGGAACAGTCAATGATACAGTTTCCACAGCTGCAAAAATACCATGACAGTAATGAAGTTTTTTGCCCTTTATCTTCAGCCCAGTCCTTTCTAGTGCACTAAATTCCATCTTCAGCAAATGGGACCTCCCTGTCTTCACTCTGCCCTTCAACATCATAGTGACTCTATACCTGGCAGCCACGGGTCACTACAACCTCTTCTTCCCCACGAAGCTGGTGGAGCCTGTGTCTTCAGCGCCCAACATCACCTGGACAGAAATAGAGATGCCTTTGGTAAGTTACCTCATGACAGGTGAGTTGGGAGCTCAGGCTTCACCACAGATCTCTCAGTAAACAATTGGGGTGACTAAGGCTCTCAGCTTTTCTCATTGACTTCACTATATGCTGAGTCTTGGTCATGAAGAGTGAGGAAAGTGTCACTGCCACACCAGAGGTTCTTTAACAAACCTTCCCTGAAGATCGTATGTGCTGGGGTCTTCATCAAACCCATGGAATCTACAGAGGAATGTCCCCACTATGCCTTCATGTGGTCTATACTGCATAGTGGGAAACAGATCTGAAGCAAGAAGACAGAGGAGGGTTGGCAATACAAACGGTGGCATTGAGGAAGCAAGGAATGAAGTAAAATTTGTAAATGATTGTAATAATTAGGGTTTTATAAAGAAAATATCAATAGAAGAGAGGGCTGAATTGTATGTACTTTTCATATAAGGGTACTCAAGCATGCTTGATTGTTCCCCACTTGAACATTGGTAGATATATGCAGACAATTTTTAATTGTCAATAGAGAGATCTAAGGGTTCTCTTTGTCTGTAATGAGTGGAGGCTGGAGAAGGGGAGTAATTATAGTGACAGGACAGCTCTTGCCTGTAGCAAAGGAGCTTCCCATCCAGCTGGGAATCCTGCCAAAGCTGAGGAGCCTGCTTTATGTCCTCTCCTGACAAGCTTGCAGATATATGACAAGATTGCAGATATTGCAATCTCTAGATGTTGAAGCTAATGGGGTAAAATAAAGGCCTAACAAGATTAAGTATGCATAACTGGAAATTTTTTGGCCATGTTAATGAGACTGGAGCCAAGCTCAGTTAGTACAAAGGCAACAAATTATATCAAATACTCTTCCAAACCTTTAATTTATTAACTCATTTCACCCTCATAATATCCCAATAGTGTAAGTTCAATCATAAATCTCACTTTATTGATGAAAAAACTGTAAGGCACAGAGGGTTTGTTGTTCAACCAACCAAACCACAGCTGGTGCCAGGGCTTAAAACCCAAGTTTCAAACCACCAACTTAGTCCCAGACCAGACAGACACACCTGTAAAAGGAATTGCAGTGAGGGAAAGTCACAACCCCTCAAGACACTCATGAGTGTTGTTATCTTCTTTCCATTCTAGGGAAATCTATCTTGCTTTATTTTAATCCAGTGATTCTCGCTCTGCTTTCCAGATAAATCCAGAATCATTATTTCCAGAATCTCTTGACTCATAGAAAATAGAATCTATTCTTCAAATACTGTATGTAAAATCTGAAACATCATCAGCCAGCCCAACTCCTCATCTGAATTTGCTCTAGTACCCCCCCCTATTGCAGGTTGCTTAGCCTTCAGAGGTGCCCATGACTACAGGGTAGGGTACCCAGCACAGGTTCTTTGAAAACAACGACAAACTATCCCTACAGATAAGGACAAGATATTGCTCCTAGGAGCAAACTTTCTTTTAAAAGTTGTGTTAGGAATTCAAGTGTCAGTGTTAGAGCTTAAATGAAGAAAATGAAAAAGTCAGAGCCCTGCACTGAAAGAAAGACCCAACTCTCAGAGGGCAAATGGTTGGGGTAGGTACAAGAACAAAATCCTAAATCTCACACCATTGATAAAGTCACTAGTGATCACTCTTCAGCTCACTGCCTTTGGAGCACTGGCCACAATCCCTGAGACCTGCCAGAAGCACAGTCCATGTGACCAGGTAGAGTGACATTGTAAGAGACTGGATAGCCTCACTAACTCTGTAGATACAAGACTGGAAAGGCCCAGACAATGGGTGCTTCTTGTTCATCTTCAAGCTAAGCAGAGGGTAGTAGAACCCAATTCCATTTATCCTGATATCCCGACTCACCCTCTAAACTCTCACCACACACCACTCTAGCCTCAGGTTCCACCTCTTCCACATTGAGTCTTTAAGAATCCATGGCCTGAACTTTTTCTTCAAAACAATGGAGGGAAGTGACTTTCTTTCCACTTAGTTGGGCTGGGTTGCTTTAGGAGGATGGCCCAGAGTCAGGAGGTCAGAGCTCAGTAAATTTCCAGGCACACCTGACTGCCCTTCCCACCACCTTGTGGGTTACCTCATGGGGACCTGGTGGAGGGGACATCAAGGCCATTGTGCACAAGCTAAACTCTGGGTTGTAGGGGGAAGCTTCCTTCCAAACCCAGGCTCCTTTCCAAGGCATCTTGTTCCCTCATTCCTCTCATTCTTGACTATTTGGGCTTAACATCAGTGTTCCAGAAGGGAAAGGTAAAAGAATTCCCCATTGCATTTCATAGCCTTTGAGAAGACATAACTATTTATTGAATACCTATAATTTTGTTTCTCACACTGCTTTGTAAACACATTGTTTTCAAAGTTCTTATAGAGGTCAGAAGAACTCAAAGAACTGGGATACATGCTTTGCATACAGGAGTCCCAGGTTCCTGCCTTATATCGCATTATCCACTGAGCACCATAGGGTAGGGTTCCCACAAAAATAACATTTATTCAAGAGTTTTTTCTTGCCCACTTTACTTTATTCTTCTAGTTTCTTTGTTAAAAATTAGGAGGTCTGTATCTGGACTTTCACTTCTATTCTCCTCTCTCAAAATAAGCCTTTATTCCAGTAGCATACCATCTTGATCACTGTAGCTTTGTAGTATAATTGAAATTTGGAGAAAGAAAAAAGTTTGAATCATTTTAAAGCTAGAAGAGGTCTAGGTGAAGGCATCCTTCTTGTGCTACGCAGGAAAGTGCCAGCATTTAGAGTGTGACAACACTGATATGCCTCTACAATGAGTGCACACAAAGGCCCCTGAAACTCTTAGAGTCCCCTGATTCTAGATCAGAGCTTCCCCAAACCTACCAATCTTCTTTCTTTTCTTTAAACCCTGAAAGACTGCCAGATTGATGTGGATGATCAAGCTGGGTAGGAAAAGATCACCTGACATCATGCCCATGAGTCCACTGTCACCCATTGATTCTCAGCTCAGTGGGTGTAGGTGTAGTATCTTCTCCAGATGTTCTGTATAAGGCAAATGGTTCTTGTAGAACAAGGGAATTGTCTCCTCCTCTTACCTGGTCCCCACACCTAGGGGAGCTCTGAGTGTGCAGCAACACCCGAAAGAATAGGGTTCAACTTCAGAAGCTAGACTAATTTTGACCACCAATAAGCTGGGTAACCTAAAGTCAAATCATCCATCCATCAAGAAACTCAGGGATCTGTCCTATATCCTTAAAATTTAATGGATTTCAGAAGCTTTAGAGGAATTTCCAAAGTGATTTGAAATCCCTAGTGGCAATGAAGGAGAAAAGTGCTCTCTCCTCTCCAAGAATAAGACATGTGCCCCTCGAAGTATCCACTCATGCTCCTAGTGGGAAAGCTGCCTGTTTTGCAGGAGGGGTGCTGAGATGCCTGCCAGGTGGTGGAGTGAGGAGCAATTTGTTATGGTTTGTGGTCCCCAGTGTTCTGTCACACACTGGAGGGCACAGCCATTCCCACCTTCCAGCCCATTACTCTCACAAAAATTGCTCTGTCCAAACCCTGGGGCCTGGTCATTATGAGCCCATGCTCCAGTGACCAGATTCTGTTGACTTTGCAGCTGCTACAAGCCATTCCAGTTGGGGTAGGCCAGGTGTATGGCTGTGACAATCCCTGGACAGGTGGCGTGTTCCTGGTGGCCCTTTTCATCTGCTCACCGCTCATCTGTCTGCATGCTGCCATTGGCTCCATCGTGGGAATGCTGGCAGGTAGGCCAGCCCACTCTGCAGGGAGCCTGGAGGGCATTCTCCCAAGACCATTTCTCCCCCCCGCCACAAAACAAAATGTTCAAGCCTCCTTCCCTTGGCTTCTATTTCTAAACTATGTTTTGATGAGGGTCTCTTTTCCTGACTTAAGTCTCTAAAAGAAGCAGCTTGCAACAGGGCAGGGATGCAAGGAACCTGCAAACCTGCTTGGCTGCAAACTGAGCCATCAGAACTAAGAGGGGAGAGGATTGTGGATGGGAGCAGAATTGACTCAGCAGGGAGAAATGGCCCAGGCCTGGGAAACTGGACTGCCATTGACCAATGATGATTTAGCATTGCCAAGTGTATGTGTGTGTTTGTGCAGACATTTCTGTATGAATACGTATATGAATATGTTACTTATTCCTATGTTTTTTCCAAAAATACCTTGGAAGCAGAACTTAAGAAAAACTCTAGGGGCTAGATAGATACTACAAAGGTCTGTCACTTGCCTTGCATGTATCTGCATTGGCAAAGACCCTGTTTTGAATCCCCTAACACTGCATATGTTCCCTGATCAACTCCAGGGATCAGTAAGTATCAATCTAGGAATAGGTGCTGAGTAACTCCAGGTGCAAAAATTAAAATCTAGAAACATTTTGGAAATAATTTTAATCTAATCCAAAATTCCAAAGATGAAAAGCAGTGTGTGAGGTACCTGTGAATTCTTTATCCAGATTTAACTATTGCTCACTTCCTTCTACATCTGCTGCAGCAATTCTATCCTCCGCATGCCTGGAGATCATTGTTCTGCAGGAGCTTTCCTATGAGATATTTTGGTGAAATTTCAGCCACTGAAGCCTAAAAAAGTGGGGAAGACCTGGAGCACCTCTATTCTGTATCCATGCACCCTCCATGTTAGATCTTTGCTCTTTGAAAACCACTGCTCTTTTCTCCTTGTAGTGGGTGCTCCCCTGTTGGTTCTAGAAGGGGTGAGGAGTGAGGTCATCCTAAAGACTGGCACCACCAGGTGACACAGAACCCACAAGAAACACCTCCCACCCCTTCCTTCTCCCACAGCTCTCACAGTGGCCACACCCTTCGAGAAGATCTACCTGGGCCTCTGGAGCTACAACTGTGTCCTCTCCTGTATTGCTGTTGGTGGCATGTTCTATGCCCTCACCTGGCAGACCCACCTGCTGGCCCTTGTCTGTGGTGAGTATTTGGGAAAATTGGCAACCAAGTTAATTCAGCTTCTCATCTCCCCACCCCACCTCTTTACATGAAAAGGGGAGACCGTGAATCAGAGCTCGGCCTTTGGGAGAGAAGAGCTATCCCTCCTGGGGTGATGAGGGATACAGGTTCAGTGCTGGTCCCAAACAGTGGAGGCGTTGCTAAGTATTTTCCCTTCAGAACAAACTGACTGTTGCTGCTTGTCAGTGCACATGGCGCTGGAGCATGTACAAGGAAAACGCATATGCTTTCCCATGTGCCCTAGTGGCAATCATCCCTCTCACAATCACTCTTCCTTCAGCATTTCTAGAACTCCACAAAGTGCCAAGTATTAGGCTGTTTAAGGACAATTAAAGTGATGCCCAATCCCTCACGAAGTCATAGTGGAGCAAAAATAGTAGCGCAAATGTTGATGAAGTCTTTAGTGATGATGACGAGATTGTTGGAAAGAATCAGTGAGGTGATGCACCTAGGAGCACGAAGCTCTCTGAACATCTTAACCTAGCACTATGGAAGCCTGTTTCCCTTTGGGTCAAGGGAGAATGTGCTGTCCCAAGAAAAAGTTGACAAAATCCTACAATAGAAGGTCCCAGCATCAAGCTCTGCTTTATGCAGGACAATTCACTCATCCCACCAGGTATAGCAGTCAGCACAGTTTCACAAGGGAGGCCATGATAAGGGCTGTTTCATGTGTCCTCAGATACAGCTATTTCAGGCAGAACTGCATCCACTTTCCCTTCAGCCTTCCTGCCTTGGAACCGTTCCATTCTCTGGAAACAGCAGGTGTCTTGTAAGCCAAACTAGAGACAAAGAACAGGATGGTATCCAGAGAACCTGTATTTCATCCCTTGTGTGTGTGGAGAGTGTCCATGGTATCTGTGCCCCTTGTAGCTCCCCAGTAGTCAGCGTGAGGCTGAACATGGATAGTCAGGATGTGTTGCATCAAAAGTGCCAGTTCATTGAGAGGCTTGGGCTATCACAGGCCCTTCAGAGAAGTGTCCTGTCCATAGGGCTACTTCTATCTAAGCTGGTGTACCTGTCAGGTGGGATGTGAAGTTCATCTCCACACACTACAAGTGGAATTTGGTTTGGAAAAGAATGGAGACAGTGTTCTGAACAGAGAATCTGAAAGAACAAAGGCCCAGTGCCAGAAAAAGCTTGTTCTAAGGTGCCAGGACTGGAATGAGAGCCCCTAACTGTCCTGTAGACCAGTTTCTAGGGATTAACTCAGGATTCCAGGCCATGAGGAGAGAACAACCAACAGCATCATAGCAACTCAGAATCTCATAATATAAAGTCTCCTAAGGGCTGTATATATTTATTATATTTATTCATATACACTCTAAGGAGTCTAACTTTTCACCCCTAAACAAGTAATTAGACATCGAGTCTTTGCTCCACCATCCGCAAGCTCATTGAGAAGACAAAAGATGCCTCCTGTGCCCCCAAAGAATATAGTATTTTCATCTCTGCCCCCAATGCAAACAGTCTGATGGGCAAGAGGTCACACCCAGCTGTAGAGGTGGCTCAGGAGAGCAGGTCAACAGGCAAACGGTGCAGCACAGACACCCAGATATGGGCTGCAGGAAGCAGGATATCATCCCTGTTCTTGGGAAGAGGGACATGGCACCCAGGGATGCTGATTCTTGATAGCTCTTATTCCTTCACAGCTCTGTTCTCTGCTTACATGGGAGCAGCCCTCGCCAACATCATGTCAGTGGTAAGTTTGGATTGTCCTGAATTTGATCCTGAAACATCTTTATCCTGGTCAGGGAGGGCTTCAAGCTACTAGAACTTGTACTTTCTGCCATGACTTTGTCAAGAAGGCAGGTTCTGATTTTATAAGACTGGTGATTGTGTGCTTGTGCCTTTGAAGTGTGTGTGTGTGTGTGTGTGTGTGTGTGTGTGTTAAATATAAGAGTGATAGCAACCTAACCACCAGAGAATGCATACAACCAGATGGAGGGACTTGTGTTTGGCTAAATGTGGGGATCATTCCTATTCCTATTCAGCCACGTCACTAAAATAATGTAATTAAGGGAGCAAGAGAGATAATACAAAGAATAGGGCTCTTACCTTGCATGTGACCAACCACGGTATGATCCCTGGTACTCTATATGGTCCTCTGAACCCACTGGGATTGTTCCCCAAGTATAGAGCCAGGAGTAAGCCCTTGACACTGCTGGGTACAGCACCCCAAAATATAAAACAATAAATTAATTTAAAAAGTAAAGAACCTGACTTTCTCCAAAATACCAACACTTTATATTCCTTAATCTACTGCTATGATGTTATATCACTGACTATAATGGTAGGGATCCAGAAACCAATGCTATCCCTAGGGACAAAGGTTCTCTTCCTGAACCCTTACCACATCTATCTCCACAGTCCAGCACCATTCTCAGAGCCCCATGCTTTTCTTTCCAGATTGGTGTGCCACCCTGCACCTGGCCCTTCTGCCTTTCCACCCTCATCTTCCTGCTGCTGACCACCAGCAACCCTGCCATCTACAAGCTCCCACTCAGCAAGGTCACCTACCCAGAGGCCAACCGTATCTACTACCTGACCATGAGGAGCAGCGAGGAAGAGAAGGCCCCCAGCGGTGACTAGCCAAGTTCCTGGCAGAAATGCTCTTAGCCTAGACATAGCATTTCTCTCTGGTTTCAATTCTGAACCAATCTTCTTCTTCAATCTCCTTCTAGACCTCTCCATGCATCTGGGTAAAACCAAGCATACCTGTAGCTTCCTTTTCTTCTCACTCACTTCTCTCTGCTCACATCACTGTCACTGTGTGACATCAGAGGACTTTGGTAACAAGCTTGCTTGTTCCATGTTTCAAATGCCATCAACATAAAACAGAAGTGGAGGGGTTGTCTTTAGAGAAGCTGAGTAGTTCCAGGCTGACTTGGAGTGGGCAAAAACTTGGGAGGTGCTAGGGTACACAAAAGTCTGGTGGCCACATGCAGCTTTTTAGAAAGGAGGGGTTTTAGAAGCTAGAGGAGTGACTGAGTACATGCCTAGCAGGTGTAAGGTTCTGAGTTCTATCACCAAGACCATATGCCCTTCAAGCACCTCCAAGCACCATGGAAGACTCCTAGGATATCCCCTATTTAAAAATAAAATAAAATAATTTGAAAATCGGTAAACTTTTAAAGTCAAGACAGGGAGATTTAGGCATTAAAATTATCTCAATGGCTAGTCTCATTCAGTTATTTGTAAAGAGCAAAACGATACTTCAGAGTAGACAGGAATTAAGGAAGACAGTTCTCCATGGATCCCTTAATTTGGCCTTCCATTAATCATCATTGGGTTGTATTTTTGTCTTATATAATTCAGGTATGGCTGGGCTGGAGCAAAAGCAAAGCAGGGAGAGTGTTTGCCTTGCATGAGGCAGACCCATATTCAATCCCTGCAATCCCATATGGTCCCTGAGCCTGCTGGAAGTGATTTCTGAGCACTTATATATGAGTAATCCCTGAGCACCACTGGGTGTGACCCAAATACCAAAGAAAAAATAAGGTATCAAAATTCTTTTGAGAAAGATCAAGCATTAATTAATATATGGGACTCCAGCAGTCATAAAATTTTCCCTATACGCACTGAACCACATAGTTGTATGAAGCCACTTAGCTACTATGTAAACAAATGAGCATAGTGCTACCTTGCGATATGACTCTGTACAAGGCAACAAGCTAGACAGAATGCACATGCAATTTTTTTAGACTCTAATATTGAAGTTTGGTACAAAATCTGTGAGTGCTGGTACTTGACCTAATAGTGATGGGGATGATAGGTGGTTCCCAAACCTGAAAGACCCCCCCCTTATTTTCCAACAAACATAATAACACAAATGCTGCCTTGTAGTTAGACAATGAAGATACTTAGGAAACTGTTCCCCAGACAATGAGATCATTGTGGCCCTAATCGGGACCATCTGCTCCAAAGATCTTTCTACAGAATGGAAAAAGCCAGTGCCACTCCCTGGAAGTGCAATTATAAATCAGTCCCCCTTCAATCATACCTTCAGGCTCACCCTTTCTATCCCTTAATCTGTCTTCCAGCAGGCCCACCACTATCTATGAAAGACTCTTGAGTACAGGATTTTCCATGCAGGAAAAACACGGAGACCCTAGAATCTTTGCATTGGCAGAGAGCATGAAGCCGGCTTGTCCCTCACAATAAAAACCATTCTCTAAGATTTGAGCAGTCCAGGGTTTCAGATTCTTCTCCCCTGCACCAGGCCTCCAAATGAGACTCAATGGTCCCAAATGGAAGGTAACCACCCCAATAAATCTATCCTACAGAGCCATAAAACTTAATTTGCTCCTTAGAGGTACAGTGCAACCTGACCTAGGGACTCCCCCATCCTCTCTGGGAAGACCCTGAAACTCTCCATCCAGAGAATCTAATCAGGATGGGAACTATCTGGAAAACTCTTCAAATATCAAAAATCCTTTCAGCTCATTTGTATGAGATTATCTTCCACTTCCTTCCCACATTCTTTATAGTTTGTGATTGACAATGTACCATTTGGGGGTGTTTATTTGTCTCTCCCAAGATCCCACTTTAACCTCTCTAGAACAAGCTGAAAAGGTCAATTGAAGAAAAATAAAGACTAAGCTTATTGAGAAAAAAAGTAAAACCATGTCAGAAAATGTAGAAGTTTCCACAGGAAATACTGCGAGCACTGTGGTCCAGATGGGCCTATGTTAACACGGTGAAAGTAAAATGAATTCTCTATTTATCTTCTTTAAGAAAAAATCATGGTAATAACTAGCCATGAGAAATCTAGTGTGCATGATGAAAACTCTTGTTTAAAAACATAGAAGTAGGGGCCGGTGAGGTGGCACTAGAGGTAAGGTGTCTGCCTTGCAAGCACTAGCCAAGGAAGGACCGCGGTTCGATCCCCCTGCATCCCATAGGGTCCCCCCAAGCCAGGGGCAATTTCTGAGCGCTTAGCCAGGAGTAACCCCTGAGCATCAAACAGGTGTGGCCTGAAAAAAAAAAACATAAAAGTATTTATGAAATTATCTTATTTCTCAAATACAGTCACATCAGTTTCTCCAAAGACCAGAAAAAAGCAGGGGAGACATTGGTGAAAGACAAATGAGACACTACTCCTTGTGAAAAGTTTCAGGTTCAGTTTCCCCTGTCCAAGGACCTGAGCAGATGCCCAGTTTGACTTAATTCACTCACGTAGTCTAATGGAACGGTGAGCTGCTAGAGGGAGTCTGTCTGGCTTTCATTCCACGGCCTTCCTTACCATGAACCCATCCCACTGATCCCATGAATGACCCCCTGAACTTGCAGATTCTCACAGCCAACATGAACTTTCCCAGAAGTAGTCCACCAGCAGGGAAAAGAGCTAGCGGTTCCATCTTTGTGCTCTTTCTCTATTACCCCAAGCCACCACAGTAGCTCTTGTGTGTTCAAATAACAGTTGAAAACAACCATGCAGGGCTGAACAAAAAATAGCTTTGACCAGAGAAGGAATGTCTTTGTGATGTTGGAGCACAAGGCCATCTAAAGTGGTTGACTTTTATTCTCTTCTTTTATACTCCATTTCCTTTCCCCACAGTCCACCAACTCCAAATCTCTTCTCTGCCTCCATTCTCACTTCATCCATCCCTGTTCATCTTCTAGCCCACAGCACTTAACACTACTATCTTGAGAAAGAATGCTCCTGCTGTATTTCTTCCAGTTGTACTTTTGAATGACCCATCTTGAATCATCTTTTTAATCTCTTCTATAGTAAATGACTTAGTCAAGTTTTCTTCAGTTTTCCAAGTTTTCTCTGGCCTAACCTGAAGGTTTGCTAAAAGATCATCCATTTTCTGTACTTATTGTGTAGACTGTGTAGTCCTACATTATTCAGAATGTCCTTGGGCAAGTTTCAATTGTGTGTCACCTGAACTGTGGTTTAATCTCCTTTCCAATTTTTATCCTTACAATGTTCTGTTCTCTCTTTTCTTAATCAGTTTTGTGAGGGATCCATCTGTCTTAGTGCCTTTTTAGATAGACATGTCTTTGGTATGTATTTACCCTTTCTATTTGTTTTGGTTCCTCTTCTATTGATTTCTCTTTCTTGCTCTCTTATGATTTATGTTTTCTTTTTTCCTTATGTTTTTAAATTAATGTAAGATTTCTTCCTTTTAAGTATTCCCTTTTGACCAAAAATGGCATGTAAGGTTATTATTTTTTCTCCCTCATAACAGCATTTGCTGTATACTAGTATCTTGGAATAAAATATCCTACTTTATCAGTCTTTAAATTGTTTATAATGTTTGTTTTTATTTTTCTTTGATCCAATAATTATTTAAGAATGAGTTTCTAAATTTACAGCATTTGGTATGTTTTAATGTTGTTAGACTCTTTGGTTTTATTGGAATACAAGCAGAGAAAATAGGTCGTAAAATCTTTATTTTAAAATTTTATGAAATTTTTAGCTAAGTAATTGATTTGGGATGTGAAATGCAAAATTTTATTTAAAAAGAAATGCATACTAAATACATTTTAAATTTTATTATTTAGTTCTGCTTTAATTTTGTTTATGGGGTTATAATTCTAAAATAAGGGTATTAAATGTTTAATTCTCAGCATTTAAATGTTTAAATTCTCAGCATTTCTGAAACTTTATTCTCTTGTATTTAGCTGCTGCATTATTTGATACCTATTGGCTGTGCTTGCCATTGAGTCTTCATAAATTTGAACTCTTACTATTATGAACTATAAACTGCATTATTTTAATCCTCATTCATGGTTTTGTTTTTTTTTTATTTTTGTCGGTTGGTTTTGATTTGGGTTTTGAAGTCACACCCAGCAGTGCTCAGGGATTAATTCTGGTGCTGCGCTCAGGGATCACTGCTGGAATTGTTCAGGGAACCATACATAGTACTTTGCATCAAATCCAGATTTCCATGGACCAGGCAAGTTCACTGCCTGCTGTACTATCTTCCTGGTTGTATTCTCACTAGTGTTTTAACCTTCCCTGATATTACCTTTCTTTGATATTAATCATCTTTAGTATTAACATTGTCACACTCCGGGGCCGAAGCGGTGGCTCAGGGCGTAAAACATCTATGTGCCTTGCCCACGCTAGCCTAGGACAGAAAGCGGTTCGAACCCCATATGGTCCCCCAAACCAGGAGCGATTTCTGAGTGCATAGCCAGGAGTAACCCTTGAGTGTCACCGGGTGTGGTCAAAAAACAAAACAAAACAAACAAACAAACAAAAACCATTATCACACTCACTTTCTGGAATTCTCTTGTTCCTGTTTCAAAATTTTTATAGCTTTTTAACAACAATTTTCTTCTAATTGTATTTCTTAAAAAATAGTATATTGTAATCGTTCATATTTAGCATGATCACAGTGTTTAGATCATTTAGGAGGAACTCATTCTATTTATATTTAATGTAAAAATCAGCATACTGGTTTGATCTATTCCCTCACTTTATTTTTCACAACTGCTCTTGCTTTTTTATTTTCCTCCTTTTGCAAGTTTACTTGTGTCATTGTTGTCCTCTTTCTTCCCTTTATTGATTTAGAGGTTTATTATTATTTTTCAGTCCATTGATGGTGGTTACCCCCCACAACCATAATCAGAAAGTATAGATCTTTAACATAAAAATAAGATCCCAACAGTTTATCCTACAAAAAAAATGCCTTTTTCTCCAGGATTCCTTCCTGATCATGAAAAACTAAAACCTTATAACAGTTTCACTATCCTATCTCCACTGCTCCTTTCTTAAAACATTTAATCCCCCAATATTTCTAGCTCTAGAATTTCCTGAGATGATTTTTTCCACTTTGCATTTTTTTGTTTGTTTTTTGGGCCACACCCAGTGACACTCAGGGGTTACTATTGGCTCTGCACTCAGAAATCACTCCTGGCTTGGGAACCATATGGGAAAAGGAAAGAAGGAAAGGAAAGGAAAGGGAAGGGAAGGGAAGGGAAGGGAAGGGAAGGGAAGGAAAAAGGAAAGGGAAGGAAAAAAGGAAAGGAAAGGAAAAAGGAAAGGAACGGAAAGGAAAGGAACGGAAAGGAAAAAGGAAAGAAACGGAAAGGAAAAAGGAAAGGAAAAAAAAGGAAAGGAAAGGAAAGGAAAGGAAAGGAAAGGAAAGGAAAGGAAAGGAAAGGAAAGGAAAGGAAAGGAAAGGAAAGGAAAGGAAAGGAAAGGAAAGGAAAGGAAAGGAAAGGAAAGGAAAGGAAAGGAAAGGAAAGGAAAAAGGAAAAAAAGGAAAGAAAGGAAAGGAAAGGAAAGGAAAGGAAAGGAAAGGAAAGGAAAGGAAAGGAAAAAGGAAAAAAAGGAAAGAAAGGAAAGGAAAGGAAAGGAAAGGAAAGGAAAGGAAAGGAAAGGAAAGGAAAGGAAAGGAAAGGAAAGGAAAGGAAAGGAAAGGAAAGGAAAGGAAAGGAAAGGAAAGGAAAGGAAAGGAAAGGAAAGGAAAGGAAAGGAAAGGAAAAAGGAAAGGAAAGGAAAAAGGAAAAGAAAAGAAAAAAAGGAAAGGAAAGGAAAAGAAAGGAAAAAGGAAGGGAAAGGGAAGGAAAAGGAAAGGAAAAAGGAAGGAAAAGGAAAGGAAAAAGGAAGGGAAAAGAAAGGAAAAAGGAAAGGAAAAGAAAGGAAAAATGAAAGGAAAGGAAAAAAAGAGAAAAGCACAGAGTCAGGAAGTTTGCAGCCTCATGAACTGAGAGCCCTGATATCCTCCATGTACAGTAGTTATTGTTCAGGGCCAATAAGCACAAGAAGTGCAGACACTAACAAATAAATACTTATCTAATGCTAGTCAAGCCTAAGTGGGTCTTTACATATCTGAAAGATATGTGCATCAAAGAGGAAACTAATGGAAAGTATCTCTGGATCGTCTTCTTCCAGGAAAGGTGGCAGTCAAAAAAAGTGAGCACAGGACACCACCACTATCATTCTCTATGGGTGCCTGCATTCCAGTAATTAGAAACTAAGAGTCCTTAGATCACCTTTTTCTGTCCCTCTCCTCAGACATATTAATTAAACGTTTTTCTAACTAAACTTAATCAATTTTTTGGATGCCTTCATATTTAACACTAGTTCTTCACAAGTATCATCCTGTATGTTTTTGCTCTGTGTTGAGATATTTCTGCCATTTGATCTTCCAGACGACTGATTCATATCCTAACAAAAACTTCCTTTCATTCAGTTTAACAGATAAGTTGAATTTTTAATCAAAAGCCATGCCTTTCCATTTCAGAAAATTGTTGAAATGATAAGAGAAATTGAATTCTCATTTAATTATTTATTTAGTTGTGTTTATCTTTTGTTTTTCTCTTTTCCTCCTCCAAAAATTAGATACAGCTTTTGATCATTTGTGCTCTCGACTATCTTTTTCATAATCCCATGTGTTCCTTTATTCCAATTGTCCCTTGTGTTGATTGCAGGGACCATTTACCAACTTTTATGAGCTAAGGCCCTAGAAATTGCCTCATGGGTTTACCCCATTCACTCATTCATCAAGAAGGCTTTGTCAGAGGGACTATTAATATGTTACCCAGACCCATGCTTGACAATAAACCCAGAAAGAATCAAACCAGTTCCTGCCTTCAAGGAATTTCGCTAATAAGAATTTTCTCACTAAGTAAGTGATCTTGCCTGGCATAAAGATGAGGCTGAAATCCAAACTGTTTGAGCCACATACGTTTCGTTTATTTTGAGAGAATTACCTGGTTGAGTTGGTCTTTTGTTCAGGAAAAATATAAAGTATGATTTTAAGGGTTCTAGAAATTTTTCTTGTTTTTTTCTTGTCCTTTATTTCACCATTCCCAGGCATCCTTTCAATTTAATAGTTTTGAACCTGTGAAAATATAAATATTCCCAGGAAGGTAACATAATAAGCATGATCAACCATTTGTATCTTAGGTTAAAGGAGTAATTTCTGAGAACAGGTTGGATTTTAAATAGGGAGAATACAGAGAAAATAATGGTTAACATTTATTTTTAAATAATTTTTGGTAAAAGAGGGTATACACAGATAAGATCAAGCTGGGTCTCTGGGGTCTGGAGTCCTTATCTCCTGGGAAATGATTACGAAGCTATTATATTTGGCTCAGAGAAGAAACAGGTCATGACTGTCTGAAGGAGGGGTAGCAATATAGGAAAAGTTGACTTTCTCTGCATCACTCCAGAGCAAAGAGCAAGGACCACCAGACTGAGTAATAAGCAGGATGATATATATCAATGAAGAAGGGAGCATTTTAGCAAGGGAAGTTGCCAGAGATATGATTGTCCTGTGAGCTCCTAAGGTCTATGCTCTAGAAGGAGTTAGAGGTTTATGGGGGTGCATATTTGTGAAAATTTGAATCAACTATAAAGCCATAATGGGGTTGGCAGTTTTAATGTAGATAAGACTTGTATTCAATAAAGAGGAGCCATATGGCCTTCTTTCTTTGTATAAGTTTTTCCTCCACTTACTTGGCTCACTTCTCCATAGGGAAGCTTTCTATCCTTAGTAGAAATATTCCAAGACTCCTTATTGAGGTGTAAAGGGAATTGCCAGAAAAATCTTTTTTTTTTTTTATTAATATCCTCACACAGCTGTAAGGGTTCTTGGAACAGAGTTTTAAAAGTCTGTATTTGGAGGATTTAGAGCAGCTACTATTTACTCCATGAAACAAAGTTTTCCTTCCTGGAGGGCACTTGCCTCCTCAAGTTTAGTCCCTGACCATAACTGAAGGTCTTGTTTCTCCAAAATTAAAAATGTAGTGAAAAAGGACTCTGAGCTTAGCCAAGAAAACAGTGCTGAAGTAAACTATGATTGACCAGGCCCTCATATCTGAGCTGTTTTCTTCACTGTGTCCCTTAAGGACAAGAGGCCATGTTGATCAATGCTTTCCAGGATGATCATGGAGTCTCCCATCCCATTACTATAAATATGACTGCATTTCTAAGTACCATAGTTCCATTTGACGCAAGGAAGGTATACTGACTCTCTTAAAGGCTCCTCAGGATTGTAATCATGCTCTGTCTTCAAATTGGTTATTTGCTGTTTGTTAGTGCATCTCCCCATTCTTTCAAGGATGGAGGAATGCTTATGGGATTCAAGTGAGGGCTCCAAAACTAGATCAGTAGTCCTCAGGAGATAACAGCACAAGTAAGTATGAGCATCTAGGCCTGAGCCAGTTAACTATATAAAAGCAGGGAGGGTAAAGTCTTGTCAACATATAGCCAACAAACCTTGTACTGACAACACCAGGGAAAGTCCTTGAAAGAAAAATGACCGCTCTCTGGAATGTGAGGCCCACTGGGTTCCTCCCCCACCTTGTTTACTTTTCCTCTTCACAAGGTTCTCCGTGATCAGGACCCCTTATTGGCAGTTCCAAAACACCTGGCACGGTGGGACAAGAGCCTTTGACGTCAGTGGGGTGTTTGTCTAGTCAGGTGTAGCTAATTCCCTCAGAGTGTAGTTTTATTTCTGAACCTGAGGAGGCCACCTCACACCCGTGTGTATGAAGGGGGACCAGGGTACACAAGTGCAGTAAGACAAGGAGGGCGGATAGATTCTTGACCCAATCATACCCTCAAAGCCAAACAAAGCATGTTTGGATTGGGCCCTTCCCCAAAATCCATGGTCTCATGGGACTTGGGAGGGCCAGCTCTCCTAATATATAGACCTCATCATCCTTTCCAGAGACCTAGGTTAGATCAGACCCTTGTTGCTCTACAGAAGGTTTATGGTGAACCTCCAGATTCCCAATTAGCAAAAGTCAGAAGGAAAGGTATGAAAATTTCCAGAGAACCAGAAAGAGAGCATCTTGTCTTGGGCTCAGCAGAAATTTCCACTGAGAGTCTGATGATAATACTGTTCCTCAATTTGTGTGCCCTGTCCCTATGGGGAATTAAGGCGGTTTATTGAGATTGGAAGGATAATTGGCCCCCTGAGGAGACAACACTTAGATGTCTGCTTTAAAGGCAAATACTGGATCAAGCAATCTAATGAGTTGAGTAACTAGAAGATAATGTCTGAAAGAGAATAGAAAAACTACTATTAAATCATCCTGGCTCTGTCCCTTTAAAGGAATCCTACCTGGTCAAAACCACTAGGGAACCATGGTAGCAAGTCTTCCCTGGAGAGGTTAGGGAGTGATCTCCCCCATCAGGAGTCAGGAAAGCCAGAGCCAGTAAGAAAAAGAAGAGTGTGACTGCAGCACTTCCTCAGAGTACCTTTCAACCTGGAAGCCATCACCCAAGCATAGATTTGGGCATACAAAGTGGATTCAGGGGAAATCAGCAAGAGGTTGATCTAGTGGATTCTAGGTAGTAAAAAGGCTGGAACTGAGGAGAAGTCCAGCACCAGGACCCAAGGACCAGACACGAAGCCCCATCACAAGAAGCTCCTCTCTCAGTTCTGATGCTCTAGGTTCCTCCAGTCCTGTACGGGAAGACAAACGGAGCCAGGTAAGAGATCCCCAGGGGCAGAATTGAACCAAATAGACCCCTTAGCCAGTAGGAACATGAGATTTTGCCAAAAGGGGTGGTGGGTGGGTAGGAAGAAAATACCTTTTCCTGTTTCTTTCTCCTGTTGAGCTAAGGTGTATGAGAAGCCAGTTGTAAGGCCAGGAACCTTGTCAGGTGCTCCAGAGAAAGTTTAGATTCTAGAAGTTTACATCTTCACTATTAATGATTTACCCCTTACTTATAGTTGAAGAAACCATGACTTGTCCAGGTAGGTAAAGAGCCTACGTGGAAGTCCAGGTGCCCAAATTCACATGCTGAAGTACTCTTTGGTGATAACACCACACTTAAAGCTTCTTTTTACCCCTATCTTATTGAATAAGCCCTTATGTCATTTGTCACTTTTTCTGATACTGTAACTCACTATTCTGCTACCAGTGTGCTACCCAGCACAACACAGCATTGAATTAAGCCAATGCTAATGTGAAAGGAGGCTAATGAGGTTGACTTGAACAACTTTTCTCCAGTACTTACTACCTGTTACTTTCATATGAGAAAGTCCAGTCCAGACACTTGTTTCCCACTCCTCAAGTCCCTTCCCCTTCCACAAATATGTCAATACAGATAGACTACCTCAGTACCCATGAACATACCAGCAGGATATTCCCATAGTGCCATTCTAAATTTTCATCTTTTGTTTCTCTGAGCCATTCTGTATGGGGAAGTTTCTGAAAGACAGACTGTTGTGCTATATGAACCAACACATCAAAATATTGAGTTTATCTGATCACAGAATGAACAATTGTGTGGGTTAGATAATCTCCAAAACTGGTACCCAAAACTCTAAATCTTGGTGAACTCACAGAGATAAGGGATCTTTTGAGCCTTGGACATGACTAAGGTTAGGGCTCTATCTGTTTTTAATACCTTGGCATGTCTTTTCTCTCTCTCAAACATGGACAGTACCTATACCCCCCCTTAAATATTAGTGAGGAAATTAAGTTTTCACTCAGGTGGTGGAAAGATTCTGAGGCTATATTTAAACTTACTGGAAAAGAGTGCTCTGATAAATTAGTTGTTTGTCATGTATAATATTAGGGAATGTAGGATAGATGCTGCAATGATATGAAGAATGAAAATGTGACCACAAAAATAAAGTGGTAGCTGTTTTGGACCTCTTCGTCGGTGTTGCAAACATGCCAATATACTGGTTGATGGGTTTTGTTGAGGATTAGTTTTTTATTGATGTTGTAAATTTGTTACTCTTTTAGAGATATGAAAAATGCATCATTTTTTCAAATGAAAGGTCACAATTACTTTGATATCATTTGGGTGGTTGATATCAGCCATCACTTGCCTTACACTTATACTCCAGAAACAAGGAATCAAATACAAAAAGTAAAAACCCAGCTTCTTAAGTGACTATAGGAGTGGTCCCAGGTGAGCCACTTTTCTCTGGATTTCTCTGTTTATGTCTAGATTCATGGATCACTTAGTTACCAAGGATTGATTGATCCTACTAATTCAGTTAGATTTGGGAAGCATGTCTTAAATACTTCTCTGAGGCATTAGAATCATCAATATAAAACTCCACCATGACCAAAGTTTCAAAAGCTCTAAAGTGCCTTCTGCAAATGCAAAGGTAATTCAGTGAATGAAATTAAATAAGTCATGTATGGCCTTGTGGTGGAGGCATATTATAAACAAAACCTTGAAAGGTAGATATAACTTGAACAAGAAGAGAAAGAAGGCACATAGGAGTAGTGATTATGACAGAGTATCAAAGAAATGAAGGCGTGTGTTGGAAGGAAAAGGAGGATGTGTCGTGGAACACTTGGAAGTCAGGCAGGAGACAATAAACATCATACTCATGGTGATAGGGAGCCGCACAGACTGTTGAACATGTGAGAGAATGATATGGTTTTGCAGTTTAATCATAGAATAAATTGAAAGGAGAGAGAGAACAAAGGCAGAGAACTTGATAAAATAGATGTGCTGTTGTTTGTATGTGAGTTGTGTAAAAAATGGGGAAGAGGATCATTGACATATGACCATGGTAGCACATGAGCTTATTTAGATTTTAGATTCTCTTTAATCTTACTGATGAGGTTACTACAAGTGGATTAATGAAGATGCAAACTCACTTAAAATTATTAAAGTTATCTTGGAGGAGTGAGCCAAAAACTCCAAAACAAAGAAAAATTAAGGTAACATTGTCAAACTAGTGAACTAGTAAACTCTCTATGGGAAGGAAAAGAAGTTTAGATCATTTATTATGAAGTCTATCTTATTTTAGTATTATAATGACTCATAATGCCTTCTTTAAAAATATTTTTAAATATATATAATTAGAACACTGGGATTTTTAAATACATTTTATTCTATCCATCTCTCTCCTAACTCAGTCTAGATATAGTGGGAAGACACAGGGGATGGGAGATACTTTAATTTCCTGAAGGAAATGGAGCCTGTGTTTTTAAAGAATGTATCCAGAGTACCTAATCAGGTGATTATATTCAAAAGTAGAGTAAATTGGCAGACTCAAAATAAATACTGAGTAGGAAGTAAGATTTAGGGAAATGGCTCTAGACTGGATGGCCAGACATAAAGCAAACTTACAGAGTTTAGGTTATATAAAGCCCCTACCTGGGCCCCTAGCTGAGCTCCCTATAAATCTCTCCTTTCCTTAGCCCTCACTTTCCCAGGTATGAATGGAAGAACTGATTCTTTTTTTAATATTTTTTCTTTATTTAAACATCTTGATTACAAATATGATTGTGATTAGGTTTTAGTCATGTAAAGAACACCCCCTTCACCAGTGCAACATTCCCACCACCAATGTCCCAAGCTCCCTCCATCCAACCCCACCCCTACCTGTACTCTAGACAGGCTTTCCAGTTCTCTCATTCATTCACATGATTATGGTAGTTCTCAGTGTAGTTATTTCTATAACTGTACTGACCACTCTTTGTGGTGAGCTTCATGAAGTGAGCTGAAGTTCCAGCCCTCCTCTCATTGTCTCTGAGGATTGTTGCAAAAATGACTTTTATTTTTCTTAAAACTCATAGATGAGTGAGACTATTCTGCATCTCTCTCTCCCTCTGACTTATTTCACTCAGCATGATAGATTCCATATACATCCATGTATAGGAAAATGTCATGACTTCATCTCTCCTGACGGCTGCATAATATTCCATTGTGTATATGTACCACAGTTTCTTTAGCCATTCGTCTGTTGAAGGGCATCTTGGTTGTTTCCAGAGCCTGGCTATTGTGAATAGTGCTGCAATAAATATAGGTGTGAGGAAGGGGTTTTTGTATTGTATTCTTGTGTTCTTAGAGTATATTCCTAGGAGTGGGATAGCTGGGTCAAATGGGAGCTCAATTTCCAGATTTTGGAGGAATCTCCATATCGTTTTTCATAGAGGTTGTACTAAACAGCATTCCCACTAGGAGTGGATAAGAACTCCTTTCTCTCCCCATCCCCGCCAGCACTGATTGTTCTCATTCTTTGTGATGTGTGCCAATCTCTGTGGTGTGAGATGGTATCTCATCATTGTTTTGATTTGCATCTCCCTGATGATCAGTGATGTGGAGCATTTTTTCATGTGCCTTTTGGCCATTTGTATTTCATTTTTATCAAAGTGTCTGTTCATTTCTTCTCCCCATTTTTGATGGGATTAGATGTTTTTTTTCTTGTAAAATTCTGTCAGTGTCCTGTATATTTTGGATATTAGCCCCTTATCTGATGGGTATTGGGTGAATAGTTTCTCCCACATGGTGGGTGGCTCTTGTATTCTGGGCACTATTTCTTTTGAGGTGCAGAACCTTCTCAGCTTACTATAGTCCCATCTGTTGATCTCTGCTTTCACTTGTTTGGAAAGTGCAGTTTCCTCCTTGAAGATACCTTTAGTCTCAATGTCATGGAGTGTTTTACCTACGTGTTGTTCTATATACCTTATGGTGTCAGGTCTGATATCAAGGTCTTTATCCATTTGGAGTTTACCTTCATACATGATGTTAACTGGGGGGTCTATGTTTGCTTTTTTGCAAGTGGCTAACCAGTTCTGCCAGCACCACTTGTTGAAGAGGTTTTCCCTGCTCCACTTCGAATTTCTTGCTTCTTTGTCAAAAATTAGGTGATTGTATGTCTGGGGAACATTGTCTGAGAACTCAAGCCTATTCCACTGATCTGAAGGTCTGTCTTTATTCCAATGCCATGCTGTTTTGATAACTATTGCTTTGTAGTACAGTTTAAAGTTGGGGAAAGTAATGCCTCCCATTTTCCTTTTCCCTAGGAGTGCTTTAGCTCTTCGAGGGTGTTTATTGTTCCAGATGAACTTCATAAGTGTTTGATCCACTTCTTTGAAGAATGTCATGGTTATCTTTAGAGGGATCACATTAAATCTGTATAATGCTTTGGGGAGTATTGCCATTTTAATGATGTTAATCCTGCCAATCCATGAGCAGGGTATATGTTTCCATTTCCACATGTCCTCTCTTATTTCTTGGAGCAGGGCTTTGTATAGGTCCTTCATGTCTTTGTTCAATTTGACTCCAAGATATTTGAGTTTGTGTGGCACTAATGTGAATGGAATTGCCTTCTTGATGTCCATCTCTTTCCTTTCATCATAGGTGTATAAAAAGGCCATTGATTTCTGTGTGTTAATTTTGTAGCCTGCCACCTTGCTATATGAGTCTATTGTTTCTAGAAACTTTTTGGTAGAGTCTTTAGGGTTTTCTAAGTAGACTATCATGTCATCTGCAAACAGTGAGAGCTTGACTTCTTCCTTTCCTATCTGGATTCCCTTGATATCTTTTTCTTGCCTGATCACTATAGTAAGCACTTCCAGTACTATGTTGAAGAGGCGTGGTGAGAGCAGACAGCCTTGTCTTGTACCAGAATTTAGAGGAAAGGCTTTTAGTTTTTCTCCATTGAGGATAATATTTGCCATTGGCTTGTGGTAGATGGCTTTAACTAGATTGAGAAAGGTTCCTTCCATTCCCATCTTGCTGAGAGTTTTGATCAAGAATGGATGTTGGACCTTATCAAATGCTTTCTCTGCATCTATTGATATGATCATGTGATTTTAATTTTTCTTCTTGTTGATGTTGTGTATGATACTGGGAGATTTACAGATGTTTAACCATCCTTGCATTCATGGGATGAAACCTACTTGGTCGTGGTGTATGATCTTCTTGATGATGTATTGGATCCTATTTGCTAGGATTTTGTTGAAGATCTTTGCATCTGCATTCATCAGGGATATTGTTTTGTAATTTTCTTTTTGGGCATCATCTCTGTCTGGTTTTGGTATCAAGGTGATGTTGGCCTCATAAAAGCGGTTTGGGAGTGTTCCCGTTTTTTCAATTTCATGGATGAGTCTGGCTAGGATTGGTAGTAGCTCCTCTTGAAAGGTTTGAAAGAACTCATTAGTAAATCCATCTGGGCCTGGGCTTTTTTGGGGGGGGCAGATGTTTGATTACAGTTTCAATTTTCTCAATAGTGATGGGAGTATTTAGATATGCTACATCCTCCCTATTTAACTGTGGAAGGTTATAAGTGTCCAAGAATTTTTCTATTTCTTCTAGGTTCTCATGTTTAATAGCATAATGTTTCTCAAAGTAGTCTCTAATTACCCTTTGGATCTCTGTGATATCTATCGTGATCTCCCCCTTTTCATTTCTAATGCGGGTTATCAGGTTTCTCTCTCTCTTTTTTTGTGAGTTTTGCCAATGGTCTATCAATCTTGTTTATTTTTTCAAAGAACCAATTTCTGCTTTCGTTGATCTTTCGGATTGTTTTTTGGGTTTCCACTTCATTGATTTCTGCTTTCAGCTTTGTTATTTCCTTCTGTCTCCCTATTTTTGGTTCCTTTTGTTGGTCATTTTCTAATTTTATGAGCTGCGTCATTAAGTTATTCAGGTATGCCCCTTCTTCCTTCCTGATGTGTGCTTGTAAAGCTATAAATTTTCCTCTCAGGACCACTTTTGCTGTGTCCCATAGATTCTGGCAGTTTGTGTCTTCCTTATCATTTGTCTCCAGGAAAGTTTTGATTTTCTCTTTGATTTCATCTCGGACCCACTGGTTGTTCAGTAGCAGACGGTTTAATTTCCAATTGTTAAAGGTTTTCTTCCGTGTGCCTTAATTTCAGAGCCTTGTGGTCAGCAAAGGTAGCCTGCAAGATTTCTATCCTCTTGATTTTATGAAGGTATGTTTTATGTGTCAGCATGTAGTCTATTCTGGAGAATCACCCATGTACATTGGAGAAGAATGTGTATCCAGGTTTTTTGGGCTTGAGTGTCCTATATATATATATATATATATATATATATATATATATATATATATATATATATATATATATATATATATATATATCTACTAGTCCTCTTGGAAGAACTGATTCTTGATAATCTCAGAAATCCACACCCAGATCCAGGAATATGACACAAAAGTGGAATAAACATTAATTTTGAGCTAAAATAGAAGCCACTTCCAATTCTAATATTTAATGTCTTAATTAAATGGTGTTTGACAAATGGCACCTACAGCTTCACCAAAAGGAGTACCAATTCCTTTTAGATTTCCTCTCTCTCACACAATACACACACACACACACACACACACACACACACACACATTCCGGAAGTTACAAGTCATAATGCAAAGTTTACTACCTTCCAAAATGTGGGCTAAAGTGTGATCATAGAGAAATGTATGCAGAAAGAAAACATAAAACTTGAATTATTTATGGTATGTCAAGTAAAAAAAAGTGTCATTCTGGCATAGTGACTATCAAATTGTCTTGTGATGTGTGGTGTATCCTCAAAAGTATGTTGGAAGGAAGGAGAGACTCTGGGAACTAGAAGAGGGATGAAAAATGCCCATCAATTTGGAGGTTCTAGATGCTTCATCTATTGAAGATTGAGAAAAGTCTCCAGAGGGCATCAATCATATCTAAAAGATGGAGAAGCCTACCCCAAATCTGAGCAAAGTGACTTATAAAAATTGTCTATAAATGAACCTGTTTGAGTAAAGGCTGGTTTTCAGGAATATTAAGTCAGTTCTCCTCTTCTGAAAGCTGTTTGATTTAACTTTTTTTGGTTTCTTTAATTCTCCTCAACAAGATGGAGATAAAACCTCAGGATGATATTTGGCAGGTAGAATCTTCTACAGAATCTTTCCATGGTTGACATGTTCTGTGTGTCAGAGCAGTGTCTACCTAGCACTCTGGGCCATAACTATCGGCAGAGGGCCTGTTTCTGAGTCAGTAAGTCTGGCTCATGAAGTTCCTTCAGATCTCTGAACCAGCAGTAGGACCTCATGCCTGGAGTGTGGTCTGTTAAAGCAGAAAATGGTGGCATCCTTGAGGTTGGGGACTGTGCCTAGAAATGTTTCCAAATGTTCCCCTACTGTGAAGCTCCCAGCTTTAGGGCCTTTCATGAGGTTTGCAGAGAGGAGAGAGCAGTTGTTCTTACCCCAGAGGACATGACAGTTTTTCTCAGTGTTAAGTGATAAGGAGTTTCTCAGTTCTCAAGGTCAGAACTTCCAACCCCTGTGCCACCCAAAAGTGTCTAAGCCAAAAGGAAAAACTTCACCATAACCCTTCAGGTGGAGCTGATGTGGCCAGAGTTCCTGGGCTACCTTCTAACTAGAAACATCCCAAGTGTTCATACTTACAATTTTCTTTTTTTTGTTTTTGTTTTTGTTTTTGGGCCACACCCGGTGATGCTCAGGGGTTACTCCTGGCTATGCACTCAGAAGTCGCTCCTGGCTTGGGGGACCATATGGGACACCAGGGGATCGAGCCGCGGTCCATCCAAGGCTAGCGCAGGCAAGGCAGGCACCTTACCTCTAGCGCCACCGCCCGGCCCCCACACTTACAATTTTCAATTTTCTTTCTTTTTTCTTTGTTTTATGGGTTTTCTCTTTTTTTTCTCCTTTGTGTGCGTGTGTGTGTGTGAGTGAGTGAGTGAGTGAGTGAGTGAGTGAGTGAGTGAGTGAGTGAGTGTGTGTGTGTGTGTGTGTGTGTGTGTGTGTGTGTTTTGAGTTGCACTCAGGTATTACTCCTGGCTCTGTGCTCAGAAATTACTCCTTGAAGGTTCGGGGACCATAAGGGATGCTGGATATCAAACCCCGGTACACTGCGTACAAGGCAAATGTTCTACCTGCTGTGCTATTGCTCCAGCCCCACATTTACAACTTTCTATCCACGTTGTGATATTGGCAGGTGAGGGGTGGGCCACTGGAAATCATTGAAAAAAGTGTGAGAAAACCAGAACTTGGGTTCTAGAACACCCTGCCTCACCTTCCAGCACCTCTGAGTTATTGGGAGGGAAGCACAGAACAAATCACATTCAGCCACATCTCTATATCTGATGATGTTCTCTCCTCTCTCATCAACTCTTCTTCCTGACATTCACCTGCGATTTCTGGGATCCTGGTGAGTTGGTCATGGGTGGCTGATAACCTTCTAAAAACTTTTCCTTTGGCCATGCAAGCATGGACACAATCCACTCTTTAATCCCTCGACTCTTAGGACTCCACAGGATTTGGTTCTTACCTTTGCCTTCATTTCAATATTTATCAAGCATTTAGGGGTGCTTTATGTTTTGTTTGGGGGGGGCCACACCCGGTGATGCTGAGGGTTTACTCCTGGCTTTGTGTTCAGAAATCACTCCTGGCTTGGGGGGGCTTAGGTTACTGGGAGATAGAATCGCGGTTCGTCCTGGGTCAGCCGAGTACAAGGCAAACGCCTAAAGCTGTGCCATTGCTCCAGTCCCCCAAAATTATTTTTAAATAATTTGTACCCTAACATACTCAATAATTATTCACTCTACCATTTAGAACCCAGGAACTCTGGGTTCCTTTAGTTTAGCAGGTGCCAAAGGTTCCAGAGTAAAACTCAAGAGTCTGTGGGGGTGACAGACCCAGCACATTATTGACACCTGACTAGGTAAGGGTGGGTGCAGGAAGGCTAAAATGCCTGGTGTGCAACAGGATAAGGAGATTTGAAAAGAGATACAGAGCTACTGAAGGAAATGGTCTCCTGAGGAGGTGCTGAGATGTGAGCACAATAGTGATGGAACATTTTCACAAGCATTATCTCATCTTGTAGCCACATGAGAAAGAAATGGCATTATTTTCCTCCCAAACATCTGCTGTCCTTCTGTCTGCAGGCTGTGCTTCCATGGTCAGGCCTCTACAATCAGTGTATTTCTCTCGGGGAGGAAACAGTAGTTGTAATCATATGACTTGTAAACTGAGTGATTTCCAGTTTCTCAACAGTAGCACTATTTTCTGCTATGGATCCAGTGGCCTTCATTTCCTAGAATGTTTGTGTAGATGTGTTGATTATATTCTTTACTTGGAAAATACCCAAGCATTGCTTAGGGGACTCAGGGACCACTCCTGGCAATATTTGGCCAGCCCAGTCAGATAGTTCAGTGTCGACCAAGGATATGGTACTGCTCAGACCCCAGCAATGCTGGGGTCCTCCTGAGCTGGCCAAGCAGTGCAGGGTAGAGGGGTGGCCATGCGATGCTGAGGATGGAACTTGGGTCCTCATGCTTAGGAGGCATAAGCTGACCACTGAGCTATCTGGCTGACACCCTACCCTATAATATTCTTGAAATTATTTTAACCCATGATGTGAGCTTTGAGATAGAAGAGGTGAATGACTGTAATTTTGGATTTCAGGATTTGTTGTAAGTTTTGTTTAATGTTTTCTTTTTTAAAAAAATATCTTTTTGGGGGGAGTCACACCCGGCAGCGCTCAGGGGTTATCCTGGTTCTATGCTCAGAAATCGCCCTTGGCAGGCTCAGGGGACCATATGGGATGCCGGAATTCAAATCGCCGTCCTTCTGCATGCAAGGCAAACACGTTACCACTATGCTATCTCTCTAGCTTTGAAAAAATATCTTTTAATTGAAACACTTTAAGATATACAGTTACAAAGTTGTTCATGAATTGAGTTTCAGTCATACAATATCCAACACCCATTCTTTCATCATTGCAAATTTTATGCCACCTATGTCCCATTTCTCTCCCATCCTTCCCCATCTTCCCCTCTCCCGCCTGCTTCTGTGACAGACATTTTTCTTCTCTTTATCTCATTTTTCTTCCTCTTTGCCCTTGAGGCTCCATGTTTTGCAATACTGTTACTAAAGGGATATCATGAAGGGATATCACTTTATTTCCTTTCAGCACCCAGTTCTTGTCCAGAGTGATCATTTCCAACAATCATTGTCATAGTAGTGCCTTCTCTGCCCTAACTGCACTCCCCTCTACCCCATTTGTGACAAGCTTCCTACCAGGAACCAGTCTTCCTGACCCTCATCTCTATTTTCTTTGGGTATTACTACCATCCTATCTTTGTTTCATAGCCTACGAATAAGTCCAATGATTCTATGTCTATCAATCTCCTTCTGACTCATTTCACTCAGCATAACACTCTCCATATCCATCCATGTCTAAACAAACTTCATGACTTCATTTTTCCTAACAGTATTCATTTTGTAGATGTACCACAGTTTTTTATCCATTTGTCCTTCAGCACTTTTACAGCTGATCTAGTGGGGTATTTTATCTCCAGTCTTCTTCTGGCCATCTCTCTCATCCCCTTCATTCCCAGCTCTAAACCAGCTGTGTGAGATGCTCCTCCTCAGGGCCACAGTCCTTTGTGCCAGAACACACATGAGACCCAGAATCAGGCCCACCAGACCCCACATTTGCTTCCTCTCTCTCCCCAAGGGAGACAGAAAGGCATTTTTGAGGTAAAGGTGTGTGTTCCTACTGTCCACGATAGATCTGAACACCAAGTACTGTCTCAGCAACCTGTGAGCAGGCAGCTGGGTTCAGAGGCACTGAAGGGGAAGGGACAGGGCAGGAAGATGCAGAAAGACCAGAAATCCTGCAGATGATAAGCTGAGCCACCTTTGCCAGTCAAGGGACCTGCATGGCTTTGCCAGGAGCGATGTGAGTTGTGAATTGGACTGAGTCCCCTTCTCTGGCCCGGGATTTGGGCTGAGATGAAGGTCAAAGTACCTCTCTGTGCCACTAGGGGCGCCCAACAGCAGGTGAGGAATAGTCACCTGGGGCCTGTAGCTGTGCTCCAGGGGAGCAGCAGGTGCTGTTGGGTGATGAATGTGGCACCTGTTATTCTGCACCACAGCAACCCTGTCCCTGAGGTGCCCCGGGTCAGGCTGGCACTCCAGAGGTGACCCCAATGTCAGGGTCAGTGTTTAGCGCTGAAAGTCTTTCCCTGGGGCCAGAACAATCATACAGCAGATAGGGCACTTTCCTTAAATGCCTCTGACCCAGGTTTGTTCCCCAGAACCCCACATAGTCCCCTGAGCATCCTCACAGGAGTGATTCCTGAGCACAGAGCCAGGACAAAGCCCTGAGCACAGCCGGGTGTGACCCCCAAACCAGCTCGTTGAACCCTGGTATGTGTGTTGGTAGCAGAGCTCCCACCCTAGGTTCAATCCACTTAGAAAAGAGAGGAACAGATCATATTGTTTATTGAACCTGGGACACGGTCCAGGCGCTTGTAAACTATTTGTTTTCTTTGGGGATCCTCTCAAATGGTGCTCAGGAGACCAGTGGGACAGGCCCAGTGTTACTCGACCAATAGGACAGAGGCTCAATGTGCAGACTCGAGGCTGCAGTACAGCTCGGGCCTGTGGGGCCTTGGATTTGCACCCAGAGCAGCCCAGCAGTTCTTGGGGGCCTCGAAGAGCAGGCCCAGGAGATCAGGGAACCTTGCAGTGCTGGATAAACCAGGCGCAAACATGCACCTTAATCCCTGTAAATGCTCATGTGGAACCAACATTGAACTCACATACAATATGCGCACACTTACAAGCTCACCACACAAATACATCCACATATTTGCACATATACACACGGATGCACACAGTTGCATGTAGACACATATGTGCGTACATACACATCATATGCTCGGGCGCGCGCGCACACACACACACACACACACACACACACACACACACACACACGTTCCTGCCCAGACGGTGACCGCAGTGCTGACTGAAGGCCTGTGTGGTCAGTAAGGCGGACTGGGCCTCCCAGCACAGGCCCCAGGAGCAGAAGCATCCTGCCAGCCTGGCCAACACCTGCAGGATCTGGACTAATGAGCTGGATGGAGCCTGGGGTTCCGGGGGGGGGGGGGGGCCAGGAGCGAGGCCTGGCTGATGCTCTGTCCTCTGCAGCTTCCTCGCTGTTTCCCGGCTGGCTTTCGAGGCTCTGGTGCTGTGCTCCACTCAACCGGCTCCTTTCACCCCTGCCAGGTGGGGAGCAGCAGCCGGCCACAGCCTGTCCGAAGGCCGTCGAGGGCTCGACAGCTACGCGCCCGAAGCCCAGGAGCGTGTTCCACATCGAGTCCATCCGCAGAAGGAGCAAAGGTGCGAGCAGCTTCCTGGCCACCGGGGTGTGGATCCCCCTCGGCCCTCATGGAGAGTTGGGGGCCCTGCTGCCAAGGCGTGGGGAGAGGCACAAAGATCGGTTCCTGCTGGCCCACTGAGTCTTGCCCCCAGCCTGCCTGCACTGGGGAGCCAGGGCGCACCGTGGGCTCTGGGGGGAGGCCAGATGCTGGTTGCACGCACCCCATCCCACCCCGACTCAGTCCTGGGTACTAGGAGGGTCCCACAGGCTCGCCACTGCCAAGTCAGAACACTGGTGCCCGGGGCTGGAGACGGGAAGCAGCCTGATTCTGCACCCCAAACTCAGAGAGACGTTTACCAGCCCAAAGGACCCTGCTAAGGTCTTTGTCACCCAGAAAATAATTCATCGTTTTCTTCCTCCGGCTCGTCTCTTAACAGAGAGCCCAGCAAAGCAGCAGCGGTCAGAGGGGCGGGAGTAGGTCAGCGAATTGCAGGAGACCCGCCAGGGGGTTCCCCAGAAGACGGGCATCACGTACATCCAGGTCTCCCCGCCCCCCCCCCGCCCCAATTAATTGACTTCTAAAAAGAATAACCTCACGCTCTCTTGCATTCTCCGTCTTGCATCCTTCCCAAACGAAAACACAAAACCTGGGGCGTATCCCTCTTCCCGGGGCGTGGATACTGGAAAGATGGGAAAACGAGGAATCAGAAAGACTAGTTAGTTCCTCGCTGTGAAAATAGGGGCGCGCAGAGGCCAGCTTGTCATTCTCATAGTTGACCACAGGAGAGAGCCAGAGCACCAACACCAAACCTAAATGTGTCAAACTCACCACAGCAAATCTTGTAACCATGACTTCGTAAAAGGTTCTTGCCTTGAACCTGGGTTCAAGGCCTGGCAAGGCAATAAATAATAATAATAATAATAATAATAATAATAATAATAATAATAATAATAATAATAATAAACAATAGCTTATATGTATATATAAATCCTAAGTAAATTGATCCTTTCTCATAATAAATTATATGGCAAATAGAAAAACTTTTAATGAGCATTGTGCAAGAGTTTCAAGAATTAAAAGGATAGGGGGGGCCAGAGTGATAGCATGGAAGTAGGGAGTTTGCCATGCATGCAGAAGGACGGTAGTTTAAATCCCAGCATCCCATATGGTCCCCAGAGCCTGCCAGGAGCAATTTCTGAGCGTAGAGCCAGAAGGAACTCCTGAGCACCACCGGGTATAACCTAAATAAATAAATAAATAAATAAATAAATAAATAAATAAATAAAAGGATAGACTAAAATATTTTTAAGCAATGACATGGATAGCAAATTAAATCAATAAGCAGCTACTGAGAAATGATTTCAATTCAGAGGTTAATATCCAAAAGGTACCAGAACAGCCCAAAGGAAAAGATTAAATCTGATCATCATGGTCAGAGTTAAACACAGGCATTGCATAGCTTAAATAGCTTCATACTTAAAAATATGGTCTCTCCTAACCCACCCAAGGGAGTGAAGACCAAGGAGAAATGTGGACCACTACATGAAAATTCCAGGATTCTGGGTTTCCTCGGGTGGGTTAGGAAAGATAAGGTTTCTTAGTTTCTCAAAGAAAACAAAAAAATAAACACTGAAACTTTGCCCCCCAAAAATGTGCTGCTCATGGTCTAGGGCAAAGATATTTGACTGCTAATGGTCCATTCTCCCTGCTGCAGTGTTTGGAAAAGGTGAGCACCAGGAGAAACAAGCCAAAGACCCCTTTCCCTATCACTACCGCAAGGCCACCGTGGAATTGTTGGTGAGTAATGTTGGCTGAAGTTAGGGATTAGGATGGGGGCAGTGGTACCCACAACCTCACTTCCAGCACCCCTACACTAACCTGATCCTTTTCATGAATCTGCGTTTCCAGTCACTTAATTCTCTGGGGTCCCAAAATGAGTCTTCTTGCAGCTAGTGATGTTTCCTGTTCCTGTTATTTGAATTATTTCTGTTCCATCCTCCTCTCTGGCCAGCAGCATGCAAGCTTTTAGGAAACTGCATCCTGTCTGTGTCCAAAGAGAAGAATGTCAGGTTTCCTTGAGTGGCCAGTTCCATTCTAAGGTGGGGCTGAGGGTGTCTTCATTTCTCCAGGGGTAAATCTCCACTCACTGGTCTGTCTGCCTTGGCTTTTGTCATGAGAACCACTCCCTGCCTGAGCCCACAGCTGAGAATGAGGACACAGATAAACGTCCGTACTGCTCAGTGGTTGCCCCTCCGACAGGCACTAACCCTGTCGCACAACACAAAAGCTCTTGCTGGCCCAGGAGCTGATTGCACAGCCATTGTACTAACCATGGAATGAACATCTGAATGTGGCTGGGGCGTCTCTTCTGGGTGTGAGAAGTGCTGGAGGTGGGAACTTGGAGCCCCTGCCTTGTCCCTCGACAGGACCTGGACACCATGGAGGAGAGCTCGGAAATAAAGGTGGGCGCCCACCCTCCCAGGACCTCCTGGCTTCAGAGCACCATGGCCGCCAGCAGCAAAGGGCTCAGCAAGGTGCTGGGTTACATCACGGGGGAGATGAAGGAGTGCGGGGAGGGACTGAAAGGTAAGTCTATGGCTGCTGGCTGGGTCACCTGGAAGTGTCACTTGAAAATATGTTGCCATGAAGCCACCAATGACCTTGGAACTGGGCTCTTCTGCAGAATCCCAGGCTCTGCAGAGGTCCTACTTCTGAGCATTGTGACCAAATTGAACTACGAGCCCTGCTAGGACAGTGGTCAGACTTGTGGCTTTGGGATTCCAGGAGGTGGCCAGCCTTTCTGTAGCAACAATGATAGTCCCCTGGGTCCTCCTTAACTCCCCCAGCCAAAGATATAGTTCCCTGACTACCCCAAGTCTCCCACCTGACTCTGTCTTCTGAAAACTCATGTCTCCTTCCAAGCCTGGCTCATGGCATTTCTGCCCACTACCTGAGCCCCAGCTAAAGTTCACAGACAATAAGCAGTAGGCTGGAAGAATTGGGACAGGGCCTGAACCCCCTGAAGTCCATAGATTATGAACAGTGGACTCGAAAAACTGGAGTCCTCTAAAGTCCACTAAAGCTTAAAATCAATAGACAGTGTGTATAGGACCCGGGCAGGGCCTGAATCCTACTAATGTCTGAAAAATGAACAGCAGTACTGGAAAGACTGAGAAAGGACCTAAAGTCCACAGTCAATTAGTGGTGGGGCTGTAAGGACTGAGACAAGGCCAGTCAATAGTGTCCTTCTGTATCCCTGCTGTCACCAGGGTTGACTCTCTGCCATCCCATGCTGGATACAGAAATTAGGGCCTCACGACCTCTGCCCTCTGCCTGATCTCCCACTTCTGAGCCATCTTCCACCCATTTTCTTTTCCAGACAAATCCCCAGTGCTCCAGTTCCTGGACTGGGTGCTGCGGGGCACCTCTCAGGTGATGTTTGTCAACAATCCCCTCAGCGGCACCCTCATCATCATCGGCCTCTTCATCCAGAACCCCTGGTGGGCCATCTCGGGGTGCCTGGGCACCATCGTGTCCACTCTGACAGCCTTGGTCCTGAGTCAGGACAAGTAAGTGCTAAAAGACAGGGGTCCATTTCACTTCCAGGTTTCTTATGGCCACAAGAGGCACCACCTTTCCACTCCCCTCACTGCCAAGCTTCTTTTGGCCATCAGAGGGCACATTTTCCTTTCCATTCCCCAATGCTAGTGGTCACCCCTGTAGTCACCAGGGGGCACCACCTTTCCTCTCCCCTCACTGCCAGGCTCCTTGTGGGCACCAGGGGGCACCTTCCCCTTTCACCCCTCACTGCAAGGCTTTCTGTGACCACCAGGGGGTGTCCTTCCTTCCCACTTTTCACCACTAGTTTGACAATCCTAAAAACAAACAAACAAACTGCACAAGTTTCTGATCACTAAAACCCATCCATCTCTGGTCTCTGGTGACAGCTCTATGGTAGAGGGAGGGCGGAAAGGGCAACGCATCTATTGGTTTGAAGGTGGGTGGGCCAGATCCGAGGTAAGAAAGCTCTGACTCAGAAGGAAGAGCCCCACAGGGGTCACGCGTAAGACCCACTTCACTTGTCCCTCCGCCCTCCACCCCAGGTCAGCCATTGCAGCTGGACTTCACGGCTACAACGGGGTGCTGGTGGGGCTGCTTATGGCCGTGTTCTCTGACAAAGGCGACTATTACTGGTGGCTTCTGCTCCCTGTCATCATTATGTCCATGACGTGGTGAGTTTGTTTCCAGCGGTGCAGGTGTGGGTGGGCTGTTGTGGCTTGTTTAGGCCTGAACATGTGCCTGAACCTGGTATTAGAGTGGAGAGTGAAGAGGGGTGAAGACGGGGCCAAGGTGACTCGGGACAGTGGGATGGAGGGAGGGCCAGTGGGCACTTTGGTGGTTGTCCAGATACAGTAACTTTGTACATCAATGCCATCAGTATTACCACTGATGGGACCTAAACTATAATGAAAAAGTTTAAAACTAAATACCGAGGGTGCTGGAGTGAGTGAAATACAGTGGATAAAGCCCTTGCTCGTAGCAGCTGAGCTGGGGTTGATCTCCAGCACCCTACTAGAAGTGGTATTTAAATATTGCTAATAAGCTCAGTGTTTGGCTCACTCCCTCTGTTCCTTGTGCCAGCACACAGGAAGGATAGGGTGGTCCCTCTCTGTGACACATGTGGGCTGGGGTTTTCTCAACCGCTTTTCCTGTGCTTCTGCCCTCAGTCCCATCCTCTCCAGTGCCCTGGGCACAGTCCTTAGCAAGTGGGACCTGCCTGTCTTCACTCTGCCCTTCAACATTGCCGTCACCCTGTACCTGGCAGCCACAGGCCACTACAACCTCTTCTTCCCCAGCATGTTGCTGCGACCGGCAACCTCTACACCCAATGTCACCTGGTCAGAGGTGCAGGTGCCCTTGGTAGGTGTCATGATGGGGACAGGGCAGCACCTCCCCAAACTGCTGGGAAGGGGCCAGGCCTGATTTTGCACAAACATCCATGTGTAGACATGCATGTGTGACTAGAGTAATATGCATGCATGTAAATTTTGTGTACATATGTGTGTATATGTTTCTCTTCATGTGTGCATTGTTTTGTGTGCGCATGTGAGTAAGCACTGAGCATGCCCAGCTCTCTGCTCTAGATCCTCTTTAGCTGACTTTCCTTTCTCTGTCCCATCACTGAAGGGCTCATTGCTGGCTTCGTCCTATCACAGCAGAGAGTAGGAAACTCTCCCAGTGTCTTATAGCCACTGAGGTCACTCAGTCAGATGAAGAAGACTTGGAATTGGGGGGAGGGGAGTGGCTCCCACTCCACTTGCAGCCTTGATTTTTGGGGAGTCAGTGAGAGGGTCTAAAGATCTGTCATTTGTAGGCCTCCCACAGTTCCTCCACTCTTAAGGCCCCTGCATGGTCTCACCTCGCCTCCAGGCCTGTGTAAAATTCCCTCAGCTGCCCCCTTGCTGTGATGTGCCAGATCCCAACCTGTTCTTTGTTCTGAGCTCACAGGACACTGAGCCTGCATTCCACTCTAATGTCTCCAAAAGTAAGCAATGATTCCCCCAAGAGCCTCTGAAATGATCCAGGGGCAGGAACAGTATTGAAAGCAATTGGGAGGTGCTTTCTGATTGTGTTTGTTCCATACAAGGTAGATTTCATGGGGGCGGGATTGCTGGTAGGTCAGATAAGTGTGGGAGTTTCTGCATAACTAGACAAAGCCCAGGGGTCTTGCAGGGTTCTGGGGTCTACAACCCTCCCAGCAGTCCCTCTGTAGCCCACATACCCTTGAGGAAAAAGTCCCAGAGGACTTTTGCATGTATTTTTCATGTATGTACTTCTCTGCATGCCTATGCATAGTTTTTATGTGCACCTATGCTCATGTGTGTGATATGTGCTTGCAGGTATACATATGTATAAATGTTTGCTTATGTACATGTGTGACATATATGATGTGTGTATCCACCGGGGTGCTTTCTAACAACACCCCAGCAAATGCCTAGAACTCAGATCTAAAGGCACTATGTTTTAGATGAACCTTTGATAAATTTAATTAATAAATTAAGCTTTAGGAGATTAATATCAGTATATGTTAATGAATCAGAACAGTGATGCTGTCATTAAAGAAACAGAATGTCTACACTCTCCATATTATACTGTCTAGTATACTCTGTAGGGCTGCTAGTACTATTTTCAACCCATGGTGGCCTGTGGGCCACTGAGGGGGCCGTTGACATTATCTGTAATCCTGCTGCACCCACAGCTCCTGAGAGCCATTCCCGTTGGCATCGGCCAGGTATACGGCTGTGATAACCCCTGGACTGGAGGCATTTTCCTGGTAGCTTTGCTCCTGTCTTCACCTCTTATTTGTTTGCACGCCGCAATTGGGTCCACCATGGGGATGTTAGCAGGTCAGTGTCCTTGCTTACTTCTGTCTTAGTTGTGGGCTATCAGAATGCTAGTGAGGGAGGAGTCACTCCCAAGGAGTGGTGCCCCATGTATTCAAAGCTAATCCCCAGGAAGGCTGCTGAGTTCATCCTTTACACCCGTGTCTGAAGTTTGGGACAAGTCTTTTCCAGATAAGCTGAAATTCAGGTCTTCTTTCTGATCATTCAAAAAAGGATTTCATCTTATCTGAGGGCAGCAAGAAATTGATGGAGGGGTCATTATTTGTTTATTTGTTTGTTTATTTTAAATTCAGGAGAAGATCCTTCTGTGGGCTATTGGGATCAGCCTTCACAGCTCCTCCCAGCATCCCCAGCTATGGTCTTTATGGCTAGATGCTTCCTCGAGGTGCCTTCTACTGAGTAAAATCACAAGATATTTTTACAAAGACAGGGTCAACATTTAGTTGGGGAGAGGGATCAGTGATGTGATTGTATATCCTGTACTAGATATGAGGAGGACCCCAGTCCTCTCACTGATGCCAGCCTTCTCTCGCAGCGCTGACCATCGCCACGCCCTTCCACTCTATCTACTTTGGCCTATGTGGCTACAATAGCACGCTGGCCTGCATCGCCGTGGGTGGCATGTTCTACGTCCTCACCTGGCAGACTCATCTGCTGGCCATCGCCTGTGGTAGGTGCTGCTGGCCCATCTCCTCTCTCTTTAAAGGTGACAAGGATGTCTCTGTGCCCCTCAGAATACAGGGAGGACAACTAGTAAATTCTCTTCATTTAGTTGACTTTACTCTCTCACAAGACTAGCATGTGCCCTGGCCCCCAGACTCAGATCCACTCCTGGTCATGTCCCCGTCACAGATGTCTTTAGAACATGTAACTGCTGATGTCCGTTCATTTTTCAGGGCCTGATTCCATTCAAAGAAATTAAAATCTAGAACTGCAAAGCATGCTGAAGATGATAGATAAGGCCAAGGGTCTGATGAGCATCTGGTCCTACAAACCTTCCAAATGCAGCCTCAGGATCAGAGCAGGGGACCTTTGTCAGAGCAGGGGCAGAGTGGGGACCTGTATTCATGGTCTCCAAAATATTGCCTGAAACTGGAGTTTCAGAAGTTCATGGCATCAGGTGGGAAATGACAGCCCAGCACTTCCCTGGCCCTGAAGACAGCTATGCCTAAGGAAATCAGAATTTTTTTCCTGAAAAAGGCTGTGCAGAAAAGAGATCTGACGATGGGAATTTGGACTTCCACAGTCACATTTAAATGCCCACTTTGCAGAGAAGATTCTCCATGCTTCTCAAACAGGATAGCCACCCCTCACCCCAGACAGAGATGGTGGTGACAGATGATAGATTGGGTCATCGCCCTGTGAGGAAAAAATGATTCCTACATTTTAGTGGATACAAAGAGGGGCTTGGCTCTCTTGATCCACAAATGACAGGGGCAACTCTAGAGTTACCCCTCCCCCTCCTAAATATCAGCAATATCCAAGGTGCCCCCACCTCAGTCTATACCCTCTCCTGCAAGCCTCCTCCCTCCACCCGGGAAAGAGTTGGCATCTGCTACAGTCCAACCCCATAGACAGATGCGAGAAGTTCAATGAATTGAGACAAGCCAAGATGGGTCAGTCTGACAACAAGTCCATGCTTTTTGCAGCCCATAATCAACCATAATGGCTTCCTAATACTGATGCTGTCTTCAGGAGACAGGAACAGAGGAAGCAGTCAGGCCTTTCCCATGTCCATAGAGCTATGATGCATGGGACAGGCAAAGTAGCCCTGAATCCTTTATAGAAGATTTCTTCCACCACAGCCTGCTTGCCCACTGCAGACATGACTACCTCCTAGCCAGACACACCAGACAGAATGTGTGTTCATTTCCTTCCCTCCTCCCAGCCCCTGGTGCTTCTTCCCTTACTAGCAGCACCTGTGGCAACACTTAAGCCATGAAAAGTTTTCACAGACTTTCCTGCTGTGAGCAGACCTAAATGAGGCTAGAGGAAGGAGTGAGAATAAACCCTTTGGCTCTGTAAAAATCTCTACTAATTAATTAGGTAGAGACATTTTAAAAGGTCTGTGATGTGACTTAGCAATAGAGCACTTGCCCTGTACATGCCTGAGGCCCCGAGTTCAGTTCTTAGCACTGCTAGAAATAAACCCCAAACTACTATTTAAGTCTATTTAAGTCTTATTTAAATCTATTTAAGACTCTGGACCTCAGGAAAGGTGGTTGAGCTGGATGGAACTGGCCTATTTCAGTCCTCACAGTCTGATCTTAGAGCATCCGCTCACTCAGGCTCTCCTACTCTGGGTCTGGTCTTCTGAGCCCAAGTGCACTCTTCAATATCCCCTCTTTCTCAGCTCAAATCTTAATGGCTGCCTTGGGGGAGCCGGATAATCAATGAAAAATTCCCTGAATTCCCATTCCTGTCATTGACCACATCTAAGATTGATGCTGCCTGTCCTGTTGACAGGACATGATCCATAGAGGGTGCTTGCGAGTACTGGGTCTCCTATCTGCCCCCTGGTGAAAGGGATGCAAGCCAAGGCCACCCTGGACTTCTGTGCCCTCCCAAGAAATGAGCCCCATAAAAACCACCAGAGTGCCCCCAGAAAGCATTATGTGACCATGCTCCAGAAAACTCCTTCCACTGAAACCTGCCCCTGTAACAGTGGTAATTCTCCAGCTTAGGACAGGCAGTGCAAAGCACTAAAGTTTCATCCTGAACCCCACCCCATCTCAGATCCCATCTGAAGCATGAGGACAGCAATGTCAAGTTGTGGGGCTGTGAAGTGCATGCTCAGGACCAGCAGGGGCACCTAGTAACTCTCTGATCAAGAATCAATTGGGATGCTAGACTGAGAAATGAGGGGCTCTAAGACAAAACCAGCCCTACTGGTCTGTTTTGTTGTTGTTGTTGTTGATGTTGTTTTTCGGGCCACACCCATTTGATGCTCAGGGGTTACTCCTGGTTAAGCACTCAGAAATTGCCCCTGGCTTGGGGGACCATATGGGATGCCGGGGGATAGAACCGCAGTCCTTCCTTGGCTAGCGCTTGCAAGGCAGACACCTTACCTCTAGCGCCACCTTGCCGGCCCCTACTGGTCTGTTTGCTCAGGGCCACCCTGTCTTCCCTGGGCCAACCTGCTGAGGTCCTTTCATGCATAGCCCAGCAGCAGGAACATGGTGAAGCTTCCTTAAGTCTCCCGGGTGCCATCCTAATGATGCTAATAACTTTTTTTTTTATTTTTATTTTTAATTATGAGAACAAAAATGCAAAGAAAGAGGACAAGGTAAAGTTGCAATGGGAAGACAATCACCCATAAACAGAATTCTCAGAAGAAAACCCCTTGGTGACACCTTAATTTTGAACTTTCAGTCAAAGAACATTAAGAAAAATAAAACAGAACCCATGCACAAATACTTTGTCCCTCAAGTCCCCAGATTGTAGTACATTATAACATTTCTTAGATGCTAATAACTGTGCCAGTCTATGCTAGCAGTGGCTCTGGGAATCACTTGCCTTAGCTGTACAATGAAATTTGCTTGGATGTTTGTGCTGCCTAATGTTCCATCTCTGGAATAGAAGGTTCTGGGGTCCAGAGAGGGTCAGCCATGGCTCATCCTCAGAGCTCTACACCATTCATCAGACATAGCTGCCTGACACTTGCAGGCATGGAATACTTCCCACAGTAGCCAACCAGACCTTGTCACCCTGTTTGGGATTTTTAATCCAAGGAAGCATTTGTGGAAGTAATTGTCTGAGGAGAGAAATGAGATGGAGACTCCTACTGAGACACCCTGAGTCACCCACAATCTCTTGGTTCTTTTTCCAGCTCTGTTTGCTGCGTACTTGGGGGCCGCGCTGGCTAACATGTTCTCTGTGGTGAGTGAATGTGGGTAAAGACCCATATACACCCTTTTCATGTTCCTCTCTTGATTTTATTTTTTGTTTTGGGGCCACACTCAGTGGTGTGCAGGGGTTCTACTCCTAGATCTGCATGTATGAATCACTCCTGGTGAGCTCAGGAGACCATATGGGACGTGGGGATTAAGCCTGAGTCTGCCATGTCTCTGCCACCCTCCTAGTCATCTCTTAGCTTCCCCCAAATGAGCATTGGCTCCACATTCAGATCATGCCTCTCCCCTCCCCTCAGCATCCCAAGACTCCCACAGGGGCTCAAAGTTGCCCTGCCCACTGGGGTTTATTGGCAGCCAGTGGAAAGTCCTATTACAGAACCATATCAGGGGACATTGTCTTGAAAATCAAACCTTGCTGTGTGAATCCTCTAGAACAGTTTCAGATCTTTGCCATCTCCATGTTTGTGAGGTCACAGAGTACCCAGCACCCTGCATACCTTTCTTTGACATGTATCAAGAGTCCTGAAGCCACATGTCACTAGGAAAGGTCATGAGGAAGACGGGCAAAGCAGCTGCCAAACTCAGAAGAAGACAGAGTGGGTGGCTCAGGGCCTATGCCATAGTCTAAGACCCCTTATCTGCACCCCAGTGCAGTGCGGAGGAGCTGCCTGCCAGTCCCAGCCCCCCTCTCTGTGACACTACTATGCCCTAGAGTCCAAGAGGGGTTTCTGCTTCACTGCAGCCCCCAAATAGCCACCCAGTGCTGATTGCTTTCTAAATATTCCCCATCCAGAGCCTCTGCACATAATCCCTTTGTGTCTGTGTTCAAATGAGAAGGAAGATGCTCTGCCCAAGTTCTGTCTTTGAACCAAAGAAACTGCAGTCAAGGCAGAGGCTTCTCCCCAGTTCAACCCACCATGACCAAAGAGAGAAAGATCTGGAATGGTTGTCTAAGCATGCCCCCAACCCCCCACACACACACACACACAATGGGAGAAGGCCCAGGGCTCTGAGTGTAGAGGTCAAACCTGACCAAATACTCCCAGACATTCAAACTATGTCTGCACCTACTGGACTGTACTCTGCAAAGACAGACTTTAGCAGCATATGACTGACCTGTGTGTATGTGTATGAACTCCACTCACAAGGTTTTGTTTGATGGTCATCAATTTGCTACTCTTCCCAGTGCTCACAGTTCCACCTCTTTCTCCCACATGGGGGAAAGTAGGGTGGAAAAGATATTGAATCTAATGTCACTCTTTTCCTTGTGTCCCCCCCTCCAGTGTGGATTGCCACCCTGCACGTGGCCCTTCTGCCTCTCAGCACTCACCTTCCTGCTCCTAACCACCAACAATCCTGCCATCTACAAGCTCCCACTCAGCAAGGTCACCTACCCAGAGGCCAACCGCATCTATTATTTGTCCCAGGAGAAAAACAGAAGAGCATCGACCGTAACCAAGTATCAGGCCTATGATGTCTCCTAACTTTTCCTTTCCCAACTAAATCACTATAAATTCACATTCAGCAGGTGGTCTAGGCCCCAGGCAAATGCTCACTTAGCTCTCTGACCCATGATTCTCCTAAGCCAACCTGTCTCTACCCACAGTTCTCCCCACGCACAAGGAAATACTGAGCTAGTCACCCTTGGGAAGCTCTATAAGATCCTTGACACTTAGCAAACACACTTTTTCAACCAGCATTTCTCAGACAGGGGATATATGGTACCCTGTGGGCACCCCAGGACATTCCAAGGGGTCACGGGTAAAGATCGTGTAAATGGACTGTCATGGCACAAGATTGAGTGAGGGAGTCAGTAAGATGGGGGATCACAGGAAGGAAACAGGGTTGACGGCAGCCAGAGTCAGGATAAGATTAAGGAACTCTTGTCTAGACTCTCTCCTCTTCACTCACTTTCTAAGAATTCCTTTAAAGAGAAACTTAATATTTCCTGCAAAGGACACCAGAGGACAGAGAATGGGAAAGAGGTTGGTGATGTGACCAAACATGTCACACTGTATAAGGCCAAGAAATGTGAGTTCACCCAGAAGCCAATAGAACTGGGCTCCAGATATTCCATAATGCCTTCTTCCTCCCAGGGGTTCTCCTACACACAGCCCCTTAGTCAGCCTCATCCCTTTCTGGTTTCAGAGAGGGGACATCATCTCAGGTCCCTTCTACCTCACAAATGTTGATTCTTCACTTTCTTCTGTAAATAGTAAAAAATCACCAAAGTAATTATTTGAGGCCAAGTAAGAGATGAAAGGTTCCCAGAACTGAAAGCAGAAGATGCTTTCTCATCTTCAGACATTGTTGAGTGACAGGAAGCCATTCCCCAGAATTGGGGGAGAAACTTAGAATCACAGAATATTTACCAAAGTATTTTCTGGGAATGTCGTAAGATGAAAACAAATCTTTTTTCCATATTCAAATCATATTTTAAACCAATATGTTTCCTTCTCTACGGTTCATAAAAACACACTCATTAAAGCATGAACTTTGCAAGTGCTATCAGGATTTTCTTAAAATAGGACTCAGTTCCTTTTTTGGGGTATTTCCCCACTGAGGGGTGTTCCATGATGAAGATGTGTTTGCAAAGACATAAGGATGGGTTTTAAACGCACAGAAGAGGGACTGAATTTTTTTATTTTGTTTGTTTTATTTGTTTGGGGGCCACATCCAGCAGTGTTTAGGGGTTACTCCTGGCTCTGCACTCAGAGATCACTCCTAGCAGACTTGGGGATCCAGATGGAATGCTGGGAATCAAATCCAAGTCAGCCACATGCAAGACAAGCACCCTGCCTACTGTGCTATCACTCTGACCCAGAAGTTCTGAGTTTCATCCTCATCACCATATAGTCCCCCAGCACCACCAGCAGTGACTTCCAAGCATTGAGCTGGGAGTAGTCCCTGAACATCTGTCTGGTGTAACTCCAAAACAACATAACAGTAAACATAATAAAGATCAGAAGAAGGTTTAATCAGCATACAAAGGGAATTACACCAAAATAGACATGGTCACTAACTTCTATTTGAGTTGAAACCCAAAGTGAAAGTTCTCACTTTTTAAAGGATTTCAGTTCCTCAGTCCCCGCCTCCCAACTACAAGTTCAGTCTCTCTTAATTGGAGACTCTTGTCTTTATTTACTCTTGCCAGCTTTCCCCCAAGGTTGAGCGATGGACCTCTTTCAGCAAAGAAGTTTTCCCATTCCTTATACTTCAGATCAGTGAAGTGATGGCATGGGGCATAGGGCAGGGGAAGGAGCCCCCACAGGGAACAGAAAACTTTTATGACAGAAGCTCCTTTGCCCACATGCATCATCCCTGGCAGGCTGCTGTCTCCATTTCTTTTATTTTCTCTGTCAGCCCTGAGGTCTCAGCTCTCTCCTGCCAACCCAAGAGCACGGGGCTGCCTCTTTCTCTTCCAGATCATTCTAGCCGTTTACGACCTCTCCAGGAAAAGGGAACACTTCTCGCTGGAAGCATAGGAAGGGGGAGCAAGTTGCACTCCAGAGACTGCCTCTGAGTGTGTTCACACCTTCAGGCCAGGAAGGTCTCAGCTGCGTTGTCATGACCACGGAGTTATAACTCTCTGAGGAGTCCGCATCCACGATTCCCACTAGCAGGCTGTTTATGCGCACAGCTTACTCAGCTGCCCCCAGACCTCCAAGTGATGATATAGAACCATTAAAATACCAATTTTCATGCATTTTCCACCAAAGTGTTATAATCTTGTTTTATTATTGTCCACTAACTAACCAGTTCCTCCATGGTTCTAATCATTCCAGTATTCTCACCTATAAAGCATGCTGAGTTGGGTCAGTCTACCAAACAAGAGGGGGAAGATGGGAGCAGGCAATTCAGTTATAAAAAATATCAACAGGGTTTCCAAAGAGCCCAGATCCTCCAGCTTTCCCCGACTATCAACAGGGCAAGAGGAAGATATCTCTACTTGCTCCCTCATTTGCACGTGAACTTGTCTCTCCCAATATTCCCTCAGTAGCACCACATTGAGAACATGAAGTTGGCATGGTAGGAGTGTTTCCACAAAGACGGACATTAGCAGACTACAATACTGGGCATTTTAACAGCCCAGCATCACTAAACTACTAAGCCAATTTGGGGATATAGAGTGGGATACAGGGAAAGAATAGTTGCATAGAGCCAACCCATGAGACTAGAGCCAAAAGAGTCCACTCAGCAACGCCCCCTGAATACCTTTCTCAAAACAAGTGTACTTGAGAGAATAACTCAAGTCTCCTCAGGCAGAAAGCAACATGAGGATCTATCCCCAGAACACACCACTGTAAACATTCTTAGGTGGAAGCATCCAAGTAAGAAGGAAAGAAGCCCAGGAAACACCCCAAGGAGCATAGAAGAGAACTTGGTAATATTTACTCGACACATCCATGGACACTTGTACATGTGCACATGCTAATTATAAGAGTATACATCATGTGTGCATGTACATAAATACATGGATATTCATATGTGTATATGTGTGCATCTATATCATAAACGCCTTGATATAAGTATTCATAGTCATGGTCATTGTGTCTGTCTCTTTCCCTTGTAGAACTGGCCCTAAGAAATAATTAAGTGATGGACTGAAATACACACACACACCATCTCCACTTTGTCCCTTGGCAGATCCCTGGAATATGAGGTTTGTCACCTGAACACAATCACAAACACAGACAAAATTGCTGGCAGCCTAAATGAGTGGATCTGGCTTAAAAAATTTCTTGAAACAATAATGTGTAGAGAATGGACAACCCCTTTCCCTGAGAATTTTCATCACTTTCTGAGTAATTTGACCCTCTATGAGTGTCTTCTATACCACCCTTTTCTTATAATAGAGCCCTAGCACTTGCACTCAACTCAGGTAAATGGTTTCACCAGGGAACAAATGGGTGGTCAACAATTTACTTTCAAATATGATCATATACTCAAGTTGCTGAGAATCTAAACAAGATTGAACATCTTGGGTGAATGCCCAGAGCTAGATTAAGTCCTTTTGGGGCAGGATCTGAGAATTTGTCCTTCTAACATACTGCTGTAGACTCAGGAATCTAAGAAACTACCTTGGTAGTATCTTGGTCCCTTTTCAGGTTATAGTGTACTGGCTTGCAAAGCCCTAGCTAGGGCTTCTTAAAACAGATGTCTGGCCTTCAACCCAAGATTTTCATTCAGTAGAATGAAAATAGTATGGGGGCAGGGGCAACACAAAGAATCAACTTCTAGAAACTCTTGAGCTGTCCAGATATAATCAAGGTCCAGCTCAGATCACTGGCAGGTGGGGTTTTGCCAAGGCAAGATTAGCATCACCTGGCTCTGAAGCCTAGGCTCTCCTCTCACAATGAAGTCAGTGTAGTTTTATCTAGGCACAGGATGTGTTTTAATTTCTGGGGTGACTGTAGTTTGTGACCTGGTAGAAAACCACAGAGGTATCTGGTTCCCACCACCGGACTCTGTCCTAGAGAAGCCCAGCCCAGATGGGTTGTGAGGGAATGGAGAGTCCTCAGAAGTGCTTTGGGGCCCATCCCCATCCCTCTGAGGAGACCAAGTAAAGGAAATGAAACCACAAAGGGTGGGTGACATCCGCCCCGTGCAAGCGTGTGCATTGGTGGAGATGGGCAGGAGAGAGAGGTGCAGAGAGGAGGGTGGCAGGACAGAGCGGCCAACAGATGCAAGGTGAGGAACAGGTGTGCTGTGGAGCAGGTACCAGAGAGGGCGGGAGGCAGCCACAGCAGGTGAACAAGGCTAGGAGGTGCATAAACAGGAAGCCTTCCAGGCTTGCGCCTACAGCCCTGAGCCAGTGGACAGCAGAGGCAGGAGGTAAGGAGATGGAGAAAACAGAACCTACAGAAACAAGGGAGAACAAGGGCGGGGGCGGGGAGCCACTTACAGGAAAAAAAGGTGAACCAAAGAGGGGTAAGGGAAGGGGCGCCCCTCTGTGACCCTCGTGGGGCCAAGACAGGACTATTTGTGCTCAACTTCTCTTTCTACATTTACTTCTTTTTAAAGACAGGTGCAGGGACTGCCTGCCACCTGCAGTGGCAAGTTATGACAGGGAGAGTAGTGGGGCAGGAAGTGCCTGAACCACAGTAGAAAAGGCTGAAGAGGCTCTCCAAGGGCCCCAGTGTGAGAGTAAGCAGGGATGTTGTGTGCCGTCAGCCTTTGGCAAGGCCCTGGAGCAGCTGCAGAGGGAAGCATGACTGAGAGGCCCCAGGCCAATATCCTCTAAAGACACCATTTTTTCATGGCTGAGAAACCCCAACTTAGCATAGCTAAAAGGCCCTGGATCAGTGTGACTTGTCAGGGTTGTTTCCTCCAGGATCAGTGCTCAGGACTCAAGACTGTTTCACAGCTGAGGAAATAGGATCTACCCCAGCATTAATTAATGCCAGAGCTTTCTATGTGCAAAGTGACAGCAGTACCCCACTACCAAGGGCCAAAAGACCCTCCATCAAGTGCCCCCAGGTCTCCTTTAATCCGGCCAGCCCTCCCCAATCTGCTGGGTGCCCTTGCTTCTCTTGTCCAACTGTTTGTTTGCATTTGCCATTGTCTCTCCCCACGCTTTATTTCTTTCTGAGTGAGGTCACCCAGAGTTTCTCCTTCTCCATCTGACTTACTTTGCTTTACATGACCCACCACCCCAGTCCCATCCAAGTTCTAGCAAAAGGGACGAAGGATACTGTCTTGGCTTAAAGCTGAATCTTACAGCACTGTATCGATACTCTGTACCCGGTCTAGCTACTGGTCATGTGGGCTGTCCAAAGTCTTGGCTGTTATAAAGAGAGCTGTCATGAACATAGGCATGCACTGCTCTTTTAAAATCTAAGTTTCTTCTGTTTGGGGGAGGGAAGGCGCACGATCCCCCACTGTGTGGTGACTCTCACTGTGTGGCGTTGCACTGTGGAGATTGTCACCGTGGTAATTCTCACTGTGTTGACTCTGTGATGTGACTCTCACTGTGTCATGATTCTTACTGTGTGTTGACTCCCACTGTGTGTTGATTCTCACTATGGTGATTCTCACTATGTGGCAACTCTCACTCCTAGCCCCATGGAAGAGCAAGGATACTCTGTGTTGCTCTTTTTTTCTGTTTAAACTCACTGGTGCCCAGCTCACTCTGGGCATAGTGACAAAACACGGGGCATGGTGAAGGGTCTGGAGGTCAGCCTGGTACCCACTGCCTAGTGAGCTCTGGGCACAGGGATGAGGGTTCATGTATCCCAAACCTACCTCATCCCAGAATCTGGACTCCCAGAGACAGACAATATTATAGTAAAGCCGATCAGACTGACCAGAAGAAAAAAAAAACCTGTATTTATGTCCCTTCTCCCTCTTCTACTTTCCTCCATTCCACCAAATCCTCCACCGGTTGTATTATTTGAGAATTAGATGCTCCTGGGGCCCAAGAAATTGTTGAGTGGGTGAAGCACTTGGCTTGCTGACTATGCTTCAATCCCTAGCACTACATGTGATCCTCTGAGCACTGCCAGGAGAAAGTCCCTGAGTTCCACTTAGTGTGGCCCCCAAACAAATAAAATGATGACCACTCTTTCCTCTTTCTCTATCCTCTTGGGCAGGGGACCCTTCCTACAAGTCCCTCAGACTTTGAACTTGGCTAACTATTCTTTCAACTCCATCCCCAAACTTTCCATCCTTGAAGACCCTCTTCCCTTTGCCTGTGGCCCTGCAGCCAGCTGGCTAGTGGGCATTGGATTCTGCACAGATATCAGAGAACTCACTCCCATAGATAGCAACAGCCCCCTCTGAACTCCTCTGCTTTTCACGATTCTTTCTCATCAAGTAACAGCTCAGCACACATGATGATGTAACCATTTCCACAGAGAGAGATGCCCCAGAGATAAGGATGAGGACCCAAGGGCAAGGGAAAACAAGCAGAGGGGGCACTGTGACAGGGAAAATCCAGATATTACAGGAAGTTCAGGAACCATCCAGGAAGCCATGCAAGGATTCTGGAGCAGAGCAGAATAGAGATCCTTGCCGCACCTCTGTTCTGAAAAGCAAGAAGTTAATCTTCTCTGCCTCCCACAGCCCCTGAAGTACCACATTTTACTGCAGATTCACCACATATTTTGCATTATTTTACCTGATTTTGTGTTTTTGTTTGTTTTACAAAAAGTAGGATACAACCATTGTGTGGAGCTTTGATTTGATTGTTGCAGCAAGAGAGTTACCAGCCTAGTACTTGAGATTTACTCCTGGTTTGATGTTCAGGTGTCCCCCTTGGCAATCCCAGGGAACAAGGTAGGGGATACCATGTGCAAGACAAGGGCCTTACCCTCTGTACTAACTCTCAGGCACAAAGCTTTGTACTGATGTATCTGAAAATACAGGTGTGATAATGATGGTGATGATGATTATGCAGTGAAATAGGGAAGGCCCTCATCAATACCTCATCAATACACTAAGTGGGGGTTCATGCAGGAGCCATGCCCCTGCAGACCCCAACTCCCTGTGTGTTGCCACTCCACATTTCCCACCTATGTCACTGCTGTGTCTTTGATTCACAGCCCTTTTGCCCCGTCAACATTCTTCGTGGCCCAGAGGCTGCACAAATGTTTGCTGGCTGATCAACTCTGGTCACTATTATGTCCAGAAGGAAGACCCTGATGCAATATCAGTTCCCAAGACAGAGGGCAGGGTTTCCAGGAAGGTAGGATTCAGGGGGGACTAGAAAGATTTTACTAGCCTTCTACACAGCTGGAAGAGGTTCTCCAGAGAGGATATAAAAATATATAGTTACCCCTAGGTGCATCCCTCATCCTAGGCCTCATGAGGTCTGACCTGGAAACTAACCAAGTAGATGTCATCCTGCCAACGGTGCTCCCTGTGGAGAAAACTTGAGCCCAGGGCCTCTCTTTAGCACGTCAAGGGTTGAGCAGCTGACTCTGGGTAACTTGGCATAACTCAAGGAGAACCTAAACTGTTGGGCCTTTCTTCCTTGAAGGCTCCTTTCATGCACATTTTCTAGTAGCTTCTCTCTTCTGTGAAATAGCATGTGGTTTCCCCAAACACAGCAAGACACAACATTCATCCCAATATGAAACTGGTCTGGTCCTGCTTATTCTCTTTCTCAACCACAGATTAGATCCTGCTGCCAGGGCATCTCATCCTGTGACCATTGGCCCAATTACCTGGTGTCCCAAAGGGCTGAGGGAGAGATGCCCACTGAGCCAGTGCCACCTCAGCCTAACCCAGGGCTGTGTCCGCTCTGGCTCTGCAGCCATTGAACTGCCCTGTCCGCTTCTTTCTGCTCATCTGTGAATCGGGGGTGCTGAGAGTCACATGTAGGTGGATGGATAAAAATGAACTAACTGTGATGTTTTCTGGTTTAAGAGCCTCCCTTAAGGTCCTGGGAAGGAGAAGAGAGAGATCATGAGTGGCTCCCAGTGCTACAGCACTGGCCTCAAAGAAAACCTGTTAGAAACACAGACCTCCACCCACCCATGGACCCAGAGACTCTGGGTGCCAACTAAGCTGTGCTCAGGAGGTCACTTCAGGCAACACATGGCTCAGGCCTGAGATTTTAATGCTTGGGGCCAGTAATGCAGAGTTGCTCAGGCCCAGTGAAGCTATATCTCCAGGCAACCTAGCTGCACTCAGAGACCTCCAGGGCTATACCTTTTGCTGCACAAGGCAACCAAACTCAGGAGTCAAATGGACCTAGTGCATGTCAGGCATGAAACTCCAACTCTCTGAGCTATTTCCCAGCACCACGTTTGTTTGTTTGTTTGTTTGTTTTCTGTTGTTTAATTTTGGGACCACCCACAAGTATTCAGGGCTTATTCCTGCCTCTGTGCTCAGGGATTAACCATGATGATGCTCAGCAAGCCCAAAACAGTGCTAGCAATCAAACCTGGGTCGGCCACATACAAGACTACTACCCTGACCATGTTCTCCTTGTCAGTCACACAAACTGATCTAAGTGTCTCTGAGATGCATAAAGCTATGCTATGCTAAGGATTTAATCCATCTTATGAATCATAGAAGTGAGTTCAGAGGGTCCAGCTCCCATGGGTGCAGTAGACAGAACTATGGGAATCATGAAACAGACTGGACAACGGAAGTGGGGGCCTGGTTGTGATGAAGGACAGAAACAAACAATGGACACAGAGAGTAGAGAAACAAATTCAAACCCATTTCTAGCCCTTAAAAAGCTCTGTTCTGCCCTTGAGCCACCAATTGGCCTGGCTCACCTTGGAAGTTGCTGTGAGAGTACCATGTGTGAATGTTCTGGAAACTCTGACACCATACACTGCTAAAACACTCAGCTAAGCTGCTATAAATGTTATTGACCCCATAAGCAGACTTAGTCCAAGGAGAATGTTTTCTCATCTTTTCTCCAGGAGTTTTATTTCCCAGAAAGTAAAATCCTCAGCCTGGTTCCCGCCAACAGATGTGGAGCTGGCAGCTTTCTATTAATCTGAAAACTCAACTGAAAAGCAAAGATTTCTTTTCTTATGCAATTCTTTTATTTTTTATTTTTTTATTTAAGCACAATGGTTACAAACATGTTGGTAATTGGGTTTCAGCCATAAAATGGACACCCCCTTTACCAGTGCAACTTTCCTGCTGCCACTGTCCCCCATTTCCTTCTTCCTCCACCCCCTGCCTGTCTTCAAGACAGGCATTGTATTTATCTCTCTATCGTTATCCTGGTAGCTATTAATGTAGTTATTTCTCTAATTGCACTTACTACTCTTTGTGATAAGCTTGTTATCATGGGCTGGTCCTTCTAGCCCTCATCTCTATTGTCTCTGGTATTATTATTGTCTGTCTTTTATTTTTCTTAAATTCCACATATTAGTGACACTATTTTGTGTTTATCTCTCTCCTTCTGACTTATTTCACTCAACATAATAGTCTCCGAATCCATTCATGTATAAGCAAATTTTGTGACTTCATTTCTTCTAACAGCTGCATAGTTTTCCATTGTGTGGATGTACCAGTTTCTTTAGCCACTCATCTATTGTTGAGCATCTGGGTTGTTTCCAGATTCTGGCTATCGTAAATAGTGCTGCTATTAACATAGGAGTGCAGAGGGCATTATTGTAAGGGTTTACCCACAGCCTCTTGGGAAAGAATTAGAGGAATCCTGGGTTTAGTTTGATTCTGTTTTATTGTTGTTGTTTTCTAATAATATGAGTTTCCAAATTTATTTGGTGTTTGGGCCATACCCAGGAGTCCTCAAGAATTAGTCCTAAAAAAATAAATTAGTTCTGCCTCTACACTCAGGGATCACTCTTGGCAGTGCTTAGGGGACTCTACAGCATATGAGGAATTAAATATAGGTTGACTACTTGAAAGACAAGTGAGGAGGCCCACTGTACTATCTCTCTGGTCTCATGTTTTTGTTGTTTTAACATAATACCTACCACTGGACATATGTATGACCTCACTCTCACTGTAGGTCTATATTTTCATCCTCGGGCCTGCAGAACTAAGATATCATTAGGGCCACACCCTAAAGATGTGTCCAGGGAGGCATGTGATGCCAGGAGCCTGTACTCTTGCATATGCTAGGCATGTGTTCTACCACTTGAGCTATCACCCTGACCACTATAGCAGGTTTCATTTTTCTGTGATTTGGGGTTCATTCCCATGCAGGTCAGTAGTTCAGTGAATGGTCTAAGGATGTGGAGCTTCCAAAGTCCTGCAGTGTGGGGATCCCCATGCCACCCAGGTGTTGCTTGGAGGGCCTCAAGGGCTGCTTCCAGAGATGCTTTTGGTACTGTGTGGGGCTATATATTGAATGCTAAGCATTCACCTTGACTGCTGACTACCTCCCTGTCTCCCATAGGGGTTTTTACACCTTTATTGAGCTGCAATTGATATGCCATACAATTCAACACATGGTTTTCAGGATATCCAGCATCCCACCATTAATTTTAGAGCATCAATGCCACACTAAAGAGAGCCTGTCTCTACTAGCAATCACTCCCAGTTCCCCTCAGACCCTTCAATTCTAAGTAGAGCTAATCCATTTTCTGCTATTCCATTTCTGGGCCTCTCACACATATGGAACCATAGCAAACATGGAGTTTACTCTAATAGTCTGTTTGGTGCGCTGTTTTTGAGTTTTACCAACTGTGTCAATAGCAAGGCTTCCCTCCTCTTAATTATAATCTTCCATTGCATGCTCATTCCACAAGTGGCTGATCCATTCATCATTTGTTCACAGACATTGGGCTGCTTGTACATTATGACTTTTGTAAATAATGTTGCAATAAATAACTATATACATATTCTAGGTATCTTCACTTGGATATATGCCTAGAGTTGGATTACTGGGTCCTATCCTACTCATAATTTATTTTCCACCCTAGGGTGTGATCTGGTGATTGGATTACTGGGTCTCCCCCACTTAGTATTCGTTCTCCACCCTGGGGTGTTACCTGATTCTTGCTAGTAAAGCCCAGATTTCAGGAAGGTAGGGTATTCCTCCTCCAGTCTTCCTCCATTAATCTACCTTCCTTCTTAGGAGCAGAAGGCTGTGTAGTGGAATTCCTGAACCTGCTCTTGCCCCCTTTCACTGTATGGATTATTTCCAGCATCAATGTTTGTTTCCAGTAGTTTGCTTTGAGGTCTCTTCAGGTCCTAGTTTTAGAGTGTGATGCTTCCTTATCAACCTAGGATTGGAATTATTGATCCATGTGACACCTATGCATATGACCTTTGAGGAACTGTCAATTTTCCAAGATTGCTGATGTATCCAGTTTCAATTTTCTTCACTTCTTCATCAACAGTAACATTCTCTGTCAGTTTTTTCCTTTGGTTTTTGGGCACACCCAGCAGTGCTCAACAAACTCAAGGCATACATTCTATCACTGAGTCATATTTTCAGCCCCAATTTATCATTTTCTTTTATTGATGTGCCTTGAGTGTCATATCTAAGCAAACATAGTCTAGTCCAAGGTCATAAAGAAGCTTCTAATCATTTGTAAAGTTTTAGCTCTTACATTTTTATCTATTTTGAATTAATATTTTGTAGCCGAAATAGTTCATGCAGTTTCTGCATGAGATTCATGCAGATTCATGCAGTTGGAAATCCAGTTATCTAGCAACATTAATTGAAAGGAAGATTATCTCCCACTTACAGGATTTCTTCAGGTTCCCCCAAATCTCTAAGTGACATTCCTGTCATTCTAAGGTAGCATTTCCAAAACTTACCTATCCTGAATCTTATAAATGTATAATCATAACAGGAAAAAATAAAACCTCACTATTTAAACAAGAGATCCAAGTACATTCAGATAAAAAATGATCAAGCATCTTTTACTACTGGAGGCTTCCTAGAGGATTTAATGCAGAATTTTTTTTTAATTTGGGGGCAACATCTGGTAGTGCTCAAAGGACCATATAAACTGCCAAGGATGAAGTTTTTTTTTTTCCTTTATCTTTATTTAAACACCGTGATTACAAACATGATTATAGTTGTATGATTACAACTATAAGTCATGTAAAGAGCACCCCCCTTCACCGGTGCAACATTCCCACCACCAATATCCCAGATCTCCCTCCTCCCCACCCCCCTACACCTGTACTCGAGACAGGCTTTCTACTTCCCTCATTCATTCACATTTTATGATAGTTTTCAGTGTAGTCATCTCTGCAACTGCACTCATCACTCTATGTGATGAGCTGCATGTCCTGAGCTGCACCTACCAGCCCTCATCTCTCTTGTCTCTGAGATACTGTTAAAAATGTCATTCATTTTTCTTAAAGCCCATAGATGAGTGAAACCATTCTGCGTCTTTCTCTCTCCCTCTGAAGGATGAAGTTTTAATGAATTCTCAGTTGTATTTTGTCAAAGAAGGGTTGTGTGTGTGTGTGTGTGTGTGTGTGTGTGTGTTCAAATGTTAACATCTCTAAAGGCACACTTCCAAGGAACTCAGACTGGCATGGTGAGGCAATAAAAAACTTGGTTTGAGTGGCATTAAAGAATTCTAACTTGAGCGGGGTGGGACAGGAATCTCTCCTCTTTAATCAGAACTGAGCACATTGGCTAACAGGAAGTCATCTGGATTTCTCTTAGCAACTGTTTAAAGTCCACCATTTTATTTTAATTTTTACTTTGTGTACTAGGGAACCCCCAAGTAATGTTCAGGGGATCCTCAGAGCCACTACATCAAATATTCTGCCACCTGGGCTGGGAAGTTCAGTATTCAGAGCCAGCAAAGCGAGGAACTACCAAGAGCGCTCACACTTTCTATATTACTGAAGTTTGTTTGGTTTTCTTATTTAAGCTAAGTAGCAAAGCATGTGGTCTGGGGAAATGTAATCCACCTGCAGCGCTCTATCGAACTGCACTAAATCAGATGACTTCGGCTTAAAGTGTGAATCCCTGGATCTCTTAACCTTAATAACCCGAACTTGAACCAACTCAGACTGTTCTTTCATGCTGCCCAGTGAGCCAGCCAGGATCTGGGAGGTAGCCAGGACATCCGTATAGGATGAGGATGACAGGTACCTGGAACCAATATAGCTTCTTTCTTTCCCTCTCCATCTCCATTCTTGGACCCTTTGCGTGGTGCCACATCTGTGCTCATGATCCCTGAACCTCAAGCACTTTGCAGCCATTTTAGGGACTCCTCAAATAATCACCAGAGGGCGCCAGAGTTCTAGTCTCCCTTCACAAACTTGTCTCCTGCCTGACTTAAGAGAACATCAGATTGCGTAGTTACTGAGAAAAAGCACTTTTCACTTGGGAGGCCCTGGAGAATTTACCTGAAAATCTTCGATCCAACTTCTCTACCCAAAGAAGAAAATAATGCAATTCTGTTATTGTCATTCTTTGCGTTGTTAAACGAAATAAGAAACCCAAAATTCCTTGTTCGACATCTGACTATTCTTCTTTTTTTTTTAAATATGGAACGCTTCACGAATTTGCGTGTCATCCTTGCGCAGGGGCCTTGCTAATCTTCTCTGTATCATTCCAATTTTAGTATATGTGCTGCCGAAGCGAGCACTACTATTATTCTTCTATAGTTTGTCTTTTTCATCATGAGGAAAATAGGAAATTGACTGGCTTGGTATTTATTAGTGCTGATATAAAATTAACCCCCACAATGTAAGTTCACCCCAAACACTGTATTTCTAACCCCAAGTGGATGGGTCTGAAGAAGGGTAGCTGCAAAGAATGAATAAATCAAGCCAGTCAGCAGAGAATCAGGAATCAGTGACTTCTCACCTCATAATTTCCCTGCCTGCCAGCCAACTGATCTTTCTTTATTAAATCAGTACAAAGTCGTCAGGAGGGAAAAGGGTGAGTGAGAGACAAAAGTACCTATCCAGGTGGATTTTTCCAAGTCAAAAAGGGCTTGGTGAAAGAAAGAGGAAATTGGGGGCATGCCTTTGTTTTGGGTAAAGGCAGGGTGTGACCTAACACCCTAACATGTCCTAAAGTTAACTTTTCAGACCATTCCCTGGGGTTGGGGCAATGTGATGGTGGTGAAGAGGGAGATGGCGGAACTGGCAGTGTTGGTGGAACAATGTAACCTGTATTGGAATTTTGACTTTGCTGATTTGTTTTTTTAAATTAAACTTATTAAGATATAATACTAATTCTGAGAGAGAGAGAGAGAGAGAGAGAGAGAGAGAGAGAGAGAGAGAGAGGGAGAGAGAGAGAGATGAAGAGTCAAGGTACTCTGTGGACTTAAGGCCTCAGTCTCGAGGAAAGTGCTTTGTAGTGAAGGGGAACTTGTACCCCAAAATGCAGGCAGGCAACCTCAGTGTGGAGCCTGAATTTGAGTTTTGGAGTCATGGCCTGCACATTCGCATCTGGTTTCTCTGGGTCAGCATCGTGATGCCACCATCATCATCACCTGCACAGAACATGAGTGCAGAGCTCTTGGTACCCAAGCAATTTGCTGTCAATGAGTAACTGGCTTTCTTCCCTTGGCTGATATTCTGAGCTAAATATCTGATACCAGACCCTGTTCCCACATGTGTATTCCCAGGAGACAAGGCTGGGCTGGGAGTCAGCACTGATTCATAGTCAGTTCCCCCAGGTGTGTTCAAGGTCAGCATCTTCTTGCAGCCTACATGAGTTCTGTTTGCTCCACTTCCTCACTATTTTTCCTCCATGCCATTTTTCTTTTCTTTCTTTTTCTTTATCCTTTTTTGGGGGCCACACCCAGTGGCTCTCAGGAGTTACTAGCTCTGCACTCAGATTTTGCTCCTGGTAGGCTCAGGGGACTATAGGGGGATACCAGGAATAGAACCCAGGTCCATCCCAGGTTGACCATGTACAAGCAAATGCCCTACCACTATGCTATCTCTCCAGCCCCACCTTTCCTTCTTTCTTTTCTTCTTTCTTCCTTCCTTTCTTGTTTGTTTCAATTTAATTTGTTTAAATGCTTCTTTGCGCTTTTATCTTGTGCTTGGTTTTTATTTAGAGGCCATAACTAATGTTGCTGAGGGCTTACTCTTGACTCTGAGTTCAGAGATCAGTCCTGGCTAGTTAAGGAACCGTATATCATGCCAGGAATCGAACCTGGGTCAGCCGCATGCAGGGCAGGCACTTTATCCACTGCACTATTTCTGCAGTCCCTCAGTGCTCTTCTTCATTCCAGGCCAATCCATTTCTTTTTCCTTCCTCATGATTGCTAACTGGCATCTCTATAATTGGCACACTGTTGTTGCTGATGGTGGTCCCTGTCCTTGACCTTCTACCTTCCTGTAAGCCCCTCTCAGACATAATCAGACTTGGCTTCCATCCTACATGTCCATCCCCAGAGCTTCGATGCTCCTGACTTCAACTTGTTTGGTTTGACTATGCACACCTTGACAACGACCAGGCTGACCCTATCTCTCTTTCCTCAGGCTACTCCTTCATATTAATCCCCCACACTCCCTACCCTAAAGCCTGCATGCCTCTCCCAGTACTCCTTAGACAGCAGTTCCTTTGGCAGGAAAAATGATCTCCTTTGTGATGCAAGAAACTCCCAGGCTGGCAGAGCCGAGGGGAGCCTGTTCCCACACCCTTGTGGCCAGAGAAGACCTAACAGACAAAATAGTTTTTAAGAATTCTATTGACCCAGTAGGTGTCCCTATGACTTTCCTAAAGTCACATGTTACTTGCTAGTAGTCTTTGTCCTAAAAGCTAGGGAAAGGAGGATGGTGATGAGGTGCATTGTTAACTCTGCTTCGAAAGCAGATTCTCTGGGGCAGGAACATTCCCATCAGTTGCCTTTTTCAGTTCCCACATTTAAAGAGCTGTGAGTGATAGGTGCATTCAAAATCTCCCATTATTGAAACACGGTTTAGAAATATGTTTTTACTAGAAAGCGGGCAATTTTTGGCCAATCTTCCCAACTCTTAAGAAGGCAAATATAATTACATTTTTAGTGTTTGTTTATAGTGTCTTATGGGGATTGCTCAATATAGGTTTTATACAAGAGAATCCCAACACTCCAATCTTCCAATTGAGAACTTAGAGTATACATTTACTATTTGCAGTGGCTATCAAGGTTCAAAGTTGGCATCTTTTCATCACGTATGACTTTTATAAACCGTACTTGCATGGATCCTGAATGTCTGATTAGGGCTCAGTGCCTGGTTGTTGACTCCCAAAGGGAAGCAAAAGACAGAGTATGCTGTTAATCCGATGCATTGCACAAACAGGGCAGAGTGATGCTTCCCTTGTAGACTCAATCTGAGGATGGGTTCATGGGCCAGGACACCCTGAACACTGCCCAGGAACATCAGGAGAACACTTAGTATCTGCCAGCCCAAGACACTCAGCTTTCACTCCAATGACTTTAGTGTTCTCCCCTTGTCAGCAAGATAATATGGGTACTTGGGTGTATGCTTGCAGGCACCTCATCTGAGTTTGATCCCTGGTGACACATGAACCCCTAAATATTGTTGACTGTACCATGGAAGTTCCTCCAAACACCAGCAGGTTAGTCCTGGGTTTCCCTACCCAAATAACAATGCATACTTGGGCTCTTATATTGAACTATATATATGTCCCAGTTGACCAAGAATTTATAGCCCACAAAGCACTACTTGGGAGCACTCCACCACCAACAAGAAGTGTTCTTTCATCTCCTGTCTATAATTATAGACAAATGTCGATAGCTCAAATGTCAAGGATTTCCTGAGGTCACTTTTCCATCCTCTGAGATCATCCCTCCCTCTGCCTACTCAATTGATGACTGATACTACCCAAACTCACTTTCAATCATCTGTTCACAACTTAGTACTTCACTGCAAGTCATCTGGACCAGTTCTGGTGATTCTTGGCCAACTGAATTAGCAGCTCAATTTCTGGACTTTAACTCTTCCTAAGGGCCTAGAGAAATATTATGAGATGTCTTGCCTGAAGGTGACCTTTGTTTGATCCCTGGTGCCACATGGTTCCTCAACAATTGCAATGGAAGATCAGAAGCACCGCTGGGGTGGCTTGGGTCATCCCTGGCACCACAAGGCCTGAGCAGCACATAGCCTTGGACCTTTGTTTTACACCTACAAAGTAGGTACTCTATCACTGAGGTTCCCAGGTCCCCTTACCCAGGAATATGCAGGCTGAGGGTGGGGGGCCAGGTTCCCCCGTAGAGCAGGGGATATGGGTCTTATAGTGGTTGAGACCTCTTGCTGTGCTTTCATTAGGAAGCACTGCCTTGCTTCCAGGACAAGAAAAGGCTTGCCCTTTGCGTGCAAAGAGAACCCTCACATGACCTGTGATTGTCTGCCAGATGATTGATGGGGTACCCACAGAGTCCATGTTGGTCTATTTACCTTTGAAGAGGGTGGAACTTGATAAAGTGGCCTGATAGAGATGAATAGAAAAATGAGGCGTGTGACAGCGTGCTGCTCACAGGAACACATGATGCACAGCATATCCAGTCTAGGCAACCAGAACTTTTAAACTGCCACAACAGAGGTTTGACTTTATATCTTTTCACCAAAAGAGAAAAAGAGAGATTCTTGAGAGCAATTCTCCCCAAACTAGAATGTGTTTGCAAACTCCCTGGGCAGTGATAAAAATGCAGATTCCATGTCAGAGAGACCTTCCTTGTTTCTAGTTCCTTCAAATAACCATGGTTTGGATCCCTAGTACTATATGTGGTCCTGAGAACGCCACCAGTCATCACTTCTGAGCACAGAGATGGGAGTCACTCTTGAGCACTGGTGGGGAGAGCCCCACCCCCTTCCCAAAGAATTAATTAAATAAAATGCTCATTACTATTCTAATGATCTGGGTTGGAAATTTATAAGGGTCTAGAACCACCCCCAACGCAGGTCTGTGGACCATCCTATGCAGTAGCAGTGAGAACAAGAGTGGCAATTCACTCCTCCCTGCTTGATTAGGAGTGAAGATAATCAGGAGCATCCTCTGAGGCTCAGCAAGTATCTATGCTGAGCCTACACTTGGGAACAAGATGACACCACAATAGAAATGAGCAAGTCAGAGGGGCCAGAGGGATAGCGCAGCAGTAGGGTGTTTGCCTTGCACACAGCTGATCCAGGACAGACCTTGGTTTGATCCCCAGCATCCCATATGGTCCCCCAAGCCAGGAGCGATTTCTGAGCACATATCCATGAGTAACCTCTGAGCATCACTGGGTGTGACCCAAAAACAAAAAATAAAGAAAAGAAATGAGCAAGTCTGAACTGGAAGATGGGCAAAGGGATAATAAACTATCTTGGGGCCCGGAGAGATAGCACAGCGGCGTTTGCCTTACAAGCAGCCGATCCAGGACCAAAGGTGGTTGGTTCGAATCCCGGTGTCCCATATGGTCCCCCGTGCCTGCCAGGAGCTATTTCTGAGCAGACAGCCAGGAGTAACCCCTGAGCACCGCCGGGTGTGGCCCAAAAAACAAAAAAAAAAAAAAAAAACTATCTTGGTTTGGGAGCCTATCATGTACCATGATCTCATTTAATTTTTACATTTAGCAAGGTAGATATTTATGATTAATTGCCATGGATGCTCTACCAATATTAAGGCTTGGAAAAGGGAAATCATTTTCCCCAGGGTATTAGAGCATGCTGGAATTTGAAGCTGCTCTGCTAAATTCTGAAATCTATCTTATCCTTATTTGGGAAGAATTAAGATGTGATTCATTGAGTGAAACTGCAAGTGAGTCCAGTTGAATGCATGATAAAAACAGCAAGACAACTAAAAACATCCACAAATCAAGAGAAAACTTTTCTGTTACTGTTACACATAAGCTTGTCCCTTCTACACTTCTCATCATCCCACTACTCTTGGTAATGCCAATGTACAGAGAGTTCACATCCTCTTATAGGTGAGACCATAGGAAATCTGACATCTGAAGTAACTATGCTAAACAACACATGGCTCAACATCACGGTTCTTTGGCCCATCTCTGGATCTCTTTTCTGGTACCCATTCCAACAAACCAGCTACATATGAAATAATGCATTAGGATGGAAGAGGAAGTTGGATAAGGTTACTTACTAGAAAAAAAAATGCACAGAAAAGAGCAGAGAATATCAGCCATGGCTTCAGGATCACACACTTGAGAACAGATGGGAAGAGTCAGGGGTATGGAAAACACAGCAAATTGAAATCTTAAAATTAGTATCTTGCTCTGCTAGATCCCCTCATACTTTACATACATTAGACCATGGACCTACAAAGTGGGCGGATCAAGGAGAGTGTAGTGTACAAGGACTTTAAAAGTCATGTTGAGTAGAGAAATGTGGGGACACACTAAGGCTGGGGCAATGATGCAATAATGCTTCACCTGGCACCACGATACAATCAAACACACAGCAAGCGAGCACATTCAAACCATGCTGGATATGTGCTCAGGGTTAGGATTTTTTAATTTGTTTTTGTTTTTGTTTTTGTTTTTGAGATCACACCTGGCTCTCTGCAGAGCATACTTCTGGCTTTGTGCTCAGGGATCATTCTTGATAGTGCTCAGGGGACCATCTAGGATGCCAGGGATCAAACCATGATTAGTTGCATGCAAGGCAAGAATATTTTGGGCTAATAGAATGAATGAAACCAAGCGGGAATATAAATGAGGGGTGAAAAAGGTATGAGGTTCCTCTAGAGTCTTTCCTGTGCATTTCTCATCAATTATAAGGAAAGGTGAAGGCTGCCCACAGTATCCTCCAAAGAAACCATAGCTTCTGGTGCAAACAAAGCGCTTCATCACCATCTTTTATCCAAATGTCTTTGGAGAGCTCTGCTTTCCCTTCAAGACTGGATGAAGAAGACGTTTATTTAAAGTTAGATTCTTCCTTCCATTGTGGACAAGGTTACTGGTTATCAGATTTACACGGAAGTTAGTTCTATAACTATGTGAGTAATAAGAAATCACAATTCTGAATGAGCCTCAGCAGTAAGAATCTACATGGGAATGTTGTATTTAACATTTACCAGTTTGTTTAAATTCCTTACTGAATCCACTTGCCTCAAACAACAATGTTAAACTCACTGCCAGTATCATGTATGGGTTTAATTATGAAGACAGAGGTCAGAGATGGGTTATATAGTGGGATGCTAGGCTTGCTTTGCAGACATCCAACTGGGGTTTAATCCTCAACACTACCAGTAGTGATCCCTAAGTACAGAGGCAGGAGTAAGACCTAAGCACACCTATGTGTAGCCCCAAAACAACAACAACAACAAATGATAAGCCCATAAGCTGAATCTTCAGATTTTTCTTTCCTGCATTCACTTTGCTCTGGGCCAATTTGAGCCTTCAGTTGAGACTTGAATGTAACCAGCCAGACATCCAGCATATGCTGTCTTGGGGAATGGAATGGGGAGCTAGAGAACTAATAAACCTTATCAACAATCATCTTTGTGGTTTGATGTTCATTACTTACTCTCACCCCAGCACAGCCCACAACTTATAACTAACCTACAGGTGTTGGGGGAAATGGAGCACCGTGGGCTTAGAGAGAAAAGAATTCCAAAGGGAGGAGTGAAAAAGTAACAAGCTGTCCTTCCTGGTCTGGATCCCATGTCTTCCCACAGTTCTATATCTCCAAGACCTGGGCTGAGCACCTCAATTGAGAGAATGCACCATTTGTTTTAAGATATTGAGTTCTAACTAGACTGTTGTTTGAAAACTGACTACTTCAACTACCTAGTCCAACAGAGTTGAGAATTACTGTGTTTTCAAGAAAAGTCAAGATTTGTGATTAGTTACAAAGTCTTCCTCTAATATAACATAATTTTTACATCTTAATTTTAAAAAAGAAATTGGCTTATTTATTTCTTTTTTTTTTTTTTTTGGTTTTTGGGCCACACCCGGTAACGCTCAGGGGTTACTCCTGGCTATGTGCTCAGAAGTTGCTCCTGGCTTGGGGGACCATATGGGACACCGGAGAATCGAACCTCGGTCCGTCCAAGGCTAGCGCAGGCAAGGCAGGCACCTTACCTTTAGCGCCACCGCCCGGCCCCTGGCTTATTTATTTCAAATTAACTACATACTTAGAATAATGGTGCTCTAATGTTGAGCTGACATTTTGTTTCTGAAAAGAGCTTGGTGCATGTATGTCTTCTCTGCTAGGTTTAGTTTTGGTTTGAAATAGCATGTAGAACCATGTGTATTCTTTATCCACACCACAAGATGCATTGTCAGAGGTACCAGGAAAATTCACTTCCTACTATGGTGTCCCTGAACAACTGCATTTTTAACCTGTAATAGTGAGGATGACCAAGGCCCTCATATGAATTTATGGTGAATTTCCCACCTCAAATGTTAAGGTAATATGGTCCACTTTAAGTCAAGAGGTCAAACAATTTATTGAACAATTTGCTCTCAAGGTCCATATGCCTTTGGCCTGCACACCAGCCTTGATAGAAGCCACCAGTAAGGAAAAGAGAGACAAGGAGGAGAGGCAGAAGATAGAGGATCAGGAGAGCTGAACCCCTATCAGGCTCTTGGCGGCTGGCCCATCTATATAAGGCATACAAGGTGGTAGCAGGGAGCACATTTCTGATAACCACCAAGAGTCCTGAACTGACAAAATTGTACCCCAGCAGCCAGCAAGCTCCAGTGGGATCAACTGTGAAAAGCCTGAGCCAGGGACCACTCCTCAGTCCTTTGAGCATGGCCATGTCAGTCCTTGCAGTTCTTGGCTGCATCCCTGCTGGCTGCCTTCCCCAGGGTGGGTTTCTGGCCCTCCACTCATTGGAGTCTCAAGAACTGAGGTCATTGCTAGGAACCTGGCCTAAAGTGGGGACAATGGGCCATTCATTCCCCTTCTTTGCCTGGCCAGTCTGAAGCAAACCTAGATTTCCCAAGCCCGGGGCAGATGCCCTCATGGGCTGCAAGTGATCAAGGGAGGGTCAGGGAACATGGAGCTCCACTCGACCCTTATCTTTCCCCAACACATCAATCCATCCCTTCTTCAACCAAAGAGACTTAACGCCTCTTTCCATATTATCTCTCACTGGAACATTATTAGTATTATAATCTGAGATTAAAACACCAACAGAGATATTTCTGGACAACCCAGCTTCCCTTTGTACCCCCATGGCATCCCAGCACCCCTTTACTCAAGGTATCAGAATGCCACCTGCAGGAGCTGTGCTATGATTTATACCAGTACATCTGGGCTGTTCTGGGTTTGTTTGTCTCCTCTCTTCTCTTCTCTCTTCCCCACTCCCCCCTCCCTTCCTCTCTCCCCCCTATCTTCCTTTCATCTCATCTTCTTCTTCCCTCCCTTCCCCTTTTTCTTCCCTCCTACCCCTCCCCTTCTATCCCTCCCCTCCTTTCCCCTCCCCTCTTTCCCTTCTTCTCCCCTCCCTTCTTTCCCCTCTTCTCCCCTCCCCTCTCCTCCCCTCTCCTCTTTCCCCACCTCTCCCCTCCCTTCTTTTCCCTCCCTCCCCTCCCCTCCCCTCCCCTCTTTCCCCTCTTCTCCCCTCCCCTCCTCTCTTCTCCCCTCCTCTCCTCTTTTTTTTTGTTTGCTTTGTTTTATTTTTGGTATTTGGGCCACACCTGGCTCTAAACTCATAAGTTACTCCTGGCAGGCTCAGAAGACCATATGGGATGCCAGGGATCAAACCCATGTTGACTGTGTACTAAGGCAAACTCCCTACCGATTGTGCTATCATTCTGCTTGTTTTTGTACAAGTTGTGGACTCCAGGGACTACATTATGGGGCTCCCAAGAGTCTGCATTTAGTTTCAAAGTCAGATTGGGGTTGAAGAGGTAGTACAGTGGGTACGGCACTCACCTAAACTACAAACCATCCAGTTTACTTCACAGCACCCCAGTGAGTCATTCCTAAGCATCACCAAGAGTGTCCCCTGAGCTGAGTGAGGAGAAGTTCTCCTTCTCTTGTGTGACCCCCAATTAAATGAATTAGAAACAGGAAGATGATACATGTGGGCACCTGATATAGGTAGGAAGCAGAGATGTTCTCTGAGGTCTACTATGTGCTCTTGGCACCTCGAAGCCATGAAATGAAGCTAAAGAATTGAGTGGCACTGACTAACCCCACCCACTAACACTACCATTGATTGTCCGGCTTCACCCCACACCACATCCCCAGGGCCAACAGGGCAGTTGCAGAGAGATGCTCCACTAGTGCCCATGGTCTGCTGCTTGGCCCCGCTCCCAGGGAATGCCTACCACAAAGAGACACCCCCCCCACCCCCAGTGGCTTTCTGGGTCACTGGGAACTTTGGCTCTAGTCTGGACCTCTTTGTTTACCAACCCAAATGCTGTGCACTCAGAATACACTGATGCAGGGAACGCTCTGTCCTGGACTAGTGACCCAGCCTCTCAGTGGGGGTAAGCAGAGAAGGGGAGTTTTTCCTTGAGCAATGTCTCTTCCCTTCCGAGGAGCCCTGCTGGGGCACAAAAGAGCCCTGCTCTGGCAGCCGTCTCCTGGAGCATTCAACTCGAATGCATGGGTACTGTCCTGGGATGTCGTGATGTGGCTTACCAAAAGAATGGCTCTGCAAAGCTGACCTACTTACTTATAGAGTGCTGCAGAGACCATAGCGTCCAGAATTAAATGGGAACCATAGCTCAGCCTGAATTAAAACAGATGCAAGAGATTATAGAAAAGATCTTGTTTTTGTGCTTGTTTATTTGGTTTTGGTAGGCGGTGGGCTGGGCCAAACCCTGTAGCTCTCAGTTGTCACTCCTGGCAGGCTCAAAGGATCATATGGGATGCTGGGACTCAAACACGGGTCATCCGATTGCAAGGCAAAGGCTCTTCCTGCTGCGCTATCACTCTGGCTCTAGCCCAAATTTTGTTCCCTCCTTCCCCGCATTTTCAGTTTCACTCTCATCCGTTCTTGCTCAGATATTGTGACTTTCCTCACACCCTCCCTGAAAAAGAGATGTGTCATGAATAAAGAGAACTTGACAGGTGACCACATTGTTCCAATATCTTCTAGCCCTGATAGAACTCTACCATCTCAAATACTATTTTATTTATTAGGAAGTAATTGGGGTCACACTCATTGGTATTCAGGGATTAATCCCAGGTCAGTGCTCAGAGGTCATTCCAGGTAGTACTAGCAAAGTAAAGCAAAGCAAAGCTCAGTTCAATGTGCTTTTCGACCTGTATTAACATCTTAGTTTATATAAAACACAGTCCTAAAACCAGAGCGTGGTAGGGCATTTGCCATGCACTGGGCTGACCCTGGGTCGGACCTGTGTTTGATCCCCAGCATCCCATAGGGTCCCCTGAGCTTGCCAGGAGCAATTTCTGAGTGCAGAGCCAGAGTAACCCCTGAGCACTGCCGGGAGTGGTCCAAAACCAAACCAAACAAAACAAACAAAAATAACCACTAAATCCTGGTGCCATTGCAGGGCATGAGTATGTCCAATGAGGAACAGGAACATAAATTGCTTTAAGTTCCCAGGCATGCACCATGGACAGGGTGGTGGGGCAGTGGTGATCTGCTGGGAAAGCCAAATGGAGGAGGAAAGAATACAGGGGCAAGAGTCTGGGCTGAGTGGGGAGAAAGAACCTTCTAGAAGAAGGAACTCTCTGGAGAAGGTAGAGGAAGAGAGAAAGCTCTAATGCAAGGGTCCTCAAACTTTTTAAACATGGCCAGTTCACTGTCCCTCAGACAATTGGAGGGTTGGGCTATAGTTTAAATAAGAAACTATGAACAGGAGCCGGAGAGATAGCAAGGAGGTAAGGCATTTGCCTTGCATGCAGAAGGACGATGGTTCGAATCACAGCATCCCATATGGCCCCCCGAAAATGCCAGGACTGATTTCTGAGCGTAGAGCCAGGAGTAACCCCTGAGCGCTGCCGGGTGTGACCCCAAAACCAAAAAAAATAAATAAAAAAAGAAAAGAAACTATGAACAAATCCCTATGCACACTATATATATATATATATATATATATATATATATATATATCTTATTTTTAAAGTTAAAAAAAAAAACAAGAACAAATACAATACTTAAAATTTAGAAAAAGTAAAGTTAAATCAACAAATTTACAGTATTTCAACAACAAACTTGCAGTATTCCAATGGAAACTATGGCCTGTTTGGCAAGCCAGAGTCTGAGGACCCCAGCCCAAGACAGAGGAGTCGAGAGGCAGAGGCGTGTGACACCCGTCCCACACATGCTCACTGTGGGCCAGGATAAATCAGCTGCTAAGCAGGACAGGCAATGGCAGCAAAATCATCCAGCAGGCTGTATAAATGTGCTCGATGGGCCCAGAGGCCAATAGTTGGGGACCCCTGTTCAAATGTGTTTCTCTAGGTGTGAGCAGACAGATGGTGGAGGATGTGGCCAGAGAATAAGGAAAGAGTAAATGACAGGGTGTGGTGAAGGCAAATGGAGATAGAGCTGGGGGGCCTTTCACTGTGCCATCAGACACTACAGCATGGGGGATATTAGGTGCCCAATTTTCCCTCCAATTATTCCAGACCACAGCCAGTAGGAGGCATCAGATCTGGTATCTTGGGACCCTGTGGAGGAAAATATGGTGTCCCCTAGATCAGCCGCCATACTGAGTCCAGATTCCTGCCAAGTTGTTCTCCACATTCACCACTGGGTGCCTTTGGATGCCAAGACACATGCACTGAGAGTGACTTGGTGGTCCTGCCACCTTGGATCCAGGTGCTGCCAAAGTGTAAAATTCCTAGAATGCCTCAATCCACCAAAAGTGTGTGAGCCCCAATGCTAAGTATACAGCCCTGACAGTTACCACAGCCAACAACAGCAACAACTAAAAGGGAAGGGGGGGCGGAGGGGCACCTGGAAACATTAAAGTTATACTAAAGTCTGTCTTTGCATACACTTGGATGTTGGTCAAGTTGCTTAAACTCTGTGAGCCTCAGTTTCCTTGCTTGCAAAATGGGAATAATTTAATCCAGGAGGTGGGATGTCTGTGGTGGGTATAGAGCGGGACACGGGGCCCCACATAGGGCGAATCCTTAGTCAATTATGCACCTTTCACAGTATCATGGTTCCTCTGGAAGTGGGTCCAGAAGGAGTCAAGGTTTCACTAGCTGCCTCTTTCCATTGCTGTCCAGCCCTCTCCTTTCTGGGGGAATCTTTGGCTTATTTATTCCTTCTTTAGCGGAGAGTTCTGCAGGCTGGTGCCTGAACCTCCGGTCTGTAATCCCGTTCCTCCCAGGCAAACACCAAGCTGCAGGGGCACCTAGAGGGGAGGGGTCCCCCAGAGAACCAGGAACCCTGCGGTCTGGCCAGCGTCCAGGGGGTGGAGCCAGAGAGTTGCTCAGGACCTTGCTGAGTGTGACAAGGGCTATCTGGTGCTCCAGGCAGGCGAGAGATCAGGATGAAGAAACCCATCTGCTCCCAAGGAGGGAGGGATTTTGTTTTGTGAAATTTTGAAGACACCTCAGCTGAGCTCTGTCCTAACCAAAGGAGCCAAGAAACTGAAGTTTAAAAAATGAATGGGGAAGAAAGAGGCTCTTCGCCTGCAATGGATAAAGTTGACCTTCTGACCTTGCAAAGGCCGTAGCCTTGATCAGGGATTCTCACCTGGTAAAAGGAACATTCCAGGGGACCGTTCCTACTTTTGTTTTTTCCTGCCTGGGGAAAAGGGCAGGTTGATTTCTGACTGCAAACAGGACGCCCCAGGTCTCCCCACCCTCAAGCCACACCCCCGGCCTCTCAAGTCCCTCTACCTGTACAGAAGTCAGGTCAAGAGGAAGAGAAAAATTCCAGCCCAAAGCACTCATGAGTCTCCATATCTGGAGACCATTTGGACAACCTGCCTGGGGGTGCAAGGCTTAAGTAAGACTCTGTAGACTTCTGAGGTGGAAGCAGGAGTTTGAAGCAACATATTGGAGAGGAAAAAGATGAACCTATGCAGGAATGTCACCTTGCACAGCCCGCGGAATGGCATGGAAACTATGGCGGGGCTGTTGGGCCCGTGTCTGGAACACAGAGAGAGAGACAGCTGGCAGGTAGGACAGGGGACCAGCTCCCCAACAATGCTTTGGCTCTGCTGCCTAGAGTGGGAGGAGAAAGTCCAGTGCAGGACGATGCAGAGTGGGGCTCTAAGTATAAAAACTACTGGTGCCTCCTCCCACCACTATCTCCTCCCTTTGAATAGAGCCCAGCAGGGTTTTATCAGCCAGTGCCTTCTGCCACCAGGAAGCCAACTGCGGTGAGTGCCCTGCTCCTTTCCGTTCATTACCCCTGTTCACTGAAGCTGGGGAAAGAGGCTATTTTGGACTCCATAGTTCTCTCTTCTTTCTACTCTTTCCCCATTCTTTTCAATAGAAATAGGTTTTAGATGTCAGAACTGGTCAAAGTAGCCAAGTCAGGGACCTGGAAGACTAGAAAGCGATTTCCCAAAGCTAGAGGATCCTGTTGAATCTTGAAAAGCAATGTCCTTGGTTCAGGACTCTGAAACAGGTTGCAAGCACTCGAGTTCCACAAGGAGCAGAATTTTAGCCAGGGGTCCTCTTGATGTGAAAGAGGATTCTAGGTTTCTCTACATTCTGTAGCATTTGGGACTGACTGTGTTCTTGAAATAATTAAGTTGGAGATGTAGCAATATCTTTCCAGAAAAGGAAAGAAGAAAGAAAGAAAAGAAAGAAAGAAAGAAAGAGAGAGAGAGAAAGAGAGAGAGAGAGAGAGAAAAAGAAAGAAAGAAAGAAAGAAAGAAAGAAAGAAAGAAAGAAAGAAAGAAAGAAAGAAAGAAAGAAAGAAAGAAAGAAAGAAAGAAAGAAAGAAAGAAAGAAAGAAAGAAAGAAAGAAAGAAGAGAAAAGAAAAAGGGAAAACCAGGGCACTGGGCAGGGCTTTGCAGTTGTAGTTTTATGCCCTGCCTGTATGTGCTGTCATGCTGAAGGAAGGAGGGACTGGGGGTGACAGTGAAGCCTCAGAATTGGCGGCAGAGTCTCTACAACTTGCACCTTGTGCTGTGGAATTCAGACCCCAAGGTTCCATCCTAGGAGCAGTGCGCTCTGTAGAGAGAAGTATTTTGATCAGGAGCCAGGAATACTTGACAGCATTGCTTTGTTTCCGATCACAGCTTTAAAGAAAACTGAGACCTTCCCACTACTTAAATCAAAAACTGCTTAAAGGATAGATTATTGTAAGTACCAAATAAATGTCAGTGCTGGGAGGCTTTCTACTATGACAGAGCATGACTGTGTAAATGCTTTCTTCTCGATCCAAAACTGGGGGTTAATTTTAAGTGATGCTTGAAGACTTTTGGGTCCCTCCAGCTGCAAATATTTCTAACACACGCTGTTCAGAGAATAATTTGTTTCATATAATAAAAAGGAAACATTGGTCAATGAAATCTTGATGTTGCTTATATTGTAATGCTGAGTACCTCTTCAGTTCACTAGTCATCTGAGCTTTGAAAAGTGTTTTCTGATGTGTGCTGGAGAGTTTTCAGAATATTCTTGGGATGTTGTCTTTAGCATATTACACACTTAGTGTGGACAGGTGGCTCCTAGATGTGAGTGAGTCTCATATTGAAGCAGGGGGAGCTGTTTGTTAGAAAACTCTGCTTCCAGCAAGGGCAAGGATGAAAGGAGACAGTTAAACCCATAGCTGTTCAGCCCCTGGGATTAAACCAGATGATTTCCAAGTGTCGAAGAAGACATGCCATGTTTATTCCATTGTTGTGACCCTAGACTTTGATTAGCTGCTCCTTGCCTCCTTGTTGCTCAGAGAGAATCTTAGCATAAGTGATCTGACTCCAGGCTGAGAGACAAGGAACCACATAGATACGGTTTATAGATTATATATATATATATATATATATATATATAGGGTTTATCTATTTCCAAAGCCAGGCTCTGCTGAGTAAATTTCTGTGGTCTCCCCTCTGAATGAATGGTAGTTTTCTCTTCTGTAAAATGGAAGCTTGAAATATGTGGTCTCTGAAACCTCACCCAGATCTTAGTTTTTTGCATTTTGTGGCTCTGAACAAAGTGTAGGATTGAAGGATTTTCATTGTGTCCATAATGTGTATGATTGGGGAGGTGGGAAATAAAATAAAACCTTTTAGCATTGGAAAGGGCAAGTGTGGAGAGTAAACCACAGTTTCTGCTGACTCTTTCCTTTTATTTTCTTATTTTTTTTAACCATGTATGAAATGAGATCCTATCCTTCCATTGGAATGCTTTGCATTCTTCCCTATAAAATCCAATTATATACATGTAGCCTGTAGACTCAACTTAGTTTAGGACTTAATTGGCTAGGCAGTTTAACTGTGGGTTAAAAATATAGGTACAGGGGCCGGGTAGGTGGCGCTGGAGGTAAGGTGCCTGCCTTGCAAGCGCTAGCCAAGGAAGGACCGCGGTTCGATCCCCCGGCGTCCCATATGGTCCCCCCTAGCCAGGGGCGATTTCTGAGCACATAGCCAGGAGTAACCCCTGAGCATCAAACGGGTGTGGCCCAAAAACCAAAAAAAAAAAAAAAAAAAGAAAAAATATAGGTACACAATTCGTTTCTAAGACATGTCATATTTTCCACAATTGTGGATTTTTCTGAGTCACTTAGTTGAGTGCAAATTTTTAGTTTTATAACCGATCCAGTAGAAGAAAGTAAAAATTTAAAGGGGAAGAAATTTAAAGGGTAAATTTAAAGTTGTATTATGATACAACTTTTTTAGTCTATCTGTAAATGTGATCACCTTTTTTGGGGGGGGGGAGGTGCCACATCCAACTGTGCTCAGGGCTTATTCCTGGCTCTGCATTTAGGAATTACTACTAGATGTGCTCATGGAATGCTGTGGATTAAACCAAGTTCTACCACATCCAAGGCACGCATCTTACCTGATGTTCTGTCTCTGGCCCAATAAGTTTTTTTTTTCTTTTTTCTTTTTTTAAGAAATAAAAAGAGTTGAAGATGCAGCTCTACTGGCTGAGCAGTCTGTGCATGAAGAAGTTCTGGGTTCCATCTAGCACCTCTTGGTCCCCTGAGCACCTCTGGGAACCACCTCAAGAGCCCCTCAGCATCTGGGTGTGGCTCCAAAACGATTCAGATACAAACCAAGTGGGAAAGAAAGAAAAATAAACTTTATAAGAAGTTGTTTCACTAGTTGAATTCCACTATGTACACAAATACTATTTTAATTAATTTTAACACTGTTATTGATTGAGATTTTTTTTTGTTTGTTTTTTGAGCCACACCCGGTGACGCTCAGGGGTTACTCCTGGCTATGCGCTCAGAAATCACTCCTGGCTTGGGGGACCATATTGGACGCCGGGTAATCAAACCAAGGTCTATCCTAGGCTGGTGCCTTAGTGCTTCGTGCCACCACTTCGGCTCCTGTTATTGATTGAGATTTTGTGGTTTACGAATACTATTAATAATGGTTTCTCATGAACATAATCTCAACACCACACCCATCTCCAGTGTTCTGGAGATTTATTATTTATTATTTTTGTTTATTATTATTATTTATTGTTATTTAACAATTCTTATTCAGATGTGAGACAAAATGCCACTTAGCCGTCTTTTATTATTATCATCATATTTTTTTTAATTTAGTATGATTCTGGAGCCAGGGGTGTGATTTGGAGAGTATGGCCACTTTACTCCAACAAAGTTCGTGTGAGTGTGTTAGCATTATAAGTGGGCAGCCCCAGACAGCAACAAAGAGAAAGACAATCAACAGCAACAAACAAACATCGTTGTTTTTAAAATACATGGATCTTTTTAAGGGGCTCTATTTTTCCTGTGTACTTAAAGTGTGTACTTCAGGGTTCCTGGGGTGAATCACTCCCTGGACTCTCAAAGAGATGGCGATGTGGCTGGGCGTGCCAAAGCCTCCCAGACCACACCCAAGATTATTTGGGGACCCATGCGATGCAGAGGCATCCGGGCCCCTAAAAAAGAATCTTGCTACAGGAAAGAGAATCGCGGCACAAGAAGGTGGGGCCTGCAAAGCACCTTGCTGCGCCTCTAAAGAACCAGATTGCAGGCTGGGCTGCTTTGCATGGGCTCTCCCTGGGGCGGCTTGCTTTGCCCTTGTGTTGGCTTACTTGGGGTCTAATCACAGTGCCAGAGGAGCCCCCTTTGTTCTCGGGGATCTCGGGAGGGATTGCAGTCCAGTGGTGCAGAGTAGGTAGAACTGGGTCTGGCGGCCATGCAGTGGGAATTCCGCAGAAACACGTACTGACTAGATGCTGTTCCATTTCTTCCAAGAGAAACGCGCCGAGAGTGTCTGTCCATAGCCCATTATCTCCATGAATTAAGAAGTCCAAGGGGCCGGAGAGATAGCATGGAGGTAAGGCGTTTGCCTTTCATGCAGGAGGTCATCGGTTCGAATCCCGGCGCCCCATATGGTCCCCCGTGCCTGCCAGGAGCAATTTCTGAGCCTGGAGCCAGGAATAACCCCTGAGCACTGCCGGGTGTGACCCAAAAACCACAAAAAAAAAAAAAAAAAAAAAAGAAGTCCAGCAGATTCTTGGGGAAAGTTCTTCCTCTCGGGTCTGATCCTCCCAGAGTCCGCTCTCCACCTTGTGCATCATACATGCTCCTTCCTTGGAGCCCTTGTTTGATATCCTTCTGGTCCAGAAGAAAGAAGGAAGGATGCTGAACAGGGTTTGGTTCTGATGTTGGTGCTAGACTCATCACCGCGGTACTATTCCAACTAATTCTTTGGAGCTTGCAGCCTGGAACCTGCAGAGGTTTCAGTGGGCTAGACCTGGGTATGGCGCACGGCTTTCAGAGCAGCTGTGCTCCCTGGGTACAGCCTCTGGCTCTGGGAATGTCCTGCAGCTCTGCTCTGCAACTCAGGCATCTGCTCAATAGGCCAGTGGGAACTCACGCTCTGCTTGTGCTATGGCCAACGCTGTGTCTGATGTTCGTGGTCCAGAAAGTCACTTGTTACTCGCCATACTTGGCTATTGGAGCTGCATGGAATTGGTTTTGTTTTGGGGCCACTCCTGGTTCAAGGCTGACGCCTGGTTCTTCCCTCAGGGACTATTCCTGGCAGAGCTCCGGGGACCATATGTGGTGCTAGAGATCCAACCTAGGTCAGCTGTGTGCAAGGCAAATGCTTTAACCCCTGTACTATCTCAATAGCTCATTGCATGAAATTTTGACAACAGAAACATCTAGGGGACATTCACTATAGGCATTGAGTGTATCCAGATTTTTTATTTTATTGGAACTGCTTGCCTCTTTCCTTTGTTTATTTTGTTTGAAGGCCACACCCAGTGGTGCTCAGGGATTACTCCTGGTTCTGCACTCAGGGATCACTCCTGTCAGTGCTCATGGGACCACATGGGATGCCAGGGATCAAACCAGGGTTGACTGCATGCAAGGCTGCTTAACCACTGTACTATATCACTGACCCTGCTAGCCTTATTGTTTTCTCCCTTAAATTGCAGTCCCTATTATAATGTGTATTTTTAAAGTTTAGTAAAGAAATGCCAGTAGGGGGCTGGAGTGATTGCACAACATATAAGGGCATTTTCCTTGCATGTAGTCACCCAGGTTGAATCCCTGACACCCAATATGGTCTCCCAAGTCTGCCAGGAGTAATATTTGACTGCCTAGCCAGGAGTGACCCCCCCTCCCAAGCTCCACAGGATGTAGCCCAAAAACAAAAAAGAAATGACAGTAAATTGGTGTGACAATATGTTAAGGTGATCTATAGTTTTAAGTTACTGGTTTTTCATAGCTGGTTTTCAGGCCTGAGTTTTAGAACAAGTAATCAGGGGACTCCAGAGGGCCCCACTGTTACAATAAGTGGTTCTCTGGAGGCAGACAAATAGCTCAATGGGCTGAGAGAATGTGGGGTTAGAGTTCAAGCACTACCTGTTATAGCGCCCCCCCCCCCCAATAAATAAATGGTTCCCTGGGGCAACCAGTAGTCACTGCCTGTCCAGCTCCTGGAAAATCCTTCTCGTTGAAACCTGAATGCTTTATAGTTAGTCTGCAGAGACTGGAGTAACACATGGCAATTTTTTTGTTTGTTTTTTGGGGCCACTCCCATTTGGTGCTCAGGGGTTACTCCTGGCCATGCACTCAGAAATTGCCCCTGGCCCAAAAGACAATGGGAAAACCTGTACCTCCAACATAAGACCTGTATTACGCCACCTCTTTACCTGCTTTTCCCCAAATGTAAGGTAGTCTTTTGCACCACTTTGGTCCTTTAAATACTTCGTTAACTCATTTTTTATTTTTTTTTAATGTCTGTTCTACATATACATATGTGGGCACATACATTTTTATTCCTATTTTTTTTATTATCTTTTTTGGGTATGTGACCTGTTTCTGTTTTTCCCTCTGTCCACCCCCAAATGCACCTACAATATAATATAGCACCATTTCTCCCGGCAAAGGCACACTAAAAAAAGGGGGAAATCTTACATATAAAAAAAGAGCTCTTATCTACTAGAGATAGGAACTCATAGTTGTTTACAATACAGGGATATCTCCTACCTTGAAAATATGTCATGTGGAATCAACTTAGACCTTAGGTGATTAGATACCATCCATCCAGCCTTGAACCCTGGGTCCCAGACATAGAAACGGCACAGTTCTTCACAACAGCTGCAGGAAACAAATCCCATCCGAGACAGCCTTAATACTGCTGGGTCACCAACAAGGGCCAGCTCTAATACGATATCCTGACAATGAGGAAAATGGGAACAACTTGACCTAAGAGCAGGTTATCCTACCTTACCAGCTAATGATAAGACAAAATCAGAAGACTTGTAACCCTTTGGTAGGTCCAAAAGCCAAGATCGCGATTTACAGACTGTATATATCTTGGGACCAATAAAAAGCCCTAGTCTAGGGTTTGAACTACGACCTGCACAATAACCATGATACCCAGTTCCAAAGGTCTGGCAGAGACAATGGTAATGGAATGGGGCTTCTGGAAACACAAAGAAAGACGCTATACTAGGTGCCATCCTAGGTTCAGTGCAAAGACCAAGACCACCATCCACAGAAGATGGATTAAAATGACAGTGAGGGAACAGAATTTCTAGAACCACAAAGACTGACTTCATCATAAGACTCACTCCTGGACCTGTGCAGATACCAAGATCTCTAGATACAGAGGTCTGATTGTATCACCCAGAACGGACCAGAAGTCTTCAAAACATCACAAAAGCACCACCGGGAGAGTAAGTGACCCTGAACAGAGTCTATAGTTAATCCCATGACAATATACTCCCCATATCTCTTAGGCCAAGTGAATTCCTTTTTGAATGACCCCAATATTTACTGTGCCAGGGCAGGAGGGGAAAAAAACGCAAAAAGCACAAAACATTGTTTATTTTTTATATATTTTTTTATCTTCATTTATTATTTTTTTATTTACCTATCTATTTTTGGTCGATTTCTTTGCTCAGGTGTGGTTATTGTAGTTGTTGTCCCTAGTTATACTTATTTTTCCCTTCTTTTCTTTTCTTTCTTTTTGTGCTATGCCATGTTTCTTATCTCAAGACCACGGCGGTTTTTTATTTTTATTTTTATTTATTTACTTTTTGTGTGTGTGTGTGTGTGTGGTGCTTATTGTTAATGTCGGAGGCCTCATTGGATATTTGACACTCCTTTTTGTACTGGTGGAGTGTTTCACCTTCTTTTTCTCCTTCATCTCTCAAATCGATAATGAGAGCCTCTAGAAGGATTCCGCCCATTTTCGGCATATTAGACTTTTACCCCAGTTTATTACTTTTCTCTTCTTCAAACAAAACCACGTAATGTGAACTAGCTAGCCCTGCCTCACAGTTAGAGGGGAAAATAAGGGAGGCACCAAGACCAAACAGGTGCAAGACTACTAAGTAGTAGGCTAGATACAGAGGGGACCACATATTCTAGCAGCCCTGGGGGTGAGGGAAGAGGATATGGGAGGTAGGACAAAAATGGAGGTGTAGGGAGGACAAATTGGTGATGGGAATCCCCCCTGATTTTATGTAAATATGTACCTAAAATATTATTGTCAACAATATGTAAGCCACTATGATCAAAATAAAAATTATATTAAAAAAAAAAAAGAAATCGCCCCTGGCTTGGGGGAACCATATGGGACGCCAGGGGATCGAACTGCAGTCTGTCCTAGGCTAGCGCTTGCAAGACGGACATGGCAATTTGACCTCTCTATTAAGCTGCCTTCAATCAGAAATGGTCCAATCTTGATTTAACTGCAGGGGAGGGTGGGGCAGGGAACTCAGGCCACTCCAGTTCTCAGTCAGGCCTGGCCAGTTATATTATCAGGTTTCACATCTGTATCTCCAGAATCTCTGAGGTGATGCATTTAAACTCCCCTAAAATAAATAGGCACATACTGGAAGTTTTGCAGACATAAATTTGTTCGCCTGGAATAACTCAGATACATAATTGCTTCTGCAGGACAAAAAATGTCACTTTCCTGTTTTTATTTATTACTTCCTATGTAGAACTTAACAGTCAGTAATACTCAGTGTAATTATTGCTGAGTTGTTGGGGTATTTTGTTTGTTTTCATTTGGAGTCCACACTCTGTAGTGCTAGGGGTTATTCCTGATTGCACTCAGAGATCACTCCTGGTAGGGTTTAGGGGAGCACATGGGAAGCTAGAAATCTGAAGCTGGGTCAACCATGTGCAAAGCAAGAACCCTACCCATTGAACTATTGCTCCACTTCTGAAGCTATTTATAAGTGTGTGTGTGTGTGTGTGTGTGTGTGTGTGTGTGTGTGTGTGTGTGTGCCAGGCATCAAATCAAGGGCCTCACACATGCAAGACAAGTGCTATACCACTGAATTATATGCCTGGTCTAAAAAAATAATAATAATTTAAAAGAGAAAAAACAACTTTCTAGTGCCAGTAGATAGCTCAAAGAGCTGAAACACATACTGGTATAAAAGATGATGCTGGTTGGGGCCGGAGAGATAGCATGGAGGTGGGGCATTTGCCCTGCATGCAGAAGGATGATGGTTCAAATCCCGGCATCCCATGTGGTCTCCCGAACCTGCCAGGAGTGATTTCTGAGCATAGAACCAGGAGTAACCCCTGAGCGATGCTGGGTGTGACCAAAAACAAACAAACAAACAAACAAAACAAAACAAAACAAAAAAAAAAGATGATGTTGGGAGATGTTAGATCCTGAGCAAGTTAGTAACCTCATTCAGGTCAGTTTAGAGGGGGATGGAAAGAGGGGATTGGAGGTGTCCAGAGTAAGGCCTTCAGGAAATGACTATAGTGAGATGACTCTTTATTATCAGGGGAGGAGGAATGTTTTTTGTTTGTTTGTTTTTTTTTTGTGTTTTTCTTTTTTTGGTTTTTGGGCCACACCCGTTTGACTCTCAGGGGTTACTCCTGGCTATTAACTCAGAAATTGCCCCTGGTTTGGGGGGACCATATGGGACACCAGGGGATTGAACCGCTGTTCGTCCTATGCTAGCGCTTGCAAGGCAGACACCTTACCTCTAGCGCCACCTTCCTGGCCCCATGGGAGAAGAAATATTTAAATAGTTACACAGTTAACAGGATTTATCTACACCAAAAGCTTGAACAAAAAGAAGGGAAGGTCCTGATTGGTCAGGTGTGCTTGCAACATATCAGGTCTTCAGACATGACCTATGAGACTGGGGAATACAACCTATGTGACTAGAGGAAAACGCAAGAGGTGGGATTCATTGCGACATGACAGGTGTTTTCTCTAAGAGGTGTTCATCTCCCTCTGACTCTGAAGAACCCTGGCTACCACCCAACATGCCTGAGACCCAAACTCAATCATTGGCACTTGATGCCTCCCAGAACTTTCAGGTATAGCCCCATGGCCCCTGAGCACAGGTTGAAGTAGCCCCTGAGCCCCGGAACTTCTAAGGAGCCCCCCGTTCCAGATAAAGATGAAAATTAATTTATTGGCTGGGACTATAGTTTCAGTAGTATATTTGAACTCTTGGATCCTCTGCTCCCTTCCCACCCCCCACCCCCCAATACATAGAGGTCCCACTGCTGGTGAGGTCTAACACTGTATTGCCCAGACAAAATCAGCTTTGTCCAGAATGGGTTACATAAATCTCTCCTGTGTTATGTAATGATACATGGGCTGCTATTGTTTCAAAGAGAGACGGTGACTTGTCTTCATTGATTTCCCTCCTGGGGTTAATAGAAAATCAAAGTACAGTCAGCATGTTTTTTGAAAGGGCATAACCTTACTACCTGGTAATAGCTATTTGCTGGCTCTTGTTAAAGGAACAATGTTGGAGACCCAAGAGTGGCGGGAATACCTCCCTCACTGAAAGGCCATGGGAAACAATGACCGGTTTAGCTGCATGGCTGTGGGTGGTACCTTTGAAAGCCACAGCTGCCTGCAGAGCCAACATGAGCCATCAGGCTTTGAGAGGTAGTACACCCGACACTTACCTGGCCTACACTTACCTGGCCAGTTTCTGACTTGCCTCTCATGTAAGGAACCTTTGCCCTTGTCTGTCTTTATGCCCCTCTCTGGGATTCTATCTTTGATCTTCTGTTTATGTTCTTGGCACCAGGCAAGACCCTTTCCTTTTTATCTACCAAAATGCAGTTTTGATGCTCCTGATGTGCTCCTGTTTTCATTTCTTGAAACATCAGAAAAGCCACAGCCACAGGTAGGACTGTAGGTGTTTGCCTGGACCAAGCTTCTGTCTCCTGCGAGGCCTTCCCTTTTCCTTGATTCCCCTCCCCTTATCTTGATGACTGGAGGTTACACACCTGCTTGGCTGTGGTGATGCACACACACTTGCCCTCTGTATTCATGGAGGAAGCCATAGTGCTTGTGCATGTTATAATTGCACTTCTCATGTAGTATCATTATAGTGCTCAGACATGTTCACAGGAGGCACCAAGGTGCTCACACACCTGCTCATGGGGGTTATACTCTTGGCACAGTGCTTTTATGCTTTAGTTGTGGTGCTTTCCTGGATAATCCACCTGATTTGTGTTCAAACATACCTGATTGTGCACCAAAGATTGCACCCCTTGGAAGTGTCTGGGTTGGTCTCATAGAGTAGAACTGCCATGACCACACTTAGTGCACAGGACAGCATTAGAGATGGAAGTCGTGGCCTCACACTTGCCAAGGAGGTGTTTTTGTCGTTGAGCCATCCCGGACCTCCCTGTATGTTCTTATATTACAGCTCCATGTTTCCAACAGCTCTGTCTCTTCTGCCTTACCTATTCCTATACCTTTGTGGACAACTATTCTTGCCTATTTCGAAATGTATAAGTAAAAGTGCTGTAGCTGGAACAGCGCCTGGTGTGAGGAGCGACTCAAACCATCTTGTCTTGGAGAATCTCTATCAGAGGTTAGTCTGTGTCGATACATACCAACTATTTGTAAAATGTTTTTCTTTCACTTCATCCTTTGAACTATAAAACCTACGTTTTTAAGATGAAATTTTCATTTCCAAAAGTTGCTTGTCTTAGAAAGTAGCAGACTGGTCTGCAGTGGTGTGCAGATCACTTGATCACTTGGTCTCTGGTTCTTGTGTTAACAGCAGGCAGCTTAAGCATAGAAACCTAATACTTTCAACATTCTTCTTTGATTCATTCTCTCAAAGCTCACCATGTCTTTGGTGAATGGCATGTAGGAGGGTGTAAATCAGTGAGTTTTTATTTGTTTATTTATTGACTGATTGATTGGTTTTGGGGCCACACCCAGCAGTGCTCAGGGGTTACTCCTGGCTTTGCACTCAGAAATTGCCCCTGGCAGGCTGGGGAAACATATGGGATGCCAGGAATTGAACTGGGTCTCTCCCGGTTTGGCTGCATGCAAGGCAAATGCCTCACTGATGTGCTATCTCTCCGGCCCCTCAGAATGTGAACCTGATAAAAAGATAAACTTAATAAAATGCAAGGCCAGAAACAAGTCTTAGTATTAGTAGCAAAAGTAGGAGGGAATTGAGATTAGGATAATATTGAGGGAATGATGTCAGTGTCCAGGTAAAGTACCATTAAGCCCATCCTCAGTGGCTGCTCTACTCAGCCCCACCACCAGCTGGTTCCAGCTCTTTTCTTTTCAAGGATCCTGAGAAAGAGCAAGCAAGCCCAATGGAGGACAGCCCCAGGATGGTGAAAGCAGACAGGAGTGAAAGCCAGATGCCAGAATATCAAAGGAGATGGTGCATCCCCAAGGCACTCAGTTATGTCACCGGCGATATGAGAGAATTTGCTGGCTGGCTGAAAGGTATGAATGCTTCCAGCACTTGGAGACTTGGGACAAGTCCCTTTTGAGAATCTATTTTGCTGGTTCTTCTATTTCAATTTTTTTATGAATTTTAACAAAAATTTTATATTAGCATATTAATATACAAGGTTTGTATTTGTATAATTTAAGCCATAAATTTAGTATCTGTACATATTGTTTTTGTTTGTTTTGGGGGGATTTTGGGTCATACCCAGTGATACGCAGGGGTTACTCCTGACTCTGAGCTCAGAAATCACTCCTGGCAGGCACAGAGGACAATATGGGATGCCAGGATTCGAACCACTGTCCGTCCTGGGTCAGCTGCGTGCAAGGCAAATGCCCTACCATTGTGCTATCTCTCCAGCCCGTACATATTATTTTTTTTTTTTTTTTGGTTTTTGGGCCACACCCGGTAACGCTCAGGGGTTACTCCTGGCTATGTGCTCAGAAGTTGCTCCTGGCTTGGGGGACCATATGGGACACCGGGGGATCGAACCGCGGTCCATCCAAGGCTAGCACAGTCAAGGCAGGCACCTTACCTTTAGCGCCACCGCCCGGCCCCCATATTATTTTTTATTTTTTATTGAAACCATTGTGATTTACAAAGTTCTTCATAGCTGGGTTTCAGACATACAATGTTTCAAGACCAATCCCACCATCAGTGTCTACCTCCCTCCTCCTATGTACTCCAAAGTGCAACCCATGCCACTACCTCCTATCCCCAGACTGCCAGCATAACAGGCCCATTTTAAATTTTGTTTGTTAAAGTTGGGGTCTCTTGATTTCATTGTTGTTGACTCTGGCTTGCATATTTATTTCTGTCCTTTCTAAATACCAACAATGCACCTCAGACCTCCTTAGCTACTATCTCCCATCATTTCACATGTCTTCCCCCCAACTCAATTTCTTTAGTTATATTCTCCTGCCTTTATTTTTTTTAGTACAGAATAAGATATTTTTCTATAATTCAGTCTCAAATATGCATCCTTTAAAATTTATTTTTACTTTATTATGGAAGAATCACAACATGAGGCTTACCCTTTAAACTTGTCCATGAAATATTTTCGGGCATATATTATTCTAACCCCAGTTCCACCACCAGTGTCAATTTCTCTCCACCAATGTCCCTCCCAGGTTCCTTCCAACCCTCACCCTGCTTCCTTAGCAGGCACATTTTTTAGTTTGGTTATTGTTCTCTGGAGCCCCTGCTAGCAGTGTTGCTGACTCTAAGGCTTGGATATATGAATATATCACACCTCTGCACCATCCAGTGTGCAAAACCCTTACTTCCTAACCCATTGCCTCCCTACTTCTCACTCTCCACTTTTATTTCTTTTCTTTTTTTTTTTTTTTTTGGTTTTTTTTTTGGGGGGGGGGCCACACCCGGTAACGCTCAGGGGTTACTCCTGGCTATGCGCTCAGAAGTTGCTCCTGGCTCGGGGGACCATATGGGACACCGGGGGATCGAACCGCGGTCCGTCCAAGGCTAGCGCAGGCAAGGCAGGCACCTTACCTTTAGCGCCACCGCCCGGCCCCTAAAATGTTTTTTGTTTGTTTGTTTGGTTGGTTGGTTTTTTGGGTCACACCCGGTGGTGCTCAGGGGTTACTCCTGGCTGTCTGCTCAGAAATAGCTCCTGGCAGGCACGGGGGACCATATGGGACACCGGGATTCGAACCAACCACCTTTGGTCCTGGATTGGCTGCTTGCAAGACAAACGCCGCTGTGCCATCTCTCTGGGCCCTCCACTTTTATTTCTTTTTTTTTGTTTTGTTTTGTTTTGTTTTTGGGTCACACCCGGTGGTGCTCAGGGGTTACTCCTGGTTGTTTGCTCAGAAATAGCTCCTGGCAGGCACGGGGACCATATGGGACACCGGGATTCGAACCAACCACCTTTGGTCCTGGATCAGCTGCTTGCTAGGCAAACGCCACTGAGCTATCTCTCCAGGCCCACTTGTTCTCATTTTTATAATCTTTTCCTACTTTTTAATATATTGCTTTTCCCCCCATTTTATAACATTTTAAGAATGGGGAAGAAGTCTGGACCACACCCAGCTATGCTCAGAGGACCAGGTGTTGGAGTGAACCTGGGTCAGACACGTGCAAGGCAAATGACTTACTCACTGTATTCTGCCTGCTCCTGTTTTGTAATTTTTTAATGGGGCCTTCACATTAGAGGCAGGACCTTGGTTTTACCCTAAAACTTTATTTTTTGAAAACTGACATTTTGAAGTTCAGTTGTGGAGTACATAAATTAGGGCACATGCTAGGCTTAATCCCCTGCATCTCTTGGCCTCTGAAGCAGGATTGGAGATAGCCCTGGTGAACCCATCCTGCGTCCTTGGCACAAGGATGAAGCAACGGCACAATCTAAGGCCATAACACTGAACCACTCCCATGGGTTAAAAAGCCAGGAGTAGCCCAGGCCCTACTGAGCCTCTCCCAATTTTTTTTAAAAACTAAAATTTTCTGGAGTCATAATAGTACAATGACTAGGATGTTTGACTGGAGCACAACCAATTCAGTTTTGATTTCCGGAAGCCCGTGTGGTCCCACAAGCCTGCCAGGAGTGATGAGTGATACCTGAATATAGAGTTAGGAGTAAGCTTGAGCATGGTCTGATATGGCAAAAACAAAACAAAACAACAACAACATCCACTGCCAAAATAAAACCCTAAAATTTTAAGAGTCCAGAATATAACTCAATAGTCTAACACATTCCTTTTTATATCTGAGGCTCTGGGTTCAATTCTCACTATCACTACCACCACTCTCCCCAAAAAAACACTCTGAAATTTTACAGTGGTTAATTCATTCTTTTGATTTCAACCTGTCCCTCTGAGCACAGTAGGTCAGTACTTTGAAGCTTCCTGGAACTGAGGCTCAAGAAGAGGTTCTGGGGCCGGAGAGATAGCATGGAGGTAAGGCGTTTGCCTTTCATGCAGAAGGTCATCAGTTCGAATCCCGGCGTCCCATATGGTCCCCCGTGCATGCCAGGAGCAATTTCTGAGCACAGAGCCAGGAAAAACCCCTGAGAACTGCCGGGTGTGACCCAAAAACCACAAAAAAAAAAAAAAAAAAAGAAGAGGTTCTGTGGGTTACACATAAAGAAACATTAATGGAACTGGGAGTCTCTAATGAAGGCATGGGGTCAGGGAGAAAGCTTTAAGGAAATGAAAATGATTTTGACCTTGGTTTAAAGAGAGGTTGGTAGTTTTGTTTAGGGTAAATCCTGGACATGGAAAGTTTATTGCTTGCACCCCACTTTCTTGGCGCCATCCTTCTTGTGTCTTCTAGACAAACCCGTGGTGCTCCAGTTCATTGACTGGATACTTCGAGGCATATCCCAAGTGGTGTTTGTCAGCAACCCCATCAGTGGAATCCTCATTCTGGTGGGACTCCTGGTGCAGAGCCCATGGTTGGCCCTCAATGGCTGTGTGGCCACAGTGGTCTCCACTCTGACGGCCCTCTTGCTCAGCCAGGACAGGTAGGTGTGACATTTAAGCCTGAGAACAGTGGAGCCAGTGATTTGGATAGTAAAGCACCACTCTTCTCTGTAGAAAAACAAAAGATCTTTATGTCATAAAATGTTCTCTATTTGCTTTAAGTCAGAGCTAAATGGATTATTAACAACCATTTCTTCATGGTACCTGGAGAGGTGGCCAATCTAAATGAACCTAGATTCTCATGGCAGCACATGGTAACCAGAACCAAACCTCACTTAATCCCTAGGAAGTTTCTAAAGGAATCTTCTTAGATGCCTATGCAATTATTTATCAACATTTTTAATAGGCAAAATGTCTATGCTTCCATGAAATAAAAGTGTTAGTAGCTTGAGAATCCCCAAGATAGTTTATTCCCAAGCATACTTTATCAAATTCATTCTTCAAAGATAGTGCAAAGGTTATTTCAACTTGTAGAGACATGAATGGCCAAAAATTCAAACACTTAGGGAAGAATTGGTGAGTCTTCTGAAATATATATTAGGTTAACAATTGTGAATATACTATAGGTAGATCTGTCATTGAATAGGAGTGAGCCAACTTCTCTGAGGAGCAGACAGCTAGCTACTTTCTGACTAACCAGTTCAATCTTCCAAATGTCCAGGATCAATGCCTATTCCCCAGTGGGTAGTATGATACAGCTAAACTCCTCACTCTTACTGAAAATTGCCTGAAGAGTTTCTCAGGAGAGTTAGCCAATATTCTACATCAGGGCAAAGAACCTGATTGGATCGTTCTACATGGTGATTTTGTGTCTGAGACAAACCCTATTGAAAGGCTTTGAGAAAAAATGACCTTTTCTGTTTTGGAGTGGTTGCAAAGTTGTACCATACTGAATAAATTTCTTCATCCTTTTGCTTCAGTAGGACCCTCTTTCCTAATCAGATATTGCTTAGAAGACAAGAGATAGTTGCCAATGTTGGTTTTCAGATCTCTTTGATAGACTTTCTGAAATCCTTTACTATTAACATTCACATGATGATTTTTCTCTTAAGAGTTGGTATTCTATGGTGGCTATGATGCTGGCATTCCACTTAGACATTGCCACTCTTTTTCTGTTGAGCACATTTAAGTACTTCATCTCCAGGGCAGTTGCTGGGAAAACAAGTCTTTACACAGCTCCCCACTGTCATCTGAGGAGTCCCAGTGTCTAGAAGGCATTTAGCACTTCCCAAACTAAATTAACACAAATTCCATCACCTTCCATTTGTCCTGAGGGGTTATTTAAAGGAGACAATGGACTTTGAAAGAGGATTCTCACCTCTCAGCTCTTCCCAGATGAATAAAGGTAACTTCATCTCCCTGTTGATTTGGAACGTCCAGATCTAAGCAAATCAAGTAGACACTCTCAAGGCATCTTGCCATCCCTTCATCCAGTCCCACCCTTTCCAGTAGCTCCAGGCTGCTCCACTCCCTTTCAGATCCTGCTTTGTCATCTTCATGCCCATTTCCTAGCTGTGGCCCCTAGGACTTTAACCTTGAGTGAGCCAAGATATTCTCATTTGTCACAGATCAGAACTCAAGAGAACTTGCTTGTTCTCTTATTCCTCATAGGAACTATTTGCTAGGCTGAAGAAATAGTTGTCAGTAAGGTGTTTACCTTGCACATGCATTGCCCAGGTTTGATCCCCGACACTACATATGATCCCTATGCACCATCAGAAGTGATCCTTGAGCAACTAGCCAGGCTAGTTCTGGGTATAGTTGGCATGGCCCAAGTCATTTCTCTCTTCCCACAAAGGAGTCTTAAAAGGTCAAAGAAATAGTACAGTGTTAAGATGTAACCTTGCATGAAACCAATTTGAATCCCCAGAACCACATATGATTCCTCCAGGAGTCACTCCTGAACACAGAGCAGAAAAAGGCCCTGAGCATGATAGGGTTTGACCCCATCTCTTCCCCCAAATAATTTCCAAGTAGTAAATGGAAACCTTTAGTCCAGGAGTGGAAAGTTCCACATAGGAAAAACATTTTTTTTTTAAATTTGAAACATCATGATTTACAATACTATTCATGATATGGTTTCATGTATTCAACATTCCAATACCACATACACCTTCCACCATGGACTCGGTATAGGATGACTTTTAGAAGTGAAAATAAAATACATACAATAAGAAAAATATATAGTAAAAAATCTTGGGTGATAATTCTGCATATCATTCCATGGGGTCCTTTGCCATGGAATGATAAAATGAATTAAAGAGAAAGTCATTGCTTTTCTCTGCAGTTGCTTAGAAATATATAAGTAGAGGCAACAACATGGAAGTCCTGGAAGATGAAAATGTATGCTAATTTGAAAGATGAATACTTATAAGTTCAAAGACACTTATGAAAGTAAATGTTCTTTTCAAGCATCTTACATCTTGCACCAAGAGAATCATACTTAGGAAACAGTTTGATCTAAAAGTTCCATTCAAGTCAGTGACCTTTAATGATTTAAAAGAAATACTAACTTTTCAAAGGAAAGGCTGAATGGAAGCAGAACAGGTTGCTAATTTCCTTTTCCTCCCCTCAATGCTAGAATTTCTATCTTTAGTTGGGATGCCCGAGTCAGGGGTCACTATCTGCACAGCTGTGTCTATTTCACCTGATCAGTATTTGTGTGATTATTCTATAGACTTTGAAATATATTAACAGATAACACCTCATTTTCTAAAGTCAATATTATCTAGAAGCTATGTGTAACATAAATGGGGAAGCCCAGCCTAAGTGTCCCTCTTCCCACACCCTAAAATATTTTCCATTTCTCTGTGCTCAGGGCAGCCATTGCAGCAGGACTCCATGGCTACAATGCCACCCTGGTGGGGATCCTCATGGCTGTCTTCTCAGACAAGGGAGACTATTTCTGGTTGATGTTAATTCCCGTATCAGTGATGTCTATGACTTGGTAAGTTGTACCTCATTTTCAAATACCTTTTTAAAATAAAATAATAATAAGGTTGAGGGAGGAGAACCAGAAGGGGTTACTGTTTAAAGGGCACAGAATATTGATTTTTATAAGAGCTGGAGTTGATAGTTGATCAAAAATGTGCCCTTAAATCTCCTGACTGTATACTTTAAACTCATGAAGGGATCAGGGAGATGACTGAAATAATAGAGCACACTCCTAGCCTGGTCTGAAAGCCTATCAAGAGTAGTCCTTAAGCACAGATAAGAGTAATCTCTGAGCATCACTGGGTGTAGCTCAAAAACAAATAAAAGTAGGCCCATAGAGTATTTTGGAGATGGATGGATGGATGGATGGATGGATGGATGGATGGATGGATGGATGGATGGATGGATGGATAGATGGATTAATAGATACATTTTTCAGAGAAGTCAAGCTGCTCCAAAATACAAAGATTTCATTTGTCCTCCTGATTTTTCATATATATATATATATATATATATATATATATATATATATATATATAGGTTTGTGTTTTGACAACCAGTAGTTACTGGTTATTCGCTGGAATAAGCTACTGTCTTGGTTACATGAATATATTCTTATTAACAACAGTACCTTCTGTGTAATCCTGATTCATAATATATGATATTATTTCATATATATATATAATTTTTCTTGGATATTACTGTTTTCAGCCCAATTTTCTCAAGTGCTTTGGGCTCTGTGTTATGCAAATGGGACCTGCCTGTCTTCACTCTGCCCTTCAACATGGCGCTATCCATGTACCTGTTGGCCACAGGACATTACAATCCCTTCTTCCCAACCATGCAATTCACACCTGTGAATGCTGTTCCCAATATCACCTGGACTGAGCTCAGTGCCCTAAAGGTAAGAGATATTTCTCCTTTTTGCTCTGGAAGAATTTTAGCTATAAATGTAGTTTTCTCTAAATGTCGGTATCCTTCATCCCACTCCAAAGCTTTTGGGTCTATGAGTTGTTTCTAAAAGATTATTTGGTTAAAACCAAATCTTTCTCCTTTTGAAACATCTGGAGGCTTGATCTCCATTGGAAATCAAACACCCAATGCAAACAGCCTTTATTTGAGTCTAATGGGGTTCAGCACTTGCGGCAGGGCCTCCAACCTCCAACCTCCAACCTCCAACCTCCAACCCTCCCTCCCTCCCTGCCATAATTGAGTAATAGTATGTGAACACTACTTGCCTGTTCCTGGTCAAGTCCCTGATAGAAAAGAAGCAGCATATGATCTAGGAGAAACATGAAGTTCCCACATGGGTTAGAAGATTTCAGGATCTGTGTCAGGGTTGGTTGCATCTCCACAGTTAAATTCTGAAGACAAGAGAAGATCAGGTTGGAACTTGGAAACAAATATTAGATCCAAACAGAAGCAGGAAGGGGGCATTCCTTCATGCTATAGCTGAGCTAAAGGTCCTGGCCAGAAGAGACACCTCTAACCTAGGGGAATTGGAGGGAGCAAGGGGTGAGGGTTACTGAAGTGGAGCACATCTTTCAGTAAATGGCCTAGGCCACAAAGCAATAACCCTCCTAATGTTTCTCTCCTGGTCCTGTCTACAAAGAACTGCAGGTTGTCCCCATCCTTTACCCCCACATGAACTGAGAACATGCAATTGAGTAGGAACATTGCTTTGGTAGGTTTTTAGAGAATTCTCAAAACCATTTCCATATAAATAATTGGTAATAGTGTTGAAATTGAAACTGTAATTTCTAGATTTATTTCTAGATTTATAATTTCTAGATCCCCCAACACACACACACACACACACACACACACACACACACACACACACACAAAACTTGCCAAATCTTAAATAAGTGTCTACTTTTCAATAGTCAAAGAAATTGGTATCATCTCTTAGCCTTTCTTTCCTGAAAACTGATATTCTGAAAACACATTCCCAGAATTCAGGCCTCAGTCTCCAAGCAGAGTTTTGCCATGCACAGTTAGGTTTGTGTTTTGACAACCAGTAGTTACTGGTTATTCTCTGGAATAAGCTACTGTCTTGGTTACATGAATATATTCTTATTAACAACAGGACCTTCTGTGTAATCCTGATTCATAAATATGTCCATAATTGCTTGCTTCTGAACTGTAAATAAAGGGGCCCATTTTGGGTAGGGAGGGGGAGACCCCTATGGTTTTCATATCCACAACCAAATTGCAGGGAGTAAAACTTCCTGTGCACGTAGAGATATCTGGGTCCATGCTCTAGCCCCACCCAGAGAAAAGTTCAGGATAATAGAAGTGTAAGTGAGGTTAGCTCCCATCCTCATGCAGTATGTGCGCGCGCATATGTGTGTGTGTGTGTGTGTGTGTGTGTGTGTGTGTGTGTGTGTGTGTGTGTGTGTGTGTGTGTGTATAGAGGGGTGAACACACAGGGCAGAGAGACAGACCACACTAGGAACTTATCAGCCCCCAAGCAGAATGTCAGTGTATGACAGGCCTGAACTGGAGAGATGTTTGGAGAAAGCACATCCAGTCAGCATCAGAAAAGGTCAAGTACATCTCAAGGTAAAGCAAAAAATAAGTTGAGTTTTTCCATAGCAAAAGAGATTCCTGTAGCTGCTGAATAAATCTAGAACTGCATTCCATGTGTTTGTGGACATCCTATGGGTTTCTATCCCACTGTTTTAATCTCATCCTTTCCTGCATGGCTTTTGCAGCTGTTGGAATCTGTGCCTGTGGGAATCAGTCAGATCTATGGCTGTAGCAGTCCGTGGACTGGGGGCATCTTCCTGTGTGCCATCCTCCTCTCCTCCCCACTCATGTGCCTGCATGCTGCCATCGGCTCACTGCTGGGGATTGTGGCAGGTAAGCCTGGGGGCTGGCCCCCAGCTATGGACCTCTTCCTCCATCCAGGTCTTGTCCCAGGTGATTCTGTCCCCCAGCCTTTTCCTGTGGGATCTGTTTCTGAGGAACCATAGTCATGGCTTCCTCTACCTTCAGACTCTACCTGGAGCATCCTGAGACTCATCTGAGCTCTGATCCCTCTTGCTAGGACTCAGCATCTCTGCTCCATTTGAGAATATCTACTTTGGCCTCTGGGGCTTCAACAGCTCCCTGGCCTGCATCGCAATTGGAGGCATGTTCATGGCACTCACCTGGCAGACCCACCTCCTAGCCCTCGCCTGTGGTGAGTAACCTGGGGCCTGGTGCAGGGTTGGGGGGCAGTCATTTGTTACTCTGGGATCAAAAGCAACTTTTTAAAAAAAAGGTATAAGAAATTATGCTGGGGATTCCAGTTTATATCCCCTGCTTTCTTTATTTTCAAATGGTGGGGGCATACCGCAGTGTCACAGGGGTCTGAAACTCAATTTACCTGGGACCACAGGAGGCAAAGTTGGGATGATCCTTAAGTGCAAAGTCAGTAGTAAGCCTTGAACATTGGGGGGTGTGACCCAAACAACTAAAACAAAACAAAACAAAAAAGATTCCTCTAAGGCAGGGCCACAAAATGTTGTACAGAGGGCCGCAAACGGCCCTCGGGCCGAGAGTTTGAGACCCCTGGTTTAGAGCTTACTCCTGGTTCTATGTTCAGGAATTTCTCTTGGTATTGCTCAGGATACGACCATATGGGATGCTAAGAATGGTATCCAGGTTGGACATATGCAAGGCTGTTTCCCCCAAAGAGCCCTGTTAAAATCATTTGATCATTTTCCCTGATTTGTTCACACATTGTGGGTAAAGGAGACTATGACCAAGTTATGTTGTCACCTGAGCTCAGCTGGGTTGGAATCTACTCTGAGTTTGGTTGAAGTCTTCAGGCCTTAAGCAGAGTGGGCATTTTTTTTCTTTGTTGGCAATACCAATAAATATGTATTAAATACTCAGTCCTAGAAAGAGTTGAAGGTTAACTGTATGGTCAGTAAGGTCCCTTACCCACAAGTTTAGTGGAGGCAGAAAGCAGGTAAGTATTAAAGAAAGCCAACAGAGAATCATAGGCTGTTTGCAACAACTGTTTGCAGTCTGTGTTTCTCAGGGGAGTATGATAGTTCTGAGTCATCCTGGTAAAAGTGACCCATCTGTAAATCCTAAATACTGAGAGAATGAGCACTAGTAAGTGGAGAAATGGACACAGGTAAGCATGAAGACAGCCTGAGCACATCTTTGAAGACCAAGAAGAAATTGTACCTCTCCAGGGTTGATTGACCACCTCTTTTTTGTTTGTTTGGGGCCACACCCAGAAGTGCTCAAGGTTTACTCCTGACTCTGGTCAGGAATCACTCCTGATAGTACTGAGAGTTACATACATAGAGCTGGAATTGAATCCTGATTGGTCACATGTAAGGAAAAAGCCTCACTTGTGGACTATCTTTCTAGTCCCTGGCCAACTGGGTCTTTCCAGAACATAGAGAAGGATGCAGCCCACTCTGGCATTTATGTGTCCCCAAAGCAGGAATATCTCCACAGTTTTATTAGAGGAGTAGGCTGCACTTACTAATTGAAACCAGACCAGTGAAAATAGAGTGCAGCAAGCATAATGCCTTAAAAGGAAAAACAGAGGGGCCGGAGAGATAGCATGGAGGTAGGGCATTTGCCTTGCATGCAGAGGTCAGTGGTTTGAATCCTGGTATCCCATATGGCCCCCCAAGCCTGCCAGTGGTGATTTCTGAGCGTAGTGCCAGGAGTAACCCCTGAGTGCTGCCGGGTGTGACCCAAAAACTAAAAAAAAAAAAAAGAAAGAAAAAACAGAGGGAGATATCTGCCATAGAGGCAGGCAGGGAGTAGGGGGAGTGGAGGGGAGAGAAATCTGGGACATTAGTGATAGGAAATGAACAATGGTAAAGGGATGGGTGTTACAACATTGTAAACTGAAACTTAACTCAACTTTTTAACGATCTCACAGTGATTTTATTTCTGATACTATCGTCAGAAACAGGAAGTGAAAATATTTTTCTCCTGCTCTCTTGATACAACCCTCAGACACTCTCTTATCAGAACCATGGGATTATACTAGGTTCAGCTGGATCATCCCAGATCATCTCCCCATCTTAAACGAAATCCTAGGCACAAAGGCACTTCTGCCAAGTCAAGGAGCTGATAGGGACTCTGAGGATGAGGAGTGGCCATTTAGAGGAGGTCACTGGGGTCACTAGGCCTCCAGGGCCTGCCTTTGGGTAGATCAGATATCTTTTGCTAGGCACCAATCACCAGTCAAGGCAATCCCCTGAATTCATAAAGAGCCAAAATCCCAACTCTGACCATTTAAATTTCACCAAAGGCACAGGTCCACCCCCACAGAAGTTATATCAATTTTCCCTTTCACCTACACTGTGTGAGGGTCCACTTCATCCTCACTGGGTGTTGTCGGTCCCTTTCATCTTCAAACATGACATTCTAAAACAGATTTCCAGCCCCTCTTGTCAGGGCAACCTCACATAGCATTCTTGCCATGACATGTCACAGCTTGCCCATATCACCCTGATACTGCCAAGCAAATGACCAGCCTTTATTTGTTAGCCAAAGTCAATAAATAATAGTCACTTATTACGGAATTGTTCTCTTCATCAGTCCGATGGCTCTTTTGAGAAAGGAAATCCAAATAGGACCTCATTCTGCCTTTCTGAACCATACCGAAAATTACATTGTCAGGGAATATCAAGATTTTCTTACTTTTTCCCCAGAGCAAACTAAACATGTCTTGCATCTATTTTTCATCATTGGGTTCTCATAGTGGATTTACTCACAGCAGCCTATTTAAAGAAAGGTGGTTTACAAAGAACTGCAAAGCTGCTTTCCTTTGACTGCTTCCCAATTGCAAAGCTACATTCCAGCCCTTTGAACCATGTCCCTTCCTCTGGGTAACAGTCATTCTTCGGGCTGTTTCCTGAACCTCCTTGAATCCCCTCTTCAATCCATGCTAAGTAATTGATTGCTTTTTTCCTGGAGATCTTTGCCTTTGTTGTATTACACTGAAAGTCATACACACACTCAGATTATACACAATTAAGATTCATTCTCCCCGGGCTGGAGAGCTAGTATAGGAGGTAAGGTGTTTGCATTGCATGCAACTGACTCTGAATCAATCCCCACAACAAATGATCTCCCTGCAGGACCAGAGTTCCCTTGAGCTACCACCTGGTGTGGCCCCCACTCCCTACAATTTTTTAAATTAAAAAAAAATTCACACTCAAAGTAAATGAAAAGAGCATATGACTTCATTGACCTGTGTGGCAAGAAATATGGGGAGAATGCCCAATTGATACTCAGTTTCTGTGGTCTCTAAGTTGCTAACTTATTGCTTTATGGAATTTTGAATTTTATCCATAATGTGAGAATTTCAGATGTAGAGGAATGACACAGAAGCCAAATATCACATGAAATATGTTGAAACTTAATAGTAATTCAACTGGCTGGTCTGAGTGTAGTGATGTTTACAATTAATTGATGCCAGCCAGTTACAGCTTTCTTTGTTCCTTCTCCACTCCCACTGCTTCACTTGACTAGCCATAAAATAAAATAAAATAAAATAAAATAAAATAGTAATTCAACTACGCTTGGATAAGCCACCAGGTAGCTTTGTCGGCCATAGGAGGACTTACATTTCAATGGTAGCAGCAGCTTCCTTTCTGCCAACTCCAGGCACTAACTCCTTTCATTTCTATCCAATATGTGAGAGATTTCCAGTTTCTCTATGGCATAGACAAGGAAATAGAGGCACCAAGTTCCCAAGTTATAAAACCCAAGACTGAACACGAAGTTGCTGACCCTCAGCTCAGACTTGTGGCCCAGGTGTGGGATTAGCTGGCAGAACAAGAACTTCGGAATTCCCCAATATATGTGTCTGGAGGCAGGAAATGTATGCCATGAATTGCTCTTTCCTCTTTTGTTTTTTTTTTGTAGCCCTGTTCACTGCCTACTTTTCGATCAGCATGTCACACATGATGGCTGTGGTGAGTTCACTTTGATCTTGATTCAGTAGCACTGATCAGTTTTCTGTTCTATGGAAACACTCTGAGGCCCCCTGGGTGGTAACCCTAGACAGACCCAGAACCTTAACAGGTACTGATGCCTAGTCTTGCTGCTCAGCTTCCAGCACCCAGTAAATGTCAGTCTCAGTTACCGGTACCAGCTCACTGAAAATGACAAATTGTTTACCTAAAGAAGGAATATTTAAGCGGAATAACATACTACCTGAGTCATATCTTGATTATCAAGAAATTGAATTCAGTATACCCTTTTCCCTCTTTTCCTTTTCTGTTGATATTATGTTGCCATGATGTGGGATCACATATACACTAGACTGTGCTTCTCAAACAGTTATGGGGTTCACATATATGCTTTCCAAGGGTTACTATGGTGTTTGCATACATACTTACAGGGTTTGTTGTTCCCCACTTATTCCCCAGGGTTCAACCTGATTTCCACATATATGCTCCCCAAGCATCACCATTTTAATCCTGAGTTATTCCAACTTGAAAGTATCTTTCAACTAAAATCCCAGCTGTTATTGTTTTTATTTAAAACAACAGTTTTTCACACCTATTGTCTTTCTGTGATGCCACAAGATGCCTTAAGACACAATAAGATACATCTCCTGGCCAATTTTTCTAAGTGGCAAAGCCCATGCCCATTCTTAATGGCCTCCTGCCACTGTCCTTCCTTTCCAATCCTGTCCTGCCCTTGGATCTACTCCTTTCCTTCTGCTGAGGAGCTTGTATCTCCTGACTTTTCACCATGCTTCCCCTCTCAGTGATCTAGACTGATTCTCCTTCCCTCTGCCTAGTTCCAGGTGACACAGGCCAGTCTCTGCCAGCCCCGACCCTTTGTGAGATCACAACGACTAATATGGGTCAGACCATGTTGGACCATTCAGCAGCAGGCAGCACCGTTGATAGACACTGTCTGTGTGGCAGACAGTCAAATCCCCATCACAGGCATTCTGGCATATTCATTGGAGAATTGTATACCCTTTATCCTAGCATCAGCTAGGGGAATTTTGAAAATACAAACTTTTAGTTTCTGTTCCTTAGCATTTCTTATAAAAGTGATTCTTGTAAACAAAAAAAAATGGCTCGTTCCCAAACAGAGGGCATGGGCATGGGCACCTGTACTTTTTGAAACTTCTCCAAGGGATTGTGTCAGGCCATCAGAATCCCACCAGAGGGGCCAGGTCAAGGGCATGGTATCTGCTCAGCTTTGCTTGAGCTGCCATTGACAGAGCAGAAGTAGGGTCTGCTCTCAAGCTTAGAAAGATAAGCCATAATAAAGAGGGGCCAGAGTGAGAAGGAGAATAAGCAAAGACCAAACTAGCTAGCCTAGGGGAGAGAGGTCCCCACTAGCAGAACTAGCCAAAGGAGACTGTGCATGTGATAAGTGGTCAGGGGCTGATGGGGTTTTGCTAAGGGAAATCTCTGTGTTGAGTCATCTTTGCATCACTGGGTATGGGAAGTCTGAGTGTAGGAGAGGGAAGGAGAGACAGACAAGATAGAGACATACCTGTACCCGATTGCCATAAAGAATAAGGCACAGAGTTAAGCTATGCAACATGCCCTGACATCTTAGTCTCTATGGGGACAAACAGACCTGGAGCAATAATTTCAGGATTTATGCTACCCCCAAGATCAGAAGATGCAGGAAGCCCTATGTGGGTACATTTCCTCATGGGGCCTCCACGGATTTCAAGCTTGTTTGTACTTACTTCCAGTTTGGCTTGCCATCCTGTACCTGGCCCTTCTGCTTGGCCACGCTCCTGTTCCTCTTGATCACCACGGGAAACCGAAACATCTACAGAATGCCACTGAGTAAAGTCACCTACACGGAAGAAAACCGCATCTTCTACCAGCAAGCTAAGAAAAGATTGGTAGAAAGCCCTTTGTGAGAGCAACCCAAGTCAAGCAACCCAACTACAGCCAAGGTCACAAGGCATTTCTGAGTCCCTGCCCCTGTGGACTACTGAGTCTCCAGAAAACTGCAATTTTCACTAATAGCAACTTTCATACTAACCCTTTGGCAATCTGTTCTTAAACATATTTTGTTGGTTTTTTTTTTTTTCTTTTAAGACTCCAAGACCATCTTCAGACATGGGAGCAGCATATCCCATGAGCATGCTCTGACCAGAGAATTTTAACCACTACTGGGGCCTTGGCACTAGGACAGTCACATGTTTATGAAGTAATGATGCACCAATGAAAAGAAGGGAAGCTGGAGCTAGTTATTGATTTTTTCATAGATTCTTCCTATGTGGTAGTTTAGATGACATTAACAGTATTAAACATTAAACTTTATGAACCAGCTAGGCCTCAGGTGAATGGAATTAACAGTCACAAAATTGAAGCCAACCTGCTATTCTCAGCTAAGCAGGTTGGCTTGTTAAAATCAATATAAATTATACACTGGAGCCATGGACAGCACTGGGGGGTTGGGAGTAGGGCAGGCTGCTCGCAGAGTTTATTCTCTGCTCCTACTGTTTGAGGGTAGGGTTGGAAGAGGCATTATTTAATGGAGAGGTTGGGTGTTATTTTCAAGCTGCAGAAGGGAGAAAGGGATTCTATTAGTCACAATTTTTTTCGGTATTGTCACTTTCCTTGGCAGACTGAAAAGGAGTTTTTTTTTTTTACTGCATTATTTCTCTTTGTAGCTTTGTTTTTTTTTCAGTGAGCTAAAATAAGAGTTCTTGGCTGACTCTGTTTCTTGATATTAAAGAACAATTGTGATTTTATAAAATAGCATAGCTAGATTTAATTTGTTTCCTAAATTGATTTTGTAAATGCCACCAGAGCATTTAAATCAAGTCATCCACATCCAAGGACCCCCTTACAATCACATTTTAAATTCATCTGAAATATGTTATAAAGACTAAAAGTGAAGGCCAGTGTCTTTCTAGGAGTTTAGGAGCTGTTGAAGTTCTTTACTTTTCTCTTTAAATCATTCTTGGAGCTAGATATATAGTGCAGACAGTAAGGAACTTGCCTTGCATGTAGTCAATAATGGCTTCATCATCTCCAGTATCCCATATGGTTCCCCAAGTGCACCAGGAATTACTTCTAAGTGCAAAGCCAGGAGCAACCACTGTGCATCACTGGGTATGATCCAAACTACCCCTGCAAAAAACCATTCTTTTCCAAACACACCATACTCTTGCTCAGGAACAACCCTGAGAAATCCAAGTAAAGGATTATCCTGTTTTGTCACTTAAAAATTATCCATTCTATAAATATCCAGAAACCCAATATGCTGAAGATGTTGGTAGAAAGTGATCAGCTCAGCATTTTATAGGATTAAAATGTGAAACTCTGGAATCCTCAATGTTTTCCCAGGCTTGCAGTGCTCAGTGCAAAATACAGTTTGCTGAATGAAACAATAAAAGAGAAGTTACCTTACTGATAGTTGAAGAAGAAATTCACTTCTTTTTCTCAGGAAAACACTTTTTCTGACATAAAACCTTGTAACCAAAGAGCCTTTGAAACCATGAATCCTAAAGTCATAAATGTATGTATATTCCTTTGGAAAAAGTCAAATTTCAATGTTTGAACTGAAAATAAGAGCTGAAGGATGGATGGGGACAAAGAAGCAGCATCAGTTGAGATAGCCAGCAGGAAAACTGAGGGTCCATGTTTGGATTGGAGCATTCAGCTCTTGTGCTAAGTACTTGCTTTCTCCCTGTGTGCTTTCAGACTTGTAAATAGGAATACTTAAAGTCTTGTATATTTGCTACTTTAAATGACCTTCATTTTCTCAAGCTATTTTTGTTACTGAATATTGTTCTAAAATTAAGTATTGTATTCATTTTTAAAGAGCCCTTGAATCTTTTCCTACTGTTCATTTAACAGATTTCTATGTAAGAATGTGAATAAATAATACTCACAACTCATAGCTCAGTTTTGTGTAAATTATGTTTGTAATTCTTATGTGCCTTTTGGCTAACAGGTATTTTAGAAATCACTTATCTATGTCTGTATTGCTTATATTTCCGGGTGTTCCAATTTTTCACCTTTTCTTACACTTGATAAGAATACCAGATGTATGACAAAAAAAAGCCCTATTCAATTTCAAGTTTATGGGTTTATCCTCATGGGTATCATCTCCAAGTATCCATTGTTCTCAGTCACTAGTAGAATGAATAAATTCCTATGGACATTTCAGGGCATATTCCTAATATCTGAGATTAATTATTCTGAGAATCAGTGCCCATGAGTCTCCAGATTGGCCCTAGACATCCCAATTAAGCTGATGAGCTGATCTTTGCCCAGCATGAGTGAGTAGGAGATAGGAAAAGGAACATTTCACATTCTATGATGTATGACTTCTTGCAGTCTTCCTGGAGTCATAGTCTTTGCTTGTCTCTGCCACCTGAAACATTTGTCCTCAACATCCTTTGTGTCAGAGTTAGCATATGTTAAAGTGATCATGGTAAGAATGAAATCTACTTCAGCAAATTTCAAAGGCAACCCAAGCGGGAAACAAGAAGAAGCCATGGTGGATGGGCCCATTTGCAGTGCCCTGTCAAAACAGAATCTTCCCATCAGTTGCTATTGTTTCAAGAGAATTTACAAGAGTGATCTGGTCATTAAATATCCCAGTTGGTCTGAGGTAGAAAACAGAAAATTTAATGTCCTTCTACCATAAACTGGAGTTAAAAATTGCAGGTACAAATTTGCTCATTACTCATGGGACCTGGATACCATGGAATATGTTGGGATTTTGGGTTAAGTTCTAAAGATCTGAATTCCTGTAAGGGAGCTTCTAAACAACCTTGCAAGAATATTTGCATATTTGGTCAATACAGATGTAAATTTTAAGCACCTGTGTACACTTACCTGTCTCTATCTAAGAATTTCCTTCCAAAGGCTTTAACCTCTAGAATGTATCTTTGTCCCTTAGTTACCCTACCAACTGTTAAAAGGTGTGGAGTTCCAAGACCAAAGAGTTATGTCTGCTAAAATAATGTGTGATGCAGAACCTGAAGAAATATAAACAAGTAGAATAAGATAGAACCCTTTAAAAAAGAAAAAATTCCAAAAAAAATGTTTTAAAGAAAAGAAAACAGTCCTCTCCCTGGAACAATAGTACAGAGGGTTGGGAATTTAGCTGTATCAATCAATCCAGGTTTCATCCCCAGCATTCCATATAGGTTCTCTGCCACTACCAGGAGTATTCCTGAAAGCAGGAAACTAACAGTTGTAGTTTTGTAAGAGTCCTCTTTCACATCTCTTAAAAATGGGACTAAAATGCATATTCTATATCATAGAAGATTTTTTTAAAAAATCTAATAGGAGGGACAGAGTAATTAAACAATGGGAAAAGCATTTGCCTTGCATACAGTTCAATCCTCATCACCCCTTATGGTCCACCAAGCCATCCAGGAGTGATCACTGAATGCAGAGCCAGGAATAAGCCCTGGTGATCATCATACATGACACCAAAACAAAATAAATCTAATAGGAAAAAGTTGCTCCAAGATTGGATCATTTATGGAGTAGGCAATGTTAATTTACCTAAGCAAGCCTGATAAGATAGCAGGCTAACTACTGAAGCTTCGAAGCTGAGAGCAGACATTGGCAAGAAGTCTTCATCATTGAGTACAAGGGTCCAGACAGTGTAAAAGAAGAGCTTTATTATGGACTGGAAATAGAGATTTAGTGAATAAATCATTTAGATCAAGCAGTTAACACTATTTATCTCATGAACTCTTTGGCTTCAGGTGTTGATTTCTCTGCTGAGGAAATAAAACATGATTGTCCACTCCCAAAAGTTTCTGATACTTGATGGTAATGTTTCTTATTTAACTGATAACCTCATTTTGATATACAAGTCTTTTAGTTTTATTTACTTGTAGAGTTGCCCAAAGCCCAAAACTTGGGTTTTGACTAATTTAAATTTCTAAGGACACAGAAGCCCATGGGGTTGGGGAGGATTAAGGAAGATCTTTATGAGGAACCAATGGTTAGGCTTGAGACCTGAAGAACAGATGAAGGAGAGGTAAGTAGAAGAAATTATATAAGATGCAAGAGGGGTATTCATTTTGGATTGGAGGTATGGTTTAGGCCTATATCCAGAAGTGCTCAGATTTTATTCTTTGTTCTGTGCTCAAGTTTCAAGGGGAACCAAATGCAGATAGGGATCACATGCAGGTTGAGCCACATAAAAGGCAATTGCCTCATCTGCTGTACTATCTTTTCACCCAGGAATGGTGTTCTTGATGTGGGTACCTTGTAAAAAGTTTGATGCAAGAAAAAGTTGAGAACTTTCAAAGAGCAGGTGAGAAGTTGAATGTGATAAGGATCTAGTGAGTGAGAGGACACTGCCATAAATTCAGAAAACTAGTTAGAGAAGATGATGAGAAATATGGTTGGTTTGAACTTTAATGGGCACAAGAGGGATGCGAGAGACAGGAGGCAAATTTTTAGGAACTGGTTATAGACTAATATCAGGAATGAGGAGAAAGAGGTATTATGGTTGGCTCCTTAATATTCAGTTTAGCACAAGGGGTGATGTCACACAACGTGATGGGAGACAGGATAGTCACATTCTTCTTTGTAACGCATTCTTCTCAAGCATCGTTCCAACCTTATATGCCACACACTATGGGGACTTCGCCAAAACATGTCCTTAATTGCGACACAACCAGAACAAACTTCATCTCTTTCAACACTGCTACTCCTCCCAGGTTGACTTACCAAGAAAATTACCACCCTCTAGCTAGTCACTGATGCCGGATACAGAGTGCCATCCTTGATGCCATTTTCACCTTTATACAATGGCCAAACTCTATAAAGTCCACCTCCTGACAGACCCATGAATTTCTCTATTCAAAGGGATAGAATTATGAATGGCTTTTCAGCACATATTGGGGGCTAGAACAGCAATAATGATCAGTCAGTCATAATCTCCCTCCTCACATGAACCATATGAAGTGAACTGACAAGCTAATGAGTGAATGGTGTGACATGAGAGACAGTCAGGCAACAAGATTGAGGGAGGTAAATTCCAGTGACTACTCCCTTTAAGAAACAATAGATTAGGGGCCGGAGAGATAGCATGGAAGTAGTGCGTTTGCCTTGCATGAAGAAGGATGGTGGTTCGAATCCCAGCATCCCATATGGTCCCTTGAGCCTGCAAGGAGTGATTTCTTAGCATAGAGCCAGGAGTAATCCCTGAGTGTAGCTGGGTGTGACCCAAGAACCAAAAAAAAAAAAAAAAAGATTATTTAATATTCTGCAGCCATAGCAGTTGGAATGCTTTGAGCTGCAAGTAACAGAGTCCCTAACTATAGGTGTTTAAAACAAGAATTTCATTTTCAAAAGTCAGATATTCTGTTCCAGATTGGATATATTCAGTGATATCACCAAAAAACTACCCTTCCATTCTCTTTACATCTACAGTATCCTCAAAAGTCTCTCAGACTTATTGCCTCATGGGCATGAACTACATCAGGAAGAATGTAGGAAGGAAGAAAGCAAATGAGTCATATTCTCATGTTGATCTAATTCATTAGAGGGACATCTTTGCCCAAAATACCTTCATGTATATCTTTTTGGCATAACTTGGCCATATGGACCTTCCTAACTGCAGAGGAATCTGGGAAAACCTGTATTTGGTATCATCAGCATGCACTGTAGGGGTAAGCACTGCCATAATGCAGCAGAAATGGGAGAAATGGTTCTTAGACATGTGGTCAGTATAATGGTTGACAAAATTCTCCATGGGTGCCCAGACCTATGTTCCTATACAACACGAAAGAGAGCATATGGGACCCCACAGCACAGTGCTGTTTACTGTGAAATTCACAGACAAATTTAGAAGAGAGATCTGCTCAAGAATTTTTAGACAGACACTTTGCTGGAATATTCCCAGAATAGTTTTAAGCTATTGCAGACTCACTCAAGAATTTGTACCTCTGAAAAACAGGATTCTAAGTAAAGAATGAAGCAGTCAATGATCATGATTAGAGCAGGAAAAGCCTACAGTCAATCCATGTTTTGATTAATTCTCTATCAGTTGAAATGTCTACATTATTCCATATCTGAAGACTTCATTGGAAACTGCTGAGTCTCCACTTAGTTCCAGCTCAAAGAGGTGCTGAATATAATACTTCACAGATGCAAATAAACAATGATAAAGGCAGTTTCCTGTTTGGGTTGGGTCCTTTGGCTCCAGGCCCATAGAAGCTTTGAATTATATCACAGTGGCATGCAAGGTCTTGACTGAGAAGAAGTGAAGCACAGAGGAAAAGTGGCACGATGCCAGAGAACCTGGCTAAACTTAGTCCTTCTGACCACAGACATGCCCTCTAGGACAGGAGTCAGGGACCCAAGAGCTAGTGCTTGTTGGAGCAATAGGGGTGTCGTCACAATCAGGCCAGGAGCAAAGACAATCTAACAAGTAGGCTTTTCTATCTATCTTCTGAGACCCCATGTTGGCCTCTCAACAAGAGACTGAATCTGTGGTAGCAATTAGCTACATGCAGTTCTTGAAACAAGAAGCCCTAGGGGAGGTGGACATGAAGTCTGAGGAGCAAAATGGATTATAAACAGGAATGACAAAAATATGAGACTCAATTATTTATATTGACTAATTGTTGGGATGACAATGTTTTCAATATGCTGAATTAACTAGTATTTATATGTATATAAGGATTACTAATACAGGATTCTAATCAAGGACCAGAATTAGACCAATCCTAGGGGTACATACCTACCATGTGCCTGACCTGGTAGAATCTCCAATACCATGTGATATATATAGAGAGAGTATTATAGGGTGTAGCCCCTTGAGGTCCCTGAGTACAGTCAGAAAGCACTGATGGTCCTTGACACCACAGTGTTTGAGCATTACTGCATTCTCAGGACTTAAAATTGGGCCACTTACCTGTTTGACCACATGGCATTGGGAGTGGCCCCAGAACCCCCTGAACACTTTTTGGAAATCACAGCCCTCCAAGAAAAAGATTATTAAATTCATTCACCTTGGAAAAAATTTTAATGTGACCACTGGAATATTTGGGAGATTTGTTTATTTTTGTTTGGGGGTCACACCTGGCAGTGCTCAGTACTTATTTTTGGTTCTATGCTCAGGATCATTCCTGGCAAACCTCAGGAAACCAAATGGGGTGCTAAAAAGCAAGCCTGGTGTAAGGCAACTATCCTTATCACTGTACTATTTCTCTGCCCCCTGGAACATTTTAGCTAGCATGCCATAATTTGCCATTTTGTTTTTATTATGTTGTTTGGAGGTGTTTTTGTTAGATAACACTAAAGCTAGGGAGTGACCAACTTCTGAATTTTCAATGGTTTATAAAGACTCCATGACAACTTGGATGGTAGTGAGTTTTAGAAACTTCCAACTTCTGGAGAATTTTCATTCTTCCTTTAGAAAGAATGAATGGTAAGAGTTTTATGCAGTCCAGCATTTTATGCAGTCAGAGCTAACTAATATAAAAGTCCTTATCTCAAATACATAAATTCAAAGGCTGTAAACTTTGATTTCAGGCAAAAGGTACATTTTAAAAATAATCATAATGTGGCTTCCCTGATACTACTAATGGTGTGTGTGGTATAAAATTATTCTAAAGACAGTATTTCCAGAGAAGAGCTCAGAGATAAGGCAGTAATTTTAGGAGCAAGGGGGTACTTCCTGTTGACCACATATGAATGATGTAGTTACCAATATGTGTTAAATGTTCATTAGTCACAAACAGGAAATAATGAGGAGTGTGAGAAAATAGGAAATAATAAAGAGTGAGGCAAACTGAAACTTTCATATCCACGCCTGAAAGCATTCCCATTCATATTTGTTTTAACCTAAACTAGCTCAGAACAAAGGCTGAGTGGCCTAGACTTCTTTCTGTGAGCTGTGTTTGGCAAATTCCAACCCTAGGCATCGCCTATAAATGTTCTGCAATATTGTATAACCATAGAGCATTAGTTAGAATTTTGCATAAGGATCTTTGGAGGAAATGCTACTATTCTTGTCTCGTTCTGAACCTCCAAAGTCTCTTTTTTAACTTTTCTTCCCTCATTTGCAGTGGTGGAGATGTGCTGGAGGCATCACATACTTGATTGCATTGTGATGGGAGCTGCTCTTATGTGCCAGTGGGGAATGCACTCAGTGAAGTGGAGTATGCTAGAGATTGAACCTATAACCTCATGTATGCAAGCCAAGTGTTCTGCCACAGAGCCGTACCCAGGCTCAATTGTCCTGAAGCTTAAGAGGCTCTATGGGTGATTCTAATGTGCTCTCCTCCTATATAAAAGCAAGAAGCATAGGGTGATCTCGCTTATCTGTGAATAAAATAACTGGACAAGGGAATGCAATGTAGTAAGGATTGGGCAGTGGTATGCCTAGATCACCCTTGACCCCAGAGAACAGAGAAAGAAAAGAAAATTGATGGAGGAAGGCGGTGAAGAAGGGAATTGGCAAGAGCCTGGAATGATATGGAGGAGTGTTATCTAGGAATATGTTCAAACCACAATAAGGAACACTGAAAATATGATATCCAAACAACAACAACGAAATTTATGAAGTAACTTTCAAGGAGGCAGGTGAGAGGGAGGGAGTTTGGGGACACTAGTGGGGGAAGTTGACACTGGTGGTGGATTCAATGCTAGAATATTATGTCTAAAACTCAACTATGAATAACTTTGTAAGTCATGGTTCCTTAATAAAAAATTTAAAACATATAAATTAAAAAAGGCAACCATAAGCTTCAAGTTCCATGGAAACAGGAGTCTCAAGATGGCTTCCTAGACTAGGTCAACTCTGTCATGTTCAGACATGCTGCCTTCTTGGTTCACCTGCATTTGGTTTGGGAAGTCTATCTGGGTCTGTTCCAGCTCCTCTGACTGCCATTCCACTGCAAGGGGCCAGAACAAGTGTTCTTTTACCAAGAGACCAAGTTTGGATGGAACATAACATCAACAGTGTCAGGAGTTGAAGGATATTCCCATTGTAGAAGATCTATTTTAAAGCGAATTTTCATCTCCTCCCACCAATTCCCTCATTGTTTAGTATAATAATGATTATAACCAGGGGGTGCATACACACTGGCTCATGGTGCTCACCCATTTTTAATGTTGGTTCTAGCCAATGATTGAATATCAGATTGTGGTGCTTGCCCACTCAGTCACACCATTTGGGGTTTGCACTTTAGCACCCCTTTGCAAGGTATTTGCTGGTAGTCCGGTGCTCAGTTGAGGCCCAAGGCTCACTAGGGGGCGCTGTGGTGCTCAAACACGTCAAGGAAGGAAGGAAGGAAGGAAGGAAGGAAGGAAGGAAGGAAGGAAGGAAGGAAGGAAGGAAGGAAGGAAGGAAGGAAGGAAGGAAGGAAGGAAGGAAGGAAGGAAGGAAGGGAGGACGGGAGGGAGGGAGGGAGGGAGGGAGGGAGGGAGGGAGGGAGGGAAGGAAGGAGGGAGGGAGGGAGGGAGGGAGGGAGGGAGGGAGGGAGGGAGGGAGGGAGGGAGGGAGGGAAGGAAGGAAGGAGAAATCACTTTCAGTGAGGAAGATTGCAGAGAGTAGAAATGTCAGATTCAAACAGCAGATCTGGTAGAACCAGATCGTGTTCTTGCACATGTCGGACACCAGAAGTTGAACTCATATGACCATATGCTTCTAAATCAGAGATCCTAAGCTCCAGGCCCGAAATCCATTTTCTCAAGTGTCCAGATCTCAACTAAAGTATTAAGTTAGGGGCCGGCGAGGTGGCACTAGAGGTAAGCTATCTGCCTTGCAAGTGCTAGCCAAGGAAGGACCGCGGTTCGATCCCTCGGCATCCCATAGGGTCCCCCTAAGCCAGGGGCAATTTCTGAGCGCTTAGCCAGGAGTAACCCCTGAGCATCAAACGGGTGTGGCCGGAAAAAAAAACAAACAAAAAAATAAAGTATTAAGTTCACATAAAGTATTAACAGCAATACTTTCCCATTTCACTCCCATTCAGCCTGTGCCAAGACAGTGAATGCATCTTACTCAATGTAAGTTCCTGTGGGATTCCTCCTGCTTTACTGTACAGATGACCAGATTTTATAAGGACACAAAAAAGATAAATGAAGATGGCCATTTGTGGTTTCCCAGACCTTAAACATCCTCTCTCATTATGTGACGACTTGTTTTTTCTTATTTTCTTTTGGTGACATCCTTTAGCGTCTAGCAAAGGCCACCTGCCTCTGGTCTCCACACACTTCATGGATAGTGACCTTTCACCTATAACCCTGCCCACTCGCAGAACCCTCAATGCTCCAAGACACACATCCTTGGGAGCCCCTTCCTCAGCATTCTGGACCTGATTGGTCAATATTCTTGCCAGACCAGTTAAGGATCTTTGCAGATCACCCTGTGAATAAGCATGGTCAGATGATCTGATCTGATGCAGACAGGCTTTGTCTGACTAAAGCTGGTTGAAACTTAATGCAAACCATTCTTTCTTTCCAGGCACTGAGGTAGGGTCTAAAGACCAGGACTGGGTATTAAGGTCACAACCTTGGCATCAAAATCCATGCCACCTGGATCGAATCAGTCCAACACCTGCATGGTCTAAGAGCAGAGAGGCCTTAATATGCCTTTACCAACAGCCCAACAAAATGCTTGTCTTTGAGCCTGAAATCTTACCCTGATCTGCTCAGTAAGGGAGCAGTCTGCTGACATTAGTCAGTCGTTAAGATTTCATACATTCAAATCTTGATGGATGTAATTTATTGATACACTTATTTATCATCTCTCTCCTCCACCCCTGCTCAAACCAGAATCAACAAGAACATATCCTATAAAAAAGAAAAATTCTAGAAAGAATTGTGTGCAAGACAATTCAAGATAGAAGACCATCTAGAACTAGGGTGGTGGTAATAGAGAGGAAGGAAAGGAAGGGGGTGTTTAAGGACAAAGCATGATTAAGCTCGTCTTCTGTCGAACCTAAAAAGTGGAAATGAAAAAGCCATGGGCACAGACCTAGGAGTCCAATCAGGTGTGTACAGCAGCAGCATAGCTAATGAATGTGAGTTCAAATTAGCTTTCCTTCTCTGGGTCATTAAAATCTTCCTCTTCCCGTAATCTCAAAATCCCAGCTTGCTTGTCCTAATGGCCCTTTGTTGTTATTGTTTCCAAGTACTTCCCACCTTCTTCTGGTAAGAACACAGCCATTTCCCTAAGGGATAGGTTACTTCCCATTATGCAGGGAGTGTTCTTATGGTGCTTCCAACCTTTCAAGCCTAATTCCACACACAATAAAATTCAGCCCTGGTCAATTCTGGGCTCTCAATTCTGGGCTCCATTGGGGAAATGGAGATTGGCAGTAGGGAAAACCACCTAACTCAAACTGAGTCAATCAGCTTCTGCTCTTCAGTAATTTGACTTTTCAGCACTATGTCAGGAGAGAAGAAAATAGGAGTCAGGTCACACAGCAATGGTCTGAACTCTGGAAAAAAAAAGACCATAAAATATGCAAAGTCACCATGGTTCCTTCACCCTCAGTTCTAAAACAAGGCTACTATTCTATCTTGCAGTAAATGAACACCAAAACTTGCCATAAATTTAATTTGTACCTGTGTCAGTCTCTGTTTCTATTGCAACCAAAATTGGTTGCAACCAAAATTGGTTCAAAAATTGCAAAGACAGGGGCTGGAGAGATAGCATGGAGGTAATGTATTTGTCTTGCATGCAGGACAGTGGTTCGAATCCCCGCATCCCATATGGTCCCCCGAGTTTGCCAGGAGCAATTTCTGAGTGTAGATCCAGGAGTAACCCCTGTGTGCTGCTGGGTGTGACCGAAAATCAAAAAAAAATTGCAAAGACATCCCTAGAAGATCAAGTGGAGTGAGAAAATAATGGGTGGGCAACAAAGATGGGGAAATCTCATTCCAATCTGGGAACCAATTGTCCTTATACTACAGGAGGCCAATACTAATAAGTGCAGTATGGTATAGTCCAAACCAAGAGCCCCCAATTCTTTAGAAAAGGTATTATGGGGAAATATAGGCTATTAAAGTAGTTGGGCCACTTTGTTTGGCTTCTTTCCGCCTTTAACCAAAGCCTTCAGCTGTCTTTCTAGGATTCTTTCTGCCTGTGGCATTGAACATTAGGCCTATGTAACCATTTTGCCATTGTCTTACAGCTTCACTCACCCTCCTATACCTCTACCTGAGGGGGCTACAGAGCAGTCAGGAGGGAAGAGTGACTCTCTGTTATAAGTCAAGTCTACAGTATATAAGTCCACAGTAGCCTAGTCCACAACATTCAAGCCCACAGTATCAGTCTATAGTATCCAAGTCTATAGAAATAGTCTACAGTATCCCAGTCTACAGTAACTGAGTCCACAGTATCCCCATCTATAATACCCTAGTCTACAGTACCCCAGTCTACAGCATTCCAGTCTACAGTATCCCAGTCTGCAGTATCCCAGACTGCAGTATCCTAGTCAATAGTATTCAAATCCATAGTATCCCAGTCTACGGTTTCCCAGTCTACAGTATCCCAATCTGCAGTATTCTAATTTATAGTATTCAGTAGAAAGTATTAAGATCCACAGTATCCCAGTTTGTGGTTTCCCAGCCGACAATAACTCAGTCTACAGCATCTGAGTCCACTGTATCCCAGTCTACAGAAGTCCATTCTACAGTTTCCAAGTCTACAATATCCCAGTCTAACATATCCCAGTCTACAGTATCCAAGTCCCCAGTACCTCAGACTACAATATCAAAGTCCATAGTATGTCAGTCTATAGTATACCAGTCTGCAGTATCCCTGTCCACAGTATCCTGATCTACAATATAGTGGTCTACAGTATTCCCCATCTATGGTATCTCAGTCAACAGTATCCAAGTCTATATCCCAGTCTACTGTATCACAGTCTATGGTATCCCAGTCTACAGTATCCACGTCTACCATATCACATTCTATGTGACATGAGTCCACAGTATTTCAGACTACAGTATCCCATTCTACTGTATCCCAGTCCACAGTATTCCATTTTATAGTATCCAAGTCCACAGTATCTGAGTATACTGTATCCTGGGCTACAGTTTCCTAATCTATGGTATCCCAATCCACAGTATCCCAGTCTATAATATGCAAGTTCATAGTATGCTAGTCTACAGTATCATAGTTTATGGTAACCCAGTCTACAGTATCTCAATATCCTAGTCTACAGTATCCTAATCTACAGTATTCAAATCCACAGTTTCTCAGTCTATGGTTTCTACAATTCTACCAATCTACAGTATTCCAGTCCACACTATCCCAGTTTATGGTATCCCAGTCAATAGTATCCAAGTCCACAGTATCACAGTTTACAATACCCAAGTCCATAGTATCCAAATCCACAGTATCCCCGTCTACAATATCACTCTATAGTAACTGCATCCACAGAATCCCAGTCTATAGTTTCCCAGTATACAGTATCCTAGTCTGCTGTATCCTAGTCTATAGTATTCCAGTCAACAGCATTCAAATTCACAATATCCCAGTCTACTGTATCCCAGTCTATAGTATCTGAGTCCACAGTATTCCAGTCTACAAAATCCCAGTCTATAGTATCTCAGTTTACATTATCTAAGTCTACCATATCCAGTCTACAATTTCTCATCCCACAGTATCCCAATCTAAAGTACCCAGTCTACAGTATCCAAGTAAACCGTATCTCAGTCTACGGTATTTCAGTCTACAGTATCTGAGTCCATAGAATTCCAGTCTACAGTATTCCTGTAGACTGGAGTCTACAGTATCTCAATCTATAGTATCCCATTCTATGGTATTTAGTCTACAATGTTCAAGTCCACAGTATCCCAGTCTACAGTATTTGAATCCACTGTATCCAAGTCTACAATATCCCTGTCCACAATATCACAGTCTATAGTATCCCAGTCCACAGTATCCCAGTCTACAATGTCCAAGACCACAGTATCATAGACTACAGTATCCCAGTGTAAAGTATACCAGTCTACAGTATCCCAATCTATGGTATCCCAGTGTACAGTATGCCAATCTACAGTATTTCCAGTTTATGGTATGCCAGTATATAGTATCCAAGTCCACAGTATCCCAATTTACAGTATCCTAGCCTAATGGTACCCCAGTCTACAATATCCCACTCCACAGTATCTCAGTCTACAATATTCCAGTCTATAGTATCTGAGTCCACATTATTCTAGTCTACAGGGCCCATTCTATAGTATCCCAGTCTACAGGATCCTACTGGATACTTGTCCACAATATCTGAGTTCACAGTCTCCCAGTCTATAATATCCCAGTCTACAATATCCCAATCTACAGTATCCCAGTCTACTGTATTCAGTCTACAGTATCTGAGTCCACAATAATCTGTTCTACAATATCAAGTCCATAGTATCCCAGTGAACAGTATCACAGTGTACAATATCCCAGTCCACAGTATCCAAGTCTAGAGTATCCTAGTCTACAGTATTCCCGTCCACAGTATGCAAGTCCCCATTATCCAAGTTCACAGTTTCCAAATCTACAGCTCTGCCATAACCTGCATCTCACACCCACAGAATCCTAATTGATCCATTTCATCCTGAGCTTTCTGGGAGGATAAAGAGAAATGGGTCTTCCCACACTCCTCCTCTTATCAATTCCCTCCTTCCCTAAAAAAGACAGCACTTTTTGGTCCTGACTGTTTTGGGGAGAAGTCTTACTCAGGGGCTGTTTTGACTTTAGGTTTGAGATTTGCACATGAGTAGGTCCTGAGCCTGTCCTGAGCCTCTCTCCTAATACTTAAACATGTCCTGTGGGGGTGGAACAGAAAGATCATATGAGGGTGCAATAATTCCCTATAGTGTACCCCACCCTGGTGCCATTTTTCACACTGCATATGGTCCCCCCAAAACCATCAGGAATGACTGTTTGAAACTGTTTTTATGTACCCAAGGTCACAGAATATCCTGCCCACATGACCACACCACTCCTTCCTGGCTCTTCCCCATTATTCTGACTAGACCTTGAACTTTCAGATCACACTAGCTGCATTCATAAGACCAGCTGAGACATGGACATGGAGCCAAAAAGTTTTTCTAGAATAATCATCCTCAGTGTATTAATGACTAGAGGTGAAAAATTTCTGCCTTATCTCACCCATCATTAAGCACACTTTGTTCTGGAGTAGCTTGATTCAGTCTTTCATCTAAGAATCATCCCTACCACCTAGATGAGAAAAACTCACATGAATCCCAGTCACAGACATCAAATACCAAAAGCACCCAGCAGGTCCAGATGATGCTGATAGCCTGAGCCCCATAGGGTCAACCCTAACAGTTGTCACCCAGGAAATTTTAGTAAGAGTCACTGAAACATCACATAGAGAGATTAGAAGCTTCTGCCCAACTGTCAACTTTTATCAATTGTGGACCATAGTTATTGGGCAGACAAGGGTCAATACCACCAAAACAAGACCAGATTCTGTCTGTCACCAATTGGGTAATGAGGCTCCTCCCAATTCTGGGAAGGGAATGTTCCCAGATCATCCTGGGGCAATGAAGGTCAAATTCTTGGGCAGAAGCACAAAAGAGAAAATGGCATGAGAAGGTATGGCATAAATCCTGGTAATCTGAAGCCATGTAAAGGTGAGGGCAGGTTTATTCATTGTTTCAAGTGCTTTTCAGGGGCACAGATTTGAGCTGGAGATTAATTTACCTACAAAGGTTTTGGTGCCCCTAAAACACCAAGGCTCCTTAAATTAAAAATGACATGACTGGAGAGTAAATAGAAGTGTCTTTTTGGTTGTTTGGTTAGTTGATTTTGATTTAGGGGCCACATCAAAGGTTGTCTAGGGGGCTAATCTCAGCTCCATAATTCATCTCAAGGTACCATGTGGTGCCAGAGATTGAACCTCTGGCACCACATGAACCAATTGAACTTCAATAAACCATGAGTCTCTGAGTGACCTATGAACTTCCCAGTCCCTAAAATAGTCTCCATTTAGTGTCTTGAGTTTCTACATTCTCTTATCTCATTCCCAAGAGAGTGAAGTACAAGGAAGACTCAAGTCTGACACACCTAGCACATATAGATCCCTAGTTAGAGTTCCAAAAAGGCTTGTCAATAGAAGCAACAGTGAAACTGAGTCCCAAAGGCTTATTAGGTGTTAATTACAAAATAAATGGGAGAGGAGGCCAAAGTGATAACACAGAGGTAGGGAATTTGCCTTGCACACGGCCAACCTGAGACAGACCTGGGTTCAATCCCCACCCGGCATCCCGTATAGCTCGAGGCATACCTCGAGCCTGCCAGAAGCAATTTCTGAGTGAAGGGCCAGGAGTAACTCCTGAGCACTGCCAGGTGTGGCCCAAAAATCAAAAATAAAAGTGAGAGAGCTAGTAGATACTGGTCATGGAACCCCACAAATGCCAAAGCCCAGAAGCAAGGCATCCAATGCAGTGCAGCAATTTTGAACCAGAAAGTGTTCTGGAGCTGGGAAGGAATCCAGGAGATGCATGACTGGGAAATAAAACAAGGCTGAAATAACACAAGGAGAACGTGAAGAGGAAATAGTTGTATACAAAAGCATTTCTCAACCTCTTTCCAGCCATGGCACCCTTCTGATCTTGTTCCTTAGCTTATCCTTACTGCCCCCCTAGTCTCATCCTATGCCCCCCAGTTATACAATTTTCATCTGTAGTCACCTTAAAATATTCTGGGGACTCTTTGAAAGTCATATGACCTGTAGTTGAGAAACAATGAGCTAGGAAGCAATGGTGAGCACCAGATGGGTCAAGAGAGAGGATAACCCAAGCTGTGTGTAGACAAGAGCTTGCAATAGATCTAGACCCCAACTCTTGGCTCAGGTCAGAGAAGGTGGAGTTCAGGCCTGAAAGAACAGTAATGAAGTGGATCAAAGCAAAAGTTTGGACATGGAATGAACACTTAGTAATTGATTTCACCAGGGAATAAGACAGGAGGGCTGTGTCAAGAATGATGGAATGGTGAAATTTGCTAAAACATAAAACATGAAAAAGAAGCAACTTTGCAAAGGTGATATAAGGGAGTCCCAAATAGGGACTTCGAGGAGGCAGCTGGCATTGGTGATCTGGAATTCAGTAAGAAAATTAGGGCTGTAGATAATAACTCAAAACACAAAGCAATAAATGCCTATGTAAGGGTGTACAGAGTGAGTGGATGAATGTAATCTGCAGAGAAAGTCATAAGTAAGAAGAAAGACACATGGGAGAGACTGGAGAATAATTGAGTTGGGATGAAAACCAGGTGAGGCGCAGTCTCTCCTTCTAGCTGGCACTTGATCCTTCTTGTACTATTATTACTGATTGCAAATTAGGCAAAGTCTGTGTTGAGTACCCTCTCAGTTCCTGGCTGATGCTCTTTAACCTAGTGCCATGAAAGACCCTGGGGCCCATACCTAGTTCTTCTTACTAATTCTTTCCTAGGCCTCCCTCTCAAAAACATCTTTCTAACTCTCCTTATTTCTTCCCTACTCTCCCATCATCTGTTTCCTTCTCCCTAAGATGCATTGTAGATGTGTTTGATATTTAAAGGAAGAATTTAGTAAACCAGAAACAGGTAAAGATGAAAATAACCAGAGTCTTTTGAGGAGGCTATAATGAGAGAGCTTGAGTTTCAGCTGTCTCCCAAATATGTCTTTCCCATCTTCTGATCATTCCTCCTACATGAACCAGATGACCATTCATTCACCCATCTTATGGCAGATATTATAAGATGCCTCCTCCCATTTCCTACCCCAGCAGATAGTTCTAATACTAATCTAAATCTAAAGATCATCTTGAATCAAGCAGGCAGGCAGGCAGGTAGGTAGGGAAGAGACCCCCATGGCAATGGATTCTTGAGATATAATAAAACTAAGAGACCAGATTTGGAGGAGTTGCTTCATCTTTGATAAGAATCTCATTAGGCACCATTGCAGACCCAGAGGAGACTAGATACTTCCTACCAGGAGAAGCTCCATCAGAAACAAGTGGCAGGAAAGAATATCAAAGATCATTTATTCTCCCCGTTGTCCACCCTCTCAACAGGACTCTTACCTAGGTAGAAAGTCCAACATGAGACAGGTTTGGAAACCCCTAGAAAGTCAACTTAGAACGAATGAAGTGCACACATGTTTTGCCTAGGTACATGGTAACCAAGCACATTTTTCCTGCATCTCCCCTCTTGAGATGTGGATTTTTCTACTTTCCTATTGGGTTGTGTAGCAGTCTCTCTTTGCTTTTGGAAAAGTCCCCACCCCCAATCTTGAGGATATTCTTATCTCTCTTTCTCATATTCTCCCTACCTTTCCTCAATTCTTCCAAATAAAACCTGTTTTTACTTTACTTTCATCAACTCCAGAAATCAGAAATTCTTTTCTGAGAGGAAAGATGATAGACACAAAAGACCTATCCAAGGTCTAGAACTACTTTTTTTTTTTTTTTTTTTTGTCAAGCAAAGTCACAGTCCTAGATCTCCCCAGCCACTTCCCTGAATGAGAGAAATGAGTAGAGAAAAAGATACAGATTCCCTTCTTGGAGCTGCCATCTTTCTCTCCCCACTTCATATAAGTCTTTCTGAGGATCTCCATAAGCATCATTTTAATGTTTCTTTTTCCTTGAAGCTATGGTATTACAGGTTGCTTTATCTCTTTAGGGAGAAATCTGTTAGGATAAATAAAACACTAATATGTGCAAGTATTTTCAGAGTTTCCATAAATCTCAATGCATCTTTAAAAATACTCTGTTCTGCTCAGCTCATGCCATAAATTTCTGCTCTTATGTCCTGCTCTGATTAACTATAGACCCATTGTAATAGAGTTCCTCTAGCACTATTTAACTGGTGTGTGAATAAGCCATTAACAGTATCTAAACAAGCCTTCTTAATTTTAAAAATATTGCCTTAGAAGATAAACTCGCTTTCCTATTGTGTGGCTACCCAAAGAACCCCAACATCTTCCTGTTTCTTGTGTCCAACAGCCAGAAAATGCACCTTTCCAAGTAGCTCTCAGGGGTTGTATAAAGGCCAGAGCCCCCCAAATGGCATGACTCAGTCTTTGTCTTAGTTTTGATGCATCACATCCTGTTGTCCATTAAAAAATTTAGAAAGCAACTGAAAAGACAAAGAACACTTATTTATGATCAAATACAATTTGTGACATACAGCTTCCAGTTGCAAATTTAAACCGTGACCCCTACCCAGAGGGACCGTGAAAGGAAAAGAAAAGGAAGGTTTGATACATGGTGTAAGATTAATGTTAACAAAGGCAAAGAATTCTTGTCTACACAAAAATTAGTCAATGAGTATAGAATAAAGGGTGATAGGGGACCTTGACCGATTCTGTTCTCTCTTTTTTTTTTAATTTTTATTGTTGTCAAAGTGGATTACAGTTCTTTCACAATAATATTTGAGGCATAAAGTGCTGATTCTGTTCTTAAACTAAAAGTTCATAGTTACCAGTTCTAGCAAATATCAATTGCTTGCTCAATGGTGTCTTAAAACAAGTGCTTTTGGTAAGCTTATAAGACAATCTCTAGTAAGTTTTCAAAGCCTTTTCCATATCTAATGCCCTACCAAAAGAACTGAATAATCCCTATAGCAAGTTTATTTTTATCCTTTTTGATTCCAAATAAATTTATTCCTAAAGATTTTTTCACACAAACCTACAACTTTCATTTGCCTATTCATGTTCTTATTTTGTCTTATTTCTTTCACATTCTGAAAGAATGAATTTTACTTAAAGCAAAATTATTTTCTTTTTTCTCGAAAATCAACTACTTTCTCTGATTGATTATGCACCTTCTATTTCTGCTTATTTTTCTTAGTTTTTGTTATACAGATAATTTTAATTCTTACCAAAATAGCTCAAATAATCTTAGTTCCTTTGTAATTAGCAGAAAAACATTTTAGCCAAAATATTACATGAATTTCCACCTCTAATTAAGAGAACAGCAAGAGAATAAAGTACTAAAAGAAAAAATAAAAACTATTTTATTTACACAAATTTTGATTTTGGAACACACCTAGAAAAACTCAGGGACTACTCCCAGCTCTGTATCTGGAGCGGTGCTTTGTGGTACTGGGTATTAAATGGGGGCGGCCACATGCAGAGAAGCTTAACATTCAAGTGCCTGGAAACTTTTCTTAAGACAATAAGCATAACTATTGCAGAAAAGTTCACCTAAACAACTCTTGTTTCATTTACATCTATTATTTTTGCTAGTGTTATTAAATTTCACATAAAATTTAGCTTTTATAAAATGGCAAGACAAGAGTGGTTCAAAGGACAGATGTTTTGCATATGGGAGGCCAGAGTGTGTTCCCAGCACTTCATAATCTCTCAAACACCAATGGTAGCAACCCCTGTTCTGAGTATTTAGCCACCAGTAGTGCCTGAATACCAGTGGATGTGCCTGCCCTTGCCCTTAAATGGTGTAGACACTAAAGATTGTGGGGAAATAAATTCTAGATCTCAAAGGTACAAAGAATACGTGCAAATTCCTGTAAGAAGGACTTTAAACAAATAGGAGTGGATTTGAGGGGACGGAAAAGATTGGTACACTTGAAATTGTTCCTCTGGAGCCTCCACACCTCAGGAAAGACTAACATCAAACTTGATACTCCAAACCACTGAGCTATCCCCTGGACCCTGCTTGACTGTTTCTTAAAACAAACATCTTTGACTCCACTCAAAGAGATATAACAATATACTTATGCAACTTATGTTTACTGGTTCTCCACCTTTATTTTTCAAATGTCTGCCACGCAATAGTACAGTGGGTAGGGCACTTGCTTTGCACACAGCCTACCCAGGTTCAATCCTCACCATCCCATAAGGTCTCTGAGCACTCCAGGAGTGATTCCTGAGTTCAGAGCCAGGAATAAACACTGAGCACCACCAGGTGTGGTCCAAACACTAAAACTGAGACTAAATACATTAAAATGTATCCACAGGCATCAACTTTTCATGTTAGCACTGTAATTTGTCTCAAAATATAAATGTGGTTCTGTTAGAGGAGAGGTGGGTGGTTTTATTTCACAATGTGCACAACCCATCTGTGTGAACCACTTATTCCTAATCTCACTTCACTTTTACTCTACTCTCAGCCTGAGAAGGATCTTCTCCAGCCTGAGAAGAATCTCCATCCACTCTACTAAAAACCATCAAACCCCCCCCCCCAAAATCCATTTCAAGACTAGCCTCCCCTCTAAGCCTCTGCCAACCACTGACACAATCTTTCCTTGTGTTTCAGGCTGTGTATGATAACACCTGCTCCTCTTGTATCCTCCTTAGAAGCACCTCCAAAATCAGAGAATCGTTTGTGAACTCTGCCTTAGGATTGAATCTTCCCAACACCAGCTTGAAATGCAGAGGGTTTCTATTGACTCTATCTGGACATCCTATGATGCCTACCTAGCAAAGGGCAATGTCAATGGTTGACCCATGATAAAAACTCACTAGGATCAGACAGTCTTATGAACATTGAATGGAAATAAAATATGGTCAGACTTAAACACCAAAACCAAAATCAATGACAACAGAATCCGATACAGAATCAGACAACAGAAAAGATACCCTACCTACAACAAGCTATACATAGAGGGGGTCTGTTACACTAGCAGGGAAGGAAGGAAGAAGGAAGGAAGGAAGGAAGGAAGGAAGGAAGGAAGGAAGGAAGGAAGGAAGGAAGGAAGGAAGGAAGGAAGGAAGGAAGGAAGGAAGGAAGGAAGGAAGGAAGGAAGGAAGGAAGGAAGGAAGGAAGGAAGGACACTTATTTGGGGCCAGAGTGGGAGACTGAGAGTAAGAACCCCAAGAGGGCGGAACGGTTGGGTTGCGCATTGTGGACCGCGCTAGAGGAAGTGGCTGCGGGGAAATTAAAGTGGCGCGCCGGACACCCGGAAATAGAATCCTGTACACTGGGAACTGTGGCCTCCTCTCCATTAGATCCCCAACTTCTCCCGAAAGTTGCTTTTGCAGCAAAGCGCTCGGGTCCCTGCGTGCTTGCGGCCCATGCCTGGCTGTTTGGAAGCCGGCAGCGGGATCAGAAGGCAGGAGAGAAAGCCCAGGAGACCTGGAAGTGTGTCCTGAGCTGCGGGGGCCTTGTGCGCCCCGTCTGGGCTGTCAGTCCTGCTGAGCTGGGCGGGAGCTCCTACCCCAGGCCCGACTGCACACCCTGGACTGACGTTGCATTCCCCTAGGACATGGAGTGGTTTTCTTCAGGCACCGTCCTCTAAAGTGGGTTGTGGCGCGAATTTGAACTATTCGCATAAATCCCGTCTGGATTGGGTGGGCTGACGGGTCATGGAGCAAAAACTGCCTATGAGCTGCTCACAATGAGGTTTGAGAAGTGACTTCCAGAAGGGGTTGATGAATGAAGTGCCACAGGAAAACAGCCCAAAGGAGCCATGGCAGCAGAGACCTCGGGAAGGAGACTATCCCAATCAAAGATTGAGGGGTCCTGCACAATCACTGAACATAGAATTTGTTTTTTTTCCATTGTGTTGGATGTAGTAGTTGGAAATGTACATATAAAGCTCATTCCCGGGACAGAATCTTCTGTGGTTAGACAGGACTTTTTCTTGTTTTGCCAGGCACCCTCGGACACTGTCAATTTAAGAGCAACTTCAGACTCTTGGCCCACTGTAGACAATTTGAAGAAAAGACTTTAGTGACATCTATAATAAAATCCCAGTATCATTTTGATAATCAGTTAAAGGTGGCTTAGTTGGTATGCATACTCACACTGCTATTTGGAGGGCTGGAATACCAGACCAGAAGAAATACCCATAAAAGGCAACCCCCAAATCTTGACACTTATAGAGGACGTTTTTTTTATGGTGCTGAGAGTAGAGATTCACTACAAGGGCCATCAAAAGTTTAGCAATCTTGTCCCTTCGCATCAGGACAATGCCTTTGCTTCAGGAAAAACCTAACCTCTGGCTCCCTCCCCCTCCTGAGTATTCCTACATACTAAAGAAGAATGTGAGAGAGAGAGAGAGAGAGAGAGAGAGAGAGAGAGAGAGAGAGAGAGAGAGAGAGAGAGAGAGAGAGAGAGAGAGAGAGAGAGAGAGAAGGAAAATTCAGGGGTTAGGGTGGTATGGGAACTGATAGAAAATGTAGGGCAAATTAGTAATATCCCAAGGTTCCCATTGGAAATTGCTAAAATGTCTCTATTATAGTCTTAGAAAAAGAGGCTGTAGGATTCTGAAGTTCCCTCTTTCCCCATGAAAGTTTCTTGCTAAACTGCTTCTGTATAACCCCCTTGTTAGCTTATTTGCTTGTGGGAATGTGGCCTTCAGATAAGAGTTAGAGACCAGGGGAGACACAAGACCCAGAATACGACACCCATGTCCAGAACATGGCACCCATGTCCCTGCACTCAGGATAGGCCTTAAAGATCAGCCTTGCAGCATCTGAATTGTGTATCTTGTGGCATTTGAATGGTATAACCCTTTTATCTGCTTCCTGGAGCTGTACATTCGGTCTGATGCATGGATCTGATGCCTATTTAACCCGAGTGAAAAAGTGCCTGGAAACCTGTTCCCAGGTGGAAGTCTTGGACCCTTAACTAGCTAAGCATATAACCCCACTTTATGACTTGCATTGCCAGGTGGTCTCTTTGTCTTATCACTGGGCTGATAACAGAACCCAACAAGGCTGATGAATGGATTTTCCCTTGGTAAAGAGCTTCAGGAAACAAAGCCCATGTGAGATCATGCCAGATCTGATTATAAAGTAACCCAAGCCCTAGTGGATGAGATCTAACAAAGAGGAATGTGTCCTGGAGGAGACTGGCATGTAGGTTTTTAACCTACCTGCCTCCCTGTCAAAACAAGGGAGTCCTCATCTTTATAGATGCCTTCACAGGGACAGGAGAAAGTTTATCCCAACCCAGCTCCATAGAAAAGTCATCAGAAGTAGTTGGGGTTCTCCTAATAAAGGAAACCATCCCTACTGGAGCTTCCTAGGCACCTACAGAGTCACAGTAACCCTGTTTTCCTCTCGCAAACACCTAGGGAAAGTTAGCAGAGATGTGATACCTGGTGGGTAGGAACAATGCCCCATGTCAGCTAGAAGTAGCTTCACCAGGCAGACCTTCATCCCAAACCCCAAGAATGAACTCTGGGGTATCATGTCTCCAAGAGTGCCCAGGCTGTGAATCTATATCACGCCTAGCCAGAACCTGTCAAGTGCCTACCCACACACTCCCAGACTGCACCCGGGGCTTACTCTGGTGTTTGAGTTTGATTGGAGAGATCCAATGGACCCTAAAGCCTTAGCACACCGCTGGCTTAGCATCACCTCTGTGATGCTGCCTAGCTGAAAGCTCAGGCCTGTGGACTGCATCCTGTGCATCTATAAACAATTACTGGGCCAGAGAGATGGCATGGAGGTAGGGTGTTTGCCTTGCATGCATAAGGACGGTGGTTTGAATCCCGGTATCCCATATGGTCCCCCGAGCCTGCCAGGAGCTATTTCTGAGCATAGATCCAGGAGTAACGTCCACGGTCAGGTGTGACCCAAAAAACAAATAAGCACACACACACACACACACACACACACACACACACATATGCCTGAAACCCAATCATGAATAGCTTTGTAATTCATGGTGACTAAATTTTTAAAAATTAAAAAAAATAATTTAGTGTTTTTCTGTATCCTGTCCTTATTTCTTTTCTGCTGACCACTCATGCTTCCTTGCTTCAGCTTATATAGACCCAGAGTCTAACAGGTTAATACTCAGACTGGGACTTTGTAGGATCCTGAGGTTTCCTCTTTCCACATGAAGGTTTCTGCTTTTGCTAAAATGTCTTATGTATACCCCATTTGTTAGCTTGTTAGTGTGTGGGAATATGCCCTTCAGGTAAGAGTTAGAAACAAAGGGAGACACAAGACCAGAACACAGCACTCACATCCGTGTACTCAGGATAGACCTTAACAGACCAGCCTTATGACATCTGAATGTTATAACATCTTGTGGCATTGAATGGTGTATCCCTTACATCAGCTTCCTGGGGCTGTACATTCAGCTCTGACACATGGGCACGCTTGACCATGGCTTATATATATCCTTACTCCACCAGAATCGGGGTTCCTTGACTGGAAGCCTATTCCCAGGTGGACCCTTAGCTAGCTAAGCAAATAAAACCCCGCTTTGTGACTTGTATTGCTGGGTAGTTATTTTGCCTTATTACTGGGCTGCTAGCACGAAACCAACAATTTCTAATCTAAGTGGAAAATGGGGATTTCAGAAAGGGGGATTTCAGGAACAAGCAGTGTTGTCTGACTCGCAAATGCTTCATTGTTGGAGAGCCTTCCATTAAAACTACAGATGCTGCCAGGAGGAAAAGGAAACCTGACTCGCAGGTAGAGAAACTCCCACTCTAGGATCACTCAACCATCATCCCTGCTTTCAGCCAGGGGAGACTGAAGCTATCTGGAGACTGGAGGTAGGGTAATAGGATCCGTAGTGCTGGGGCAGAGGCACTCGTCAAAGTCAGGGACCTTTCTTCATATGCCTGTTGGCAATCATGTGAGTGTCCATCTTGACCCATTTATTAATGGGGCCATTGGTGTTTTTTTTATTGAGTTTGTGAGTGTTTTATAAATCTTTTCTCTAATGACTTATGTGCAAGTATTTTCTCCTATTCAGTAGGGTATCTTTATCAGAGTTTGAGTTTCCTTTTTTAACATACTTTAAATTTTATTTTTAAATCGTTGTGATTTACAAAGTTATTCATAGTTGGGTTTTAGACAAACACTGTTTCAGCACCAATCCTAGCATCAGTGTTAACCTCCCTCCACTAATGTTCCCAGAGTGCATTTCGTGCCACTATCACTTCCTACCCACCCTAGCCTGTCATAAACAGACCCATTTTTCATTTGGTTGTTCAAGTTTGGGTCTCATAATTTAATTGTTGTTAACTCTCTGGCTTGGGTATTTAGTTCTGTCCTTTCTTAACAGAATATAACTGAGTCTGCTTGGCTCCTGCCTCCCCCATTATTTCGCATCTGTTTTTCTTCTCCTCCACTCAATTTCTTTCCTTCTCACAATACTCTGGGGCCAAGAGTGTTCTAGACAACTACCATTTAGGTTTTTGGGGCCACACCCATATGATGCTCAGGGGTTACTCCTGGCTAAGCGCTCAGAAATTGCCCCTGGCTTGGGGGGACCATATGGGGCTCTGGGATCGAACCGCAGTCCTTCCTTGGCTAGCGCTTGCAAGGCAGACACCTTACCTCTAGCGCCACCTCTCCAGCCCCAACAACTACCATTTAGACCATTGCATTTCTTCATGCAGTTATTCTGAATATGACATATAAGTTATATCCTGTAATTGTCCTTCTTCTTGCTTACTTTATTTAACTAATACCTTCCAATTCTAAACATGTTGCAGCTACTTAAAATGATTGCATCATTCCTTATAGCTATAGAGTTTGAGTTTCTTTCACAGTGCAGAATCTTTCTAATTTTATGTGAGACTTAAAGGTACACAGAAAGATACACAACAAGGGTCTAAAAAATAGCATCCTGGGATAAATTATCTACACTGTTGAATTGGGGTGAAGGGGCATAAAGAGGGAGGGAGGTACACTGGTGATAAGTGTGGTATTGGAATTATGTCCATTAGAACACAATATCAATAATATTATAAACCACACACTCTCAAAAAAATTTTAAGTAAGGAGGGCCTCTGTATTATACCCAGGAGTCTGCTTTACTGGGTTGGCATGCTGAGTGGAGTCTGTTCAGCGAAGCTGATGGCAGGGCTATGGTGTTTCCTGAGGATCCTTCCACCATTCCCTTTGCATTCTCCAACAACCAATTGTAACTTGGTTAATGGTCACTCTTTGAATGGTTCTTGGGGTATATCTCTGGCCAATAGTATGTAATCAGGATCATGGTGGGATAACTGTGGCAGGCCTAGTTTCCATCACAGAAAAGACAGATGAGGTGGACACTGAATCATACCCTGAGTGAGATGTGTGCCCTGGACTTGGAGCAGCCATCTTATGAGAAAAAGGCCCAGTGTACACCAACATGCCAGCGTTGCTATTTTCATGAAATAGCCTCTATTTCATGAAAATGACCAAATTTTCTTTGGTCACTGGGTTTTCTGTAATTTTTAAACAAAAATATTCTTACTGATACAAGGGGATTCAAGATCTCGGACCCAGCATTGAAATAAAATTCAGCTCTGAGCTTTTATACAAAGCAGCAAGTGTTAGTTGAACCGTCTGTGAAACCAGGACTATGGAAACCACCAAGAAAATGGACATTAAAAGCACTAACAACGTGAGTGATGCATTGAATATAAATGAAATCTCCTCAGATCATCTTAGAAAAATGGTAGAATGGGTCCAGAGAGATATCACATTGAGTAGGGTGCATGCTTTGAGTGCAATCAATCTGGGTTTTGTAGAGTTATAGCCCTTAAGATGGGCTTGGATGGTGGTAGACAGTGAGACCTTTCTCTGCCATCCCAAGCCACCTGGCTCTGCAACCTCCTTCAGCCAGCGGGTATCTGGGTCCAGGAGAGCGGCAGGTAGAAATCTCACTCACAAGCGGACTTCAGAAAGTATCAGCTTTATTCATGCCCTATCCACCACACGTGTGGTCTATCTTAGCCATTTATGCATGCTATCCTTAGCTAGCCCTGCGTCTTAGCCTTTTCCAGCCATGTCTCCTCCATGCTGGCAAAGTCCTTAATCCTCTTTTGCCCCTTAGGCAAAACCTTTTATAACCTTCCAAGACCCCTCCCAAGGAATGGGAGGGTCTAGCAGGTAAAGTTACCCCTAGCAAGACCCCTCCCAGGAATGGGTCTTGCAGGTAAAATCAAGTTACACAGGAAGAATGGGGGGATGGGTTACAGGTTTGATTTCTCAGCATCCCATATAGTCCCCCAAGCACACCAGAGTGATTCCTAAGTGCAGAGCTCAGAGTAATGCTTGAGCATCTCTACATGTATAAATAAGTAAGTAAATAAAGTCTCAGATAATCTAATAAGTTTTGTCACTTTTTTTCCTCTTGCTGCTCTAACACTGTACAAAATCAAGACATATAACATAAAATCTGCTTAAGTTTAAAGCAATTGGTGTCTTGAAACCTGCCCAATCAGTTCCTCCTTGCCTTTGATGAATGTGATTGAAGTTTTCTGATCCAGCACCCAGTTTGATGTGACAGTTGACATAAGGTCTCTGTGGCCTAATAGAGAAACTTGCCCACTGAGATGTAATGGATTTGTGGTGGTGCCTAAGTGGAATCTACATCTCCAAGACACTTTCACAACTATCTTCTCAGCTCTACAGACAGCTGTAGGAACAGAAAAACAACACAATTATATGGAGTGCATGATTTGCATGTGGAGTCCCAGATTCAATTGGCATGGTCTCCAGAACACCAAGCTAGGAGTAGCACCTAAACACCACTAGGTGTGACTCCAAAACTTCCCCTAAAGATTCTCTTTCTCAATTATTTACTCATCTTCCTAAATTCACTAATGTTCTTATACCAGGCCTGCTTACAAACGCCAGCACACCTGTTACCTGGTGAGCAACCTAAAGGTCTTAGAAGACACCAGTCTCCCCCACCCAACTCCACTGAGCAGGTAGAAGTTAGGTGCCAGGAAACTAGATGTCCCTTTATAGTCACTGGCTGTCAGCCTTTGAGATTCCCAACTGCTCAACCCCACCTATGCTCTCCCATACTCTGTAAGTTCTCTAGACACTAGCATGTCCTTTTCATGGGACCTAAGACCCCAGAGAGTTCCAATCCCTCCAGAAAATGATGAATGCCCTATGCACCCAGCTCTAATGCACATCTTTCTATGCATGTCCTGATGAGAGATGCCACCTTGAAATCTAATGACGACCCCATTCATTTGACTATGCGCGAAGTCTGTCCAGGCTAGCAGTTCAGAACCACAGATGGAGGCTGGAACAAACACATGCTTCAAGCCACAAAGAATTAGGCAACTAAAGCAAGACTGTTTTGGATCTGCCTCTACTGTGTCTCTTTTTTTTTTTTTTTTTTTTTTTTTTTTTTTGTGAGTTTCCAGCCCTATATTTTCTTTGCAGGATTCCCATTCCCAGCCAGGTCTTGCTTACTCTTTTATCTTTCTCAACGCCTTTAGATATCTCTCAATCACTAATACCCCCATCTACTATATTTCTAGAACACTTTAGTCTTATCTTTGGTCCTAAAAGAAAGAAAAAAGAACAAGAAACCTTGACAAAATTGATCCCGTGATATCCAGGACATGGGAGAAAGTGAAATTCTATATGGTATTTATGAAGATCCATAAATACCAAGGATCCCTCCCTTGGATTCCTGAAATTACTGATTATTATCACATCCTTCATAGACACCCGACTCTGACTCAGATCAACTTATTCCCATTCCTCAGATGAGTAATGTCAGGAAAGGTCAAGTCCTTTGTTTGAGGTTCACATTACAGAGTCAGTGCCAAAAAAGGATGTCAAATAAGATCAACCCCACCCCAGAAACAGAGAACTTTATCTCTCCTAGGCAAGAGAATTGGGAAATGGATCCAAATGCTCCAAAGATGTATACTCATGGAGTTCTATTCACCTGAGCAGTTCTGATATTTCAGCCAGGGTACACAGAGAGCAAGTTTCTCATGCTAGAAACAATGACGCATCCCATTGTGTCGTTGGAAGGCCTGGAATTTCCTCCTTTAATAGATGTCCTAAGCCCAGAATATCAAACTGTGAGGTGCAAATGAGGAAGCACCTCCACTAGAGGTCAAGTTCTGCTAAAACCATAGCATCCCTTAAGGCTTGGCCTTGCTTTTGACAAGTTGAAACAAGATAATAAGAGGAGTGAGGGGAATGGACTCTCAGTACTTCTTTCTAGAGGTGAGGTGGGGAGAGGCAAAGAGCTAGATCAGGCCACAAAAGGTACAATAAATTTTGGGAGATGATGATTTTCCACCTGCTGCTGAAAAAAAAATTTTCCCCCACCATCCTGAAAATGAGTTTAAAATCCCCTGGATACACAAGCAGATATAGAAAACCCAAGTTTAAGTGTTACTTCATTATTTTACCTTAACAATTTTTCTCTTTTGGCCATTTCTGGATTTTCATGGTTATTTTTTATGCTGGTGGGGATTTGAGGGGTGACTTACGTGAAGAAGGGCAAAGAGAGGCAGCAGCCCCAAGAAGGGAATTTACCACTTTCTCTTTCCCTACCTCTACCACCTTGAGGGTAGCTGGGTAGATCTAGGACAGATAAAGTCTGGATGAGTCCCTGAAGTCAACTTTGTCTACCTGGCAAGGAGTTAATCCCTGCCAGTTGAGAGGTTTTTTTTTTTCAGGGAGTCATGGACTCAGGCTGGAGCAAGGAATTGCTCCTTGCAAAAAAGGAAAATCAGTCCTAGGGGTTGCCCAGGTTGCCCATGCTGTCTTTCTGTAAGTAATCACGGAAGAAATAGCATTCTCTCACAGAAAACAATTTCAGGAGTAAGCCACAGTGTACAGTGACATCAAAACAGGTTTTATTTGGAGGTACTATGAAAGGGGAGGCAGAGAATAAGAGAGAAACAGTGCAATGCCCAAGGGAGAGCATAGGCTTCTTCAAAGACAGAGAAAGAGAGAGCCCCAGGAGCAAGTTGTCTTTTATAGGGTTCCCAACTTCCCTCTGTGGGGCTTTCTGCTTAGGTGAGAGTTCCTAGCTAGGATGGTTACTCTGGTGATTGTGGGGGTAGAGGGAGAGTGTTGAGGGTAAATGATGGTATTTTTTTGACATTCTGTTCCTAGCCTTTGTTCCTGCTAATGCTTCTCTCTGAGGGGGTCCACCCTTCTCTACCTTACAAGGGTGCCTGGTGAAACTCATCAGTGATGAAGTGACTCCTCCAAATCTCTCTTGATTTTATTATATCCCCAGAACTTTTACTGCCTCTCAAGACTTCCTTGCTGTCTCAAGGATTCATTAGCTCTTCCCTACCTGCCTGTCTCATTTTTATACTAAACATAAATTACTTTTGTAATTATATATAGTTAAATATAGGTGATATATATTATTTTCTATTGTTCCTGGATACAAGTCTCTCAGTAACCTCAAGGAAGAAAGAGAGAATGACAAAGTGGGCCCTCGGCATTTGGAATGCTTTGCTTGAATATGTGGCAGCTAACAGTCATCTGTTCCTAACCCTGAAACTCAGATACTGTGTAATTTTATGGGGATAGAAAGATGAAAGACAATTCAATATTTCTCATGATGGAATGAAGAACAGAAATCAACCAAGAAAATTAAATTTAAATGTCTTATTTAAATTTAAAATCTATTTAAATTTTAATTAAGTAGCAATCTGTCAAGCAAAGAGAGAGAGAGGATAATTAAATTAGGGGCCTGGAGCAATAGCATAGCAGGTAGGGCATTTGCCTTGCACTCGGCCAACCCAGGTTCGATCCCCAGCATCCCATTTGGTATTCAAGCCTGCCAGGAGTGATTTCTAAGCACAGAGCCAGGAGTAACCCTGAATGCCACCAGGTGTAGCCACAAAACAATCAAACAAGGAAAAAAAATTAAATGTAAAAGTCATGTGTTTCTGTTGCAAAAACTAAAGTCATACAACTATAACAGTGAAAGTCACCTCCATGTCCCTCTGTTAAGCTTCTTCCTCAGTTTCCTCAAAAGGAAGGAGTAGCAGTCCTGTTGTTGAAATATTCAGTCTGCAGAATGAATAACAGTATGACCTGGGTATGACCTTCACACCCAGATGGAAGTCATTGCGAATTTGCCATTTGGAGCAATATTATGCACACTCTCAGTGAAAGATCCAGAGATAACTGTTGAAATTGGAAAACAGAACTTAGGGGTAATTGGGCCTGGAGAGATAGCACAGCGGTGTTTGCCTTGCAAGCAGCCGATCCAGGACCAAAGGTGGTTGGTTCAATTCCGGTGTCCCATATGGTCCCCCGTGCCTGCCAAGAGCTATTTCTGAGCAGATAGCCAGGAGTAACCCCTGAGCAACGTCGGGTGTGGCCCAGGCCCAAAAACAAAACAAAAAAACAAACAAACAAACAAAAAAAGAACTTAGGGGTGATGAGGAGGACATGGGGAATAAGACAACTTTATGTAGCAATCACCCTTATTAATACTTCAGCAGAAACTTATTAATAAATGAAAAATTGACAAGAAGGTTGGACTACTGAGTTTGGAAAACTACTGTAAGGAGGAAGCCAAGCATCAAGTGAGTGATAGTACTGATAGTACTGATCTGGTTGGTAGAGCCCCGGGGAATAGCCCCAAACCAAACACCAAAGGTTAACTAACCACTAAGATCTTCAATCCTTGACAATCCATACACTGTCCATCGAACACCATCTGGATTGACATCTGAACATAGAGTCAGGAGGAATTCCTAAGCACCATTGGGTGTGTGTAATGGCCCCAGATGCCTTATTTCCATCCAGGGAAAGCAGGTCTCAAACAAGAATCACTGCAGGAAATAATCCAAACGAAGCTGAGAGTAGCATATGCATAGCCGAGTAGCAATCTGTCAAGGAGAGAGAGAGAGAGAGAGAGAGAGAGAGAGAGAGAGAGAGAGAGCAGGTCTCAAACAAGAATCACTGCAGGAAATAATCCAAACGAAGCTGAGAGTAGCATATGCATAGCCGAGTAGCAATCTGTCAAGCAGAGAGAGAGAGAGAGAGAGAGAGAGAGAGAGAGAGAGAGAGAGAGAGGATAAAGAGAGGAAGGAGAGAGCAAGAGAATGAGAGTGAGAGCCTGAGAACTGCCTGCCAGACTGAAGGTTTTATTGGGTACAGATACCACCCCCAGGCAGGGGAGTAAGGTCAGACCTATCCTGAGCCAGTCCCACCCAGGTTTGCTTGAGACATGTAAAATATAATAGGTAGGAACATCTCTGTTTGGGTTAAAAACCAAGTTGTAAACAAACAGATATAAAGAAACCAGGGGTGATCTTTGTTTTGGGTGGAACCAAGTTATAAGTTGTAAACAAAACAAAACAAAAATATTATGCTTGGCTCAATTTATTCTTCAGGCCCCTGCGGACCTCACTGGAATTATGGGAAGCTGATTTCAGCTCATCAGAACACCCCCCCCCTCGCCCCCATTGCTTAGCCATGTGTCAAGCCTCCATCCATGGGCACCTGAAGGAGTAGCTCAGATCAGCTCATCTAGTGCATGATCTCAGCCCTTCTGGTCTTTCAGCTTCTATTTACTATCTTTTTAGTAACAAGAATGGTATATGCCAAAAGGTACCATTCAAGATGCTGAGTAAAAATTGGTGGTGGCAATGGGAGTAAGGTGATTAGATCAGAGAAGGGACAACTATGACAATGATAATGGGAACTGATAACTCTGGATAAGAACTAGGTGTTGAAAGGATATAAAGCGATATGCATAATACCCTTTCACTAACATTTTTGCACACCAGATTGCTAGGAGGGCAGGAGGGAAAATGGGGACATTGGTGGAGAGAAGCGGACAGTGGTCAAGGGATGGGTATATACCTGAAAGTCAGGTATGAACAACTTTGAACCTCAATGTAATTCAGTTAATAAAACAATTAAATACAAAATAAAGTTATAAAAGCAAGTAAAAAATGGTAGCATGAGAATAAGCAGTGCCCCACCCCTATCCCCTTCCTACCTCTGTCTGATGCTACTAGGGGAAAGAGTAACTATGGCCTCATAACTTCCTTATCAAGTGACCATATGGTATTCAAGACTCAGCACATCATTTCCAGTACAGCACACTTAAAACCTGAAAAGCAGTAAGCTGTGGGTTTTTTGGTTTTGTTTTGTTTTGTTTTTTGGGCCATACCCAGTGACACTCAGGCTATGCACTCAGAAATTGCTCTTGGCTTGGGGGACCATATGGGACACCGGGGGATCGAACCGCGGTCCGTTCTAGGCTAGCAAAGGCAATGCAGATGACTTACCACTTACGCACCACTCCAACCCAGCAGTGAGTTTTTTAAAAGCATATTTGACCTGGTGGAAAAGTAAGAAAATTCTCCAGAGGTAAGAGGGTTAAGTGCTAAAATTGATGTTTCTAAATTTCAGGTGTCTCTACCAAGCTAACTCTATAAAGGGTAGAGGAATGCAGATGTGGGTTTGGGAACTAAACAAGGTAGGAATCATGTTGCATATGTCTGAATAAAGACAAGAAAAAAAATAAATTTAAAGAAGAGAATTGTTCATAAATGCACGTTTATACTGGAGTCCCCCACAGCAGCTAGTCCCAAATGCTACAGCCAAATTAATTTTACACCTTATATTAAAATGTATGTATATTCTGACTTCCGATGCAGAAATATTGTAAGCTATTTTGCTGAAAAATACCTCCAACTAAGAGGAAACATCTGTAGACTTGACAATGCAAAACACCTAGATTTCCCTATAGTGAAGATCAATATACACAGCACACCTGTTACAGTTGAAGTTAGAATGTGAACAGATGAAAATAAAAGTCTTTCATAAGCTCAATAGAAACAACTTAAGAATCATTGGAGTCCCAGAGACCCAGGAAGAAAATCCCCAGGAAGAATCAACAGTCAAGGGCATCATTACAGAGAAACTACCAGAGCTAAAGACTACATGCGACCAAATCCTGCATGCCAGAAAGTACCAGCTACAAGATAACCAAGAAAAAGCATCCCAACACGCATCCTAGTCACAATGATGAAATGCACATATAGGGATAGAATACTAAAAGCAACAAGATCAAAAAAGGAAATTACATTCAAGGGAGTATTCTTAAGATTTACAGTAGACCTGTCACAAGAAACTCTCAAGGCCAGAAGGCAGTGGTGGGACATAGTGACAAAACTCAATTAAAATAAATGTTTCGCCTAGAATACTGCACCCAGCAAGACTCACTTTCAGATCTGAAGGAAGTATACATACCTTCATGGATAAACAACAGCTCAGAAATTTTGCAAACTCAAAACCATCCTTAAAAGAAAACCTGTATGGTCTACTTTGAAACAAGACTGACCAACAAACACACCAAACTTCTACACAAAGATAGCACTAACTCCCATAAAATTTATCTCTCTCAACATCAGTGGACAAATGCACCAATTAAGAGACACAGAGTAGGGCCGGAGAGATAGCACAGCGGCGTTTGCCTTGCAACCAGCCGATCCAGGACCAAAGGTGGTTGGTTCGAATCCCGGTGTCCCATATGGTCCCCCGTGCCTGCCAGGAGCTATTTCTGAGCAGACAGCCAGGAGTAACCCCTGAGCAAAGCCGGGTGTGGCCCAAAAACCAAAAAAAAAAAGAGACACAGAGTAGCTAAATAGATCAAAAAACTGAGTCCAACCTTCTGCTGCCTATAAGAAACACACCTGAATAGTCAGAACAAACATAGATTCAAAATAAAAAAACTGGAGGAAAATTATCCTAGCAAACAACACCCTTAAAAATGCTGAAGTGGGGGAGTCTAGCAGGAGGAGGTTTGGCAGGCCCCCGCCATGCCGGAGGCCTGCTTGGCCAGGCCTAGGGGGGGTGCGGGACTTGGGTAACCCCAGCACCCCTCTGCCGCCTTGCTCCAGATCTCCAGGGCTTCCCCGGGCCACACGCCTGGGCAAGCCGGTGAGTTGGGTCCCTTGGTGGAGCTTGAAGGTACCCTAGGCCTTCCCCCACTATCCATGCGGCTCCTTAGGGAGGGTCTGGGTGGGGCTCCGAACTTCTGGTCTCCCAGCTTCTTGAAGGATCTCTCCTTCCTGGGAGCCGGGATTCTAGCAGGAGGAGGTTTGGCTGGCACTGGTAATCTCTGTCCAGTCTACATTTTCAAAATATTCAAAAAGAAATATTAATAGTACTCTCACAAGAAACATTAATCGTACTCTCACAAGAAACATTAATAGTACTCTCACAAGAAACATTAATAGTACTCACTATCATTGAATTATGTTTTTATGTATGCAGAATGTCCATTTTGTACTCTGCCCTTTTGCATACCCCTTCATAAGTTCATATTTCTCTTTAACTTCTTTAACTCCTATCATCATTACTCCTTTTTTACCCTTTCTAACTTAAGTACTGTTGATTCCTAAGTCACAGACCAAAGTGGTGCCCTAGAGTTAACACCCACCCAACTATTTTAAAAGGCATAAAAAGGACACATATCTTTTCAACATTTTATGGGTGTTTTCTTTGACGGGTATTACTTTTGCTAAATACTTTCTTATACAGTGATGATCCCCCCCCCCCCATGTTTTTTATCTTCTCTTTGTGAACTGATCAATATGGAATTTGGTGTGAAAGAATCCCTCAGTTTAATACTTATGTTTGAACCAAGTCATGGGTCTTGTTGGAAATGTTCTTATGCCCCCATATATCTGATAGCACCACGTGGCTTTATATCTTGTTTGCGTAGGCACACTAACATGGGAAAATACTATACATACCAATAAGTTCTTATCTAATAGAAATGAGAACACACAAACCTTGTAGTGCAATGAGACCTTACACCCTGAACATTGACATAAAGACCTGGCACAGGCCTCAGAAGAATGGGCATTCTCCATTTACCCCTTGATCTACAGAAGACATTTACAAAACATCCAAGGTTGTATATAACATCACCCGGAGGCATTCCTGTACCAGGGATGACCCTACAGCTGCTCTGACATCGATCTACTCAAAAGAGACACCCCTTAACACTGAGAAGACAACAAGAACAATGACCTGCTTACTGGACAGGGCTTGCTGTATTGCCCCTTTATGGTGAGGTTTGTCTATAACATCACCTGGAAGCAATCCTCTACCACGGAAGACCCTACCACTGCTCAGACATCGTCCTGCTCAAAAGAGACTTCCCTTAACACTGAGAAGACTTAACAACAACAACCTGCTTACAGGACAGGGCTTCCTGCATTGCCCTTTCATGATGAGGTGAAACGAGAAGGCACTCCACATCATGACTTCAATGTAGGACATGCAGATTCCAGAATCTTTAATACAGAAACATGAGACCAACAACAGAGACTGTGTGATAAGTGTGTTGGCGCTACGGACAATGTCTTGGAGCGAACGATAACTTTCCTGAGGCCTAGAGCTGGTCTTATGCCAGGAAACTTCAGGGGTAGGATCTCTTTGTATTTAGGCCAAGGTTATTCCTTTACATGCCTCTCATATTTTGGTGGGCCTATGCAAACAACACTTGCCACTCTAACACCGTTTTTACTGTGCTCCTTTGACTCTAATCCTTAAAACGCACCCACTTAAAATTTGAGGTTAACTTAAGCTAATATGCATGTACATGGAAATGTAAAAAATACTATGCCTCTAATGTTTAAGGAGTTACGTAAGTTTGATGGCTTTAGATTGCCTTGTGTGCTGTTAAGAAATATTATAATGTGCTACAATCTGGGGACTTGAGGGACAAAGTAATTGCACATGGATTCTGTTTTATTTATCTTAACTTTCTTTGGTGAAAGTTCAAAGTTAAGATATCAGCAAGGGGACTTCTTCTGATAATTATGTTATGGGTGATTGTCCTTCCACTGTAACTTTACCTTGTCCTCTTTCTTTGCATCTTTTGTTCTCATAATTCAAAATAAAAAAATTATTAAAAAAATGCTGAAGTGACCATACTAATATCAGATGACACAAACTTTAGACTCAGAAAAGTTGTAAGGGACAAAGATGGACATTTTGTACTAATCAAGGAATATGTACAACAGGAAGAAATCACACTCCTAAACATATATGCACCCAAATGAGTATTTAATACAATTGTTGACAAATATGAAAAAAGATGTCAATAACAACACAATAATTGTGAGAGACCTCCTCAGCACTGCCCTGTCACCCCTTGAAAGGTCAACCAGACTGAAACTCAACCAAAATATACTAGCTCTGAAAAGAGAAATGGAAGAAAGTGGACTAGTGTATATATGGCACTGCTTCCCCAGAAACCTGGATACACATTCTTCTCCAATGCACATGGGTCATTCTCCAGGACAGACTACATGCTTGCCCATAAAGCATATCTCTATAAAATCAAGAGGATAGATATCATGTGGATACCTTCGCTGATCACAAGGCACTGAAATTAGATGTGAACTACAAAGGGACACAGAAGAAAAACTTTAATCCTCCAGAAATTAAACAGCTTACTACTGAACAATCAGTGGGTCAGAGATGAAATCAAAGAGGAATTCAAAACATTCTTGGAAACAAATAACAATAAAGACACAAATTATCAGAATTTACGGGACACAGAAAAAGCGGTACTGAGAGGAAAATGTATAGCTTTACAAGCACACATCAGGAAGGAAGGAAGGACCTACATGAATAGCGTAATGACTCAGCTTACAAAATTAAAAACTGATCAGCAAATGGAACCAAAAATAATTAGGCAGAAGGTAATAACAACGCTTAGAGCAGAAATCAATGAAGTGGAAATCTAGTAAACAATCCAAAAGATCAATGAAAGCAAACTTGGTTCTTTGAAAAAATAAACAAGATTAATAAATTACTGGCAAAACTCACAAAGATCAAAAGAGAGAAACTTGATAACCTGATTAGAAATAAAAAGGGGGAGATCACTACAAATATTGCAGAGATTCAAAGGATATTCAAAGACTAGTTTGAGAAATTCTATGCCACAAAACATGAGAACATGGATGAAATGGACAAATTTTTGGACTCTTATAAGCTTCCACGATTAAATAAGGATGAGGTAGCATTTCTAAACAGCCCATCACTATTGAGGAAATTAAAATGGTGATCAAAAATCTTCACCAAAACAAAATCCCAGGCCCAGATGAATTCACTAATGAATTCTTTCAAACCTTTCAAGAGGAACTTCTACCAACTCTTTTCAGGCTCTTTTATAAAATTGAAGAAACCGGAACACCTCCAAATAGTTTCTATGAAGCTAATATCACCTATATACCAAAACCAGACTGATGCTTCCATAAAAGAAAATTACAGACCAATATTCCTGATGAACACAGATGCAAAGACCCTCAACAAAATTCTGGCAAATAGAATTCAATGCATCATCAAGGTCTTTCACCACGACCAAGTAGGTTTCATCCCAGGAATGCAAGAATGATTTAACATACATAAAACAATCAACATAATATACCATATCAACAAAAAAGAAAAACAAAAATCATATAATTAGATCAATAGATGCAAAGAAAGCATTCGATAAGGTCCAACATCTATTTTTTGATAAAAAAAAAAAACTCTCATCAAGATGGGAATGAAAGGAACTTTTCTCAATAAAGTCAAGGCCATCTACCACAAGCCAATGGCAAATGTTATCAAGGAAGATAAACTAACAGCCTTTCCCCTAAAACCTGGTACAAGACAAGGCTGCCCTCTCTTACTCCTATTCAACATAGTTCTGAAGTACTTGCCATAGCTATTAGGCAAGAGAAAGATATCAAGGGCATCCAGATAGGTAAGGAAGAAGTCAAGCTCTCACTGTTTGCAGATCACATGATAATATATTTAAAAAGCCCTAAAAACTCTGCCAAAAAAGCTCTGAGAAACAATAGGCTCATATAGCAAAGTGGCAGGTTACAAAATTAACACGCAAAAGTCAATGACCTTCTTATACACTAATAATGATAGAGAAGAAATTGGCATTAAGAAAGCAATCCCATTAACATTAGTGCCCCACAAACTCAAATATCTTGGGGTCAAGTTAACTAAAGAGGTGAAGAACCTATATACAAAGAAAACTACAAAAACCTGCTTCAAGAAATAAGAGAGGACACAAGGAAATGGACACACACACACTCTGCTCATGGATTGGCAGGATTAATATCATTAAAATGGCAATACTTTCCAATGCATTGTACAGATTTAATGTAATCCCTCTAAAGATATCCATCACATTTTTTCAAAGAAGTGGATCTAACACTCCTGAATTCATTTGGAACAATAAACACCCACGAATAGCTAAAGCAATCCTTGGGGAAAAGAATATGGGAGGCATTATTTTCCCCAATTTTAAATTGTATTACAAAGAAATAGTTATCAAAACAGCATGATATTGGAATAAAGACAGATCCTCAGATCAGTGGAATAGACTTAAATATTCAGAGAATATTCCCCAGACATACAATCAACTAATCTTTGATAAAGGAGCAAGAAATACAAAATGGAGCAAGGAAAACCTCTTCAACAAGTGGTGTGGGCACAACTGGTTAGCCATTTGCAAGAAAGCAAACTCAGACTCCCATCTAACACCATGCACAAAGATCAAATCCAAATGGATTAAAGACCTTGATGTCAAGCATAAAACCATAAGGTGTATAGAACAACACGTAGGTAAAACAGTATTTGACATTGAGACTAAAGGCATCTTCAAGGAGGAAACAGCACTCTCCAAACAAGTGGAAGCAGAGATAAACAAATGGACTATATTAAGTTGAGAGGCTTCTGCACCTCAAAGTATGAAATAGTGCCTAAGATATGAAAGCCACCTACAGAATGAGAGAAACTATTCACCCAATACCCATCAGACAAGGGGCTAATATCAAAAATACACAATGTACTGACAGAACTTAATAAGAAAAAACATATAGCCCCATCAAAAAATGGGGAGAAGTAATGAACAGACACTTCCTCGAAGAAGAAATACAAATGGCCAAAAGACACATGAAAAATGCTCCACATCACTAATCATCAGGGAGATGCAAACCACAATTACCATGAGGTACCATCTCACACCACAGAGACTGGCACACATCACAAAGCATGAGAACAATCAGTGCTGGTGGGGATTTGGAGAGAAAGGAACTCTTATTTACTGCTGTGGAAATGCTATCTGGTTCAGCCTTTATGAAAAACAGTATGAAGATTCCTCAAAAAACTAGAAATTGAACTCCCATATGATTCAGCAATTCCACTCCTAGAGATATATCCTAAGAACACAAAAATACAATTCAAAAATCCCTTCCTCACACCTTTATTCATTGCAGCACTATTTACAATAGCCAGACTCTGGAAACAACCAAGATGCCCTTCAACAGATGAATGGCTAAAGAAACTGGTACATATACACAATGGAATATTATGCAGCCATCAGGAGAGATGAAGTCATGTAATTTTCCTATATGTGGGTGTATATGTAATCTATTATGTTGAGTCAGGGGGAGAGAGATAGACACAGAATAGTCTCACTCATCTATGGGCTTTAAGAAAAATTAAGGACATTACTGTAATAAGGCCCAGAGAAAATAGAGTTAAGAGCTGGAAGGGCTGGAAGGACCAGCTCACAATTTGAAGCTCACCACAAAGAGTGGTGAATGCTATTAGGGAAATAACTACACTAACAACTAGCATGACAATGTTAAAAAATGAGAGAAGTAGAATGCCTGTCATGAATACAGGCAGGGGTGTGGGAGGGGGCATTGGTGGTGGGAATGTTGCACTGGTGAAGGGGGTATTCTGTTTATGATTAAAACCCAACTACAAATATGCCTGTAATCATGGTGCTTAAATAAGAATTTATAAAATAAAAAAGAAAGAAAATTTTCCAGGACCCTGAGTTTAAGAGCTGTGTGACTGGGTTGCCCACCTTACAAAAGCATGTCCACAGATTTACCTACTCTGGCACCATCACATTTGCCAAGTCAGTCCTGGCAGTTCTGTGATCCCTCTGCCATGCATGGTACCTGGCTCTACCACAGCAAGCACTGAATCTAGAGTAATGTTCAAGTACCATGGCCAAGAGTGCAATTTTTTCCGAGCATCTGTGCTAACACCACAGGAAGCACTACAGCCAGAAAGTATATGCCTGGTCGAGAATGTAACCCCCAGTTTGCACATATACAAGCCCCCCCAATGGAAGGGAGTGCAAACCCAGAAAGCACCACATCGTGATGGGAAACCCCTAGCTGTCCTCACAACTAAAAATGAATGTGCAAACACTACAGCCATGTATGTATTTGATCCCCAGTCATTGCAACAACAGCATCAACAACAATGAGGGGAAGAGGGAGAAGAGAGAAAAAAATTTAAGGAAAATTTCCAGAATTGACAGGCCTAAGTTTCTAGAATTAATGGGCTTAGAAAACATAAAAAGTAATAAATGATAAAAAGCCACAATAATGCACAAAATAGGGGTGGAGAGGTTGGATCCAGTTTTTTGTTTGTTTGTTTTTTGTTTTTTTTGTTTTGTTTTGTTTTTGGATCACACCCGTCAGCACTCAGTGGCCACTCCTGGCTCTATGCTCAGAAATCACTCCTGGCAGGCCCAGGGACCATATAGGATGCCAGGATTCAAGCCACCGTCCTTCAGCATGCAAAGCAAACACCCTACCTCCATGCTCTCTCCCCGGTCCTGGATCCAGATAATTTACAAAATAATGACAATAAAAATGGAATGACAATTCTCAGCTAAAAGCTAGCAACAGTGGTGGAATTCCTGCAAAATTATTAAGGAAAATTTGTCAGCCTAGAATTCTCTTTCTAGTAATATTAGTAATTAAATTTAAAAAAGCAAAGCATAAATGTGTTTATTAGAGAGAATTTGTCCCACCTGGTGATGCTCAGCAGTGATTGGGGGACCATGTTATGCTAGAGATCAAATACAGAAGGCAAAGTATATGCTGAAGCCTGTTGAGTCCTCTCCCTGTTGAATCCTCTCCCTGCAGAGATATTTTCATATGCAAAATCTCTATATAACTTATCCTTTGTATTCTCTCTCTCCCTCTCTCTCTCTCTCTCTCTCTCTCTCTCTCTCTCTCTCTCTCTCTCTCTCTCTCTCTCTCTCTCTCTCTCTCTCTCTCTCTCCAGTAGCTGCAAGCATATTACAAAGAAGAATTGATGGAAAAAAGCGGAAGGCATGAAATCCAGAAAACATGTCCAGATCATTGCAAGGGGAGCTATCAGTATAATAGCTGTGGACCAAGCAAATACCCCAATCCAGACGACATCTGGATATACCATCAAAGAAGATGAAGTTGATAGAATAAGAATGTGGTTGAACATATGGAAATCAAATATGCCCCCCAAGGGGTCCAGGGACATCTTGGTTTCAATCTGATAAGAACAAAAACTAAACAAAGGCATAAAAAATCGTAAAATATAGGAGAAAGTTCAATTAAACAGCAGTAAATCTATTTATGCAGTCATAATATGGAGCTAAAAAAATTGAACAGTTATAGGAAATGGAAAGAGGAGAAGGTAGCAGTATGTCTCTTTCCTGTGTTCAAATAGAATCTGCATGTCACTGAATCCTGAGAAGACAGAGCAAAAGAACTCAGAATTGGAAACAGCCCTGAGGCGTAAGAAAGAGTTGGAAACCACTATGTTTCTTAAGAAGCATTTCTTTTTGTTTGTTGGTTTGGTTTTTGGTTTTTGGTTTTGGGCCACACCCGGCAGCATTCAGAGGTTACTTTGGCTCTATGCTCAGAAATCACTCCTGGCACTCGGAGGACTATATGGGATGTGGGAATCAAACCTGGAACCTGGGCCTGTCCCAGGTTAGCAGCGTGCAAGGTAAATGCCCTACCACTGTGCTAACACTCCGGCCTCCGTAAGAAGTATTTGTTTTAATTTTTTTTTCTTGTCTTTTATTTTAAAATATAGATCATTTTGGTTTTTGTTTTGGGGTACATCCAGCTGTGTCCAGAGCTTATTCTGGACTCTGAACTCAGGGATCACTCCTGGCAGGCTTGGGGGACTGTATGGGGACTGGGGATTGAAAATAGGTCAGGCAAATATCTTACCTGATGTACCTTATCTCCAGTCCCCAAAATGTAGGTAACTCTTTTAATATATAATTTAAATCAAACATTCACTGCATGGGAGATTAATTTTGGAATAATCCAAATGTTATCAATAATAGAATGTAATACAACATTGAAAGTGAACTTTGGCTAGCACACCATAAGTCACTATTTTTTTTTAATTTAAATATTTGCTTTAATTTTGTAAACTTACCAGATTGTTTAACTTCCAGAACTGCATATTCACCCCTCTCTGTGAATAAACCTCCCACCACCACCTTTTCCATGCTCCCACTGTGATCAGGCTCTACATTTTCTCCCTCAACCCTCCCCATCGTCCTGACAAACATGACCTGATATTCCTCCCCAGGATTCTAAGAGTTTCTGAGTCTGTGATTTGTTTACCCATTTGCTTTGCTTATTTATATTCCGTGTGTGAAAAGAGCCATCTGGTAATTGACTTACACTTTCTGACTTACTTCATTTACCATAGTTGGCTCAAGTTCTGTGTTGTCAAAAAAAAAAGGCAAGATTTTTGTCATTGTTAGTACCTAAGTGCTTTTTTTTTCTTGAATAAGAGCTACAGCTTCTTTATCCACTCATCTGTGGACAGGAAATTAGATTTTTTTCCATATTCTTAACTATTGTAATTGATGCTATGAGCATCTATGCTATCTGCTACCATCTATAAGCATTTTTTGAAGAATTGATGATCCAAGATACTGACATTTTTTGATCAGGATGTTTTTGTTAAATTGTATGCATTATTTATATCATCCACATACTAATCACTGCTACAATGATAAAATTGGTTTTTTTATCTTTCTTTTTCTTCATCTTTCCTTTCTTTCTCTTTCTTATTCCCCCTGTTATCAAATGATTCATCAAAAAGGTTTGTGTTCCTTCACTGAAGTCTTGTTCCTTTGTTGTAAATTAATTGTCCTATATATGTGCATTTATTTATGAGTTCTCAATTATTTTTCATCAGTCTCTTTTTTTCTAATACCATAATTGAAAAAAATTTTCACTTTATGACCTAGTTTGGAGTCAGTAAGCAAACAATCTTTATTCTCTCTTTTAATTTTTAGGGTGATTGTTTATTTTCAGTCTTTGGTGATTACATACAAATCTACAAATGTCTTGAAACTGAAAACTTGAAAACTGCCATTGGGATTTTTAGAGGAATTGCACTGAATATTTACATTGTGTTAGGTAATATTATTACTATTTCAACCATGTTTATTCTTCTAGCACATGCATATGGAATCTTTCTGTTTCTTTTAGTCTTCTATTTCTTTAACAACATATCATACTCCTACATGCACAAGTATGTCGTTTTTATTTCTAACTTCACTTCCAAGAATTTATCCTTTTTTGATGAGATTTTACATTGGATTTATCTCTTTCCTCCCTTTTCCTCTAACTTACTGTTTTTTTGATAGAAAAGTAGCATATTTTGTATATTATTCTTGTATGTTATTTTACTCTTCTAACTTATTTTTTTATCTCTGGTAGTTTTATTCATGCACATTACCATGTCATATGCAAAAAATAGTTCACTACATTTTCAATGTTAATTTTTTGTCTTGATCTTTTTCTTGCCTAATTGTTCTGTCTGTACTTCAGAAACTGTGTTGAGTATCAGTAGCAAAAGTGGACAGACATCCTGGTCTTGTGTCTCATCTTAGGAAAAAGTTCTGTTTTCCAAGATGACTGGGTTTGTTATCTGTGGCCTTTATTGTGTTGAGATGTGCTCCTACATTTCTAATACACTGAGTCCACTTTGTCATAAATGGGAATGTTCATATGTATATGTGCACATATGTCTATATCTGTATATAGGACATGTACATGTACATAGGTATATTAAATTTAATAACATGAAGAAAGATGGCAGGTGGAAAATTGTAAATATGGGTTATTGGACTGTAGAGGCAGGACATATGTTGAGTAAGTGAATAAAGAGGGGGTAATGAAAACAAATGAAAAAGGGAGGAATCTTGGTGCAGGCATGCACACATTTATATAAACATATATAGTGGTATATATGATCATATTTTCACACCTATTAAGTTCGTACTTGCCAAAGGCTCAATGTCAAAAATTAAAGTGCTTTTGTTTGTTTGTTTGTTTGTTTGTTTGGGCCACATCCAGCAACACTTATGGGTCACTCCTGATTCTATACTTAAGAATCAGTTCTTGGTGGTGCTCAGAGGACCATATGGGCTGCGGGGGATCAAACCTAGGTCAATTACATGCAAGGCAACACCCTACTTGTGGTACTATTTTTCCAGCTCAAATTAAAGTATTTTTGTTTTAAGGCAGTAGAGCAGTCACACTGTTTCTTTTCAGGGAAACCCAATCCCAGAGTTCACAAACTGGGGAATCCCTGACAACAGCAGCAACAGCTTTGGGGAGTCTCTCCATCTCTAAGTTCTCTGTCCTTCTAGGGACATGTCTCACAATGTCAGACACCTTCCAACAATCTTTTGGCTCCCAGTGGCAGATGAGGCTAAAAATCACAATTTAAATCAAGGCAACAACCTCTACCTTCCATGTTCACCCAAACCCCTTGCCCTCAGAGAGCTGGAGCTCATCACTCAGCCTAGGTTCTCTCCCTTTGTTTGGATGCCTGACTGTGAATGGCAGGAGCACATCAGGGGCCGGAGATTGGCCCACACCCCCCTCCTGCTTTCATTTTGTGGGCCCCTTCCCTTCCTTGAGCCTCTATTTCTCTGTCCATAATATGGGAACACGCCATCTTTCAGGGCTTCCCTGAGAGCTGGATCACACAAATACAACACAGAGAAGCAGAGGGCTCTGATTAAATCATCAATTCTCCAGTCAAGATGGGTGGGTAAAGGTTGTCTTGATTTGAGGAGCAGGTGGGTGGGTCAGGATGTTAAACTTCCTTTGGGATCAAAGTCAGTGAAGGTGACTTTACAGCTAGCAAATTACTTCTCCAAATGACCGGATGTCTACCAAGTGGTGGGGCCATGTGAGAAACTAGGCAAGTAATGAGGTGGAAGGTGGTAATGACTATCCAAATGAGGCCACAGCTCTAATGGGGCTGAGGGAGTGGAGCCGGGCAGAGGCTGGGCCAACCCAGGATTAAGGGAAACCAGTTGTTCAGATAAACCCAATCCTAGAGTCTGTCCTGGAGAATGTTTACATCAATTTGCTTAATACAGTCTTATTTAGTGTAACATAGGTGGAGACACCTCAAGTATAGACCAGGTTTTTAAAATAAATATGGTTTATTTTTTATTTTGTATCATAGAGATAGAACAAGGATTAAGTACATGCCTAGCATGTACTTAACCCCAGTTTGATCCCTAGCACCACATATGTTCCCCTGAACACCACCAGTAGTAACTTCTGAGCAGAGTCAGTAGTAGCCCCTAATTACTGCTGGGTGTGGCCCCAAAACAAAAAAATTAAAAGGCATTGAAATATAACACGTTAAAATTAGAATATTGGGGCCGGAGAGATAGCATGGAGGCAGCGTGTTTGCCTTGCATGCAGGAGGATGGTGGTTCGAATCCTGGCATCCCATATGGTCCCCCGAACCTGCCAGGGGCGATTTCTGAGCATAGAGCCAGGAGTAACTCCTGAGCACTGCCGGATGTGACCCAAAAACCAAAAAAAAAAAAAAAAAGAATTAAAAGGCATTAAATATTAGAAGACATTAAAAATTAAATCACTTAATTTATTAAGTATTTAATTAACTTGATTTAATTATTTAATTAAAATTATTAAAGGACATCAAAATATTAAAAGCCATTATATATGATTGTAGTTGCTATGCAAGCTTTTTTGCATAATAGGAGAATTCTATTAATAAGATTGCTTCGATTTGGTGCTGAACTTTGTGCTCAGGAGTAACTCCTGGTTATATTAAGGAGACCATATGTGGTGCCAGAGAAGAGCCTGGGATAAAGAAAAGCTGCATGCAAGGCAAGTACCTTACCCCTATACTATTTCTCCAGCCCTATATGGAGTTGGGCCACATGAATAAAATTAGTATTAAAAAATGTTTAAAATAAGAGAAATGCATTTTCAATAAAAAATAGCATAAAAAGAACAAAATAAAAAACAAACTATTAAAAGAAAATCTAATGGCCCAGTAGCAAAGCATCTACCTTACAAGCATAAGTTTGATCCCTGGTACCAACTACACAAGCCCAATGCCCTACCAGTAGCTCTGCAGTTTGGGATCACCAGCACAACCAAGTATGTGATACCAGTGAGCAAATCTCTTTCCAGAAAGGAAAAGAAAGGGCTAAAGAAAAAAGAGCCCCGGGCCCGGAGAGATAGCACAGCAGCGTTTGCCTTGCAAGCAGCCGATCCAGGACCAAAGGTGGTTGGTTCGAATCCCGGTGTCCCATATGGTCCCCCGTGCCTGCCAGGAGCTATTTCTGAGCAGACAGCCAGGAGTAACCGCTGAGCACCGCCGGGTGTGGCCCAAAAAACAAAACAAAACAAAAAAAAAAAAAAAGAGTCCTAATGAAGTTAGAGAAACCTAACAAAAAAGATGATGTCAATAAAGAGCTACTACTGTGCTCTTTTGACTCTAACCCTTAAAAAAAAAAACCTTAAACTTTTGATGTTAACTTAAACTAATATGCATGTGCATGAAAATATAAAAAAATACTATGCCTTCAATGTTTAAGGAGTCACATAAATCTCATGGCTTTAGATTGCTTTGTGTACTGCTAAGAAATGTTATAATGTACTACAATCGGGGGACTTGTGGACAAAATAATTGTACATGGGTTCTGCCCTATTTTTCTTAATGTTCTTTGACTGTAAGTTCAATATTTAGGTGTCAACAAGGGGATTTCTTTTGAAAACTCTGTTTATGGGCGATTGTCCTTCCACTGTAACTTTACCTTCTCCTCTTTGCATCATTGTTCTCATAATTAAAAATAAAAATTTTTTTTTAAATTTAAAAAAATAAAGAGCTACAAGAACACAAGTTTCCAACAAAGAGACTGAAGATACTAAGATAAATGAACAAATAAAATTTAAAAATAATAGCCATATAAAAATAGTAATGGTATTTTATTTCAATTATAGAAAGAAAAATGTATGTGTAAAAGGTAAGGACTGGGCCAGGGAGAGAGTTTAAAGGATTGGAAGGCAAGCCTTGCAAGAAAGAGACCTGGATTTGATCTTTGGTCTGTTTGGTTCCTCAGACCCAAGCTTGGAGTTGCCCCTACCTCACCAACACAGCCATATGCAGCCCAACCTTCCCTTTTCACCAATAAAAGTAAAGGCTGGGCCAGAGAGATAGCACAGTGGTAGGGTGTTTGCCTTGCAAGCAGCCAATCCAGGATGGACAGTGGTTCAAATCCCAGCACCCCATATCGTCCCCTGTGCCTGCCAGGAGCGATTTCTGAGCACAGAGCTAGGAGTAACCCCTGAGCGCCACTGGGTGTGACACAAAAACCAAAATAAATAAAAATAAGGGCTGAAGGATAGTGTGCCAAACAGCCTCATCCAGGAGCAAGTTCCTTCAGCACCTTGATGACTGAGATAAATGAACATTCAAAATGAAAAGCAGAAGTTGGTAAGACATTTCACAGAGCAATCAAGGCAATCAAGGTTGACTGTGGTGTCTATATGGAGGCCCCTCTTCTGAGAAATATGCTCACCTTCAGAGGCCTGAGCTTGCTTCACCCTCCTGCCAGGGACCAAGGTGCCCCTTATGCCAGGTGAATAAGGAATCTATGGGAACACAGAATGTTCCTCTCAGAGTGGGAACAAGTTGGACTGTGAATCAAGACACTATGCATGGAGGCAAAAGGGAGTGGGGAGTCCTCACCTCTGACCAGAAACTATCTTTTAGATCTTTTCTGGAAGGGAAGGAGACTGTATGTGGAGACATCAGAAAGGAAGAGTTGACTCCTGGCACCCCACTTTTCAAAGCTGAAACCTGTCCCAACCTCTCCAATCAATTCCTGTTCCCACAGATTCCCTTGGGCCAGTAAGACTGAGAGGCCTTTCTACTAAACCATACTGGAACCACAGGGGACCAGGGGCAATCTTGGAAGGAAATGGGTCCCTCAAGCTTATGTCGATGGCTCTAGGAGAGATGAAGGTGCTTTTATGGAGGACTTGAAATTGCCCCCAAGTTCTTAAGTCACAGAGGGTCAAGGATTAACATATGCAGACATTGAGTTGCAAGACTTGAGTATTTCCCTGCTATGTCCAACACTGCAACACCCACCCTGTCTCCAGAGAAAGATGGAGGAGGTGACTCGACAGGCTTCTCACATTTCCCCATAGTCGTGGGGCCTCCCCTCCTGTGCACCTCAATCCACTAGCATGACTAAATGACTGAATCAAGTTTGCACTTATTTGCTCATTTCTAATCACAGCCTCACATCTCATGCCCTCTTATTGGATAAATAAGTGGAAGAGAAGCTGCTTCTTAATAACCTGGAAAAGCAAGTTCATACGTTTCCAAAATCAGCCAGTTTGCAGAGAATCAAGTCAGAATGAACATGTGCAAATGGGCTGGTCTTTGAACTTTTCCCCTATTCTCTTTTTGGGATCATGAGTCAGGGCAGGCTCCACCCAGATGAATCATAGTCTTCCAGTTGCTGAGGTGGCCATTGCTTTCTCTTTAGGCAGAAAAGACCCCATCCACAATGGAGTAGACTTTGCCATGTGGAAAACTCCAACTAAAACTTTCCTTCTCCAGAGACACTTTCAAATTAACTTTGTGTCTGAAAAACCTAACATATGAGATGGTCTTCAGCACAAAGATCCTTGATAATATGTTTCATGTCACCAGGATAACATTATACTACGGGAAAATATGCCTCAGTGGCAAAGAAGCCAGATTCTAGACTGCGTTCCCTCTGGTATGATTAGTAAGCTCCTACTGTATGTATGTTGAAGACAACAGTAATATATTCTGCACCAAACAAACAAAATGAGCACCCAACATCCCTGAGATGGTGAAAAGAAATCTGTAGTTTCAAGGGGAAAGGTGACACTTGGGGAAAAGGCAATAATGTGTTATGAGTCTCTTGTTTCCTTGATTTTCAGTCAAAAGTAAGCTGTGGTCAGTGTCCTGAGAAGTTGCTAAGCTGGTCAGAAACAGTTTTTTTTTTTTTTTTTTTTTTTTTTTTTTTTTTTTTTTTTAGCAAAACTAGTGAACAGAGTTTGGGGCAACCACACATTCAGAAAAGTTGGGGTGGGGAAGGGGCAGGGGTTCCAGAAAAGGAGAAAGATAGAGAAAGGAAATTTCTCATCCAATGAGTAGCTTCTGCCCAAATATCTACCTGACCCATAATCACCCTTGTACAACTTTTTTTTTTTTTTGGTTTTTGGGCCACACCCAGCAGTGCTCAGGGGTTACTCCTGGCTGTCTGCTCAGAAATAGCTCCTGGCAGGCACGGGGGACCATATGGGACACTGGGATTCGAACCAACCACCTTTGGTCCAGGATTGGCTGTTTGCAAGGCAAAAGCCGCTGTGCTATCTCTCCGGGCCCACCCTTGTACAACTTAGTTAAAGACAAGGTAACAAAATTGAGCTTTGAAATGTCATCCAATAGATAGTAGTTTAAGCCCAACAACGTTATGATTTGCTAAAAATAAAATTTCAAATCTATTTGAAAGAATACAGCAAATGCAGTCTTTATAGCACATCACAATGCAATTCAAAATATCTTGACTTGTAAAGAAACAGGAAAATGTACTCATTCTCAAGAGAAACAACAATCAACAAAAGCTAAGTTTACACCAGGAGCCTGACAGACATAAAGAAAGAAACAAGGCCGGAGCGGTGGCACACACTAGCCTAGGATGAACCGCAGTTCAATCCCCCAGCATCCCATATGGTCCTCCAAGCCAGGAGCGATTTCTGAGTGCATAGCCAGGAGTAACCCCTGAGCATCACTGGGTGTGGCTCAAAAACAAAACAAAAAAAGAGAGAGAGGAAAGAAAGAAAGAAAGAAAGAAAGAAAGAAAGAAAGAAAGAAAGAAAGAAAGAAAGAAAGAAAGAAAGAAAGAAAGAAAGAAAGAAAGAAAGAAAGAAAGAAAGAAAGAAAGAAAGAAAGAAAGAAAGAAAGAAAGAAAGAAAGAAAGAAAGAAAGAAAGAAAGAAAGAAAGAAAGAAAGAAAGAAAGAAAGAAAGGAAGAAAGGAAGAAAGAAAGAGGAAGGAAGGAAGGAAGGAAGGAAGGAAGGAAGGAAGGAAGGAAGGAAGGAAGGAAGGAAGGAAGGAAGGAAGGAAGGAAGGAAGGAAGGAAGGAAGGAAGGAAGGAAGGAAGGAAGGAAGGAAGGAAGGAAGAAAATCCATACTGTCATGGATGAGAAGAAATGGCCACCCTCATTGGTGAGAAAGTTAACTAGTAAGGACTCTTTGGAAAGCCCACTGGACAGTTCTTTAAAGACTAAGAATTGACCTTCCTGGGGCTGGGCGGTGGCGCTAAAGGTAAGGTGCCTGCCTTGCCTGCGCTAGCCTTGGACGGACCGCGGTTCGATCCCCCGGTGTCCCATATGGTCCCCCAAGCCAGGAGCAACTTCTGAGCACATAGCCAGGAGTAACCCCTGAGCATTACCGGGTGTGGCCCAAAAAAAAAAACAAAAAACAAAAAAAAAAGAATTGACCTTCCATATGACCCAGTAATTCCACTTCTTAGCATCTACCTTAAGGACCCAAAATCCATTATTTTGAAAATACATTCGTACCCCTATGTTCTTTAAAGTACTATTCACAATAACTAAGATTTGGAAACACTCAAATTCTCAACAAAAGATGATATATACATATATACATATACTCCTCAGGTATAAGAAAAGATGAAGTCATGCAATTTGTCACCTCATGGAAGGAACTAGGGGATACTTCACTAATTGAAGTTAGCTGGAAGGACAGGGACAGATATAGAATGATATTTATCATATGTGAACATAGAGAAACATAGTAAGGGAACAAAAAAGTGGCCAGAGTCAACATGACTGGAAAGTTGGACTACTATACCTGAGGGAGAGATATTGGGAGGAGTCTCTGGGAGATTGGTGGAGGGATGCAGGCACTCTGGTGGTAGGTAGAGTTATGGAATGATGTACTAACATGAATGACAATAACAATGAAACTAACATTGACATTATGTAAATAGCCATCTGTTAATTAAAAATATCATGGAGAACTAAGTTCACAGTGACCCAGATGTTAAAATTAGCAAATAATATTTTAAAGCAACAATTTTGGGGGCTAGATAGAAAATCCAGTGGGTAATGTCAAGTTCATCATGTAGAAAAAATGAAAAGACATTTCCTGAATTAATCATATGGGCAATAGGTATATGAAGAAATTGCTCATCATCATTTTTATTATTATGGAAATGCAAATGAAAAAGACAATGAGATATCATCTTATCCAGTGATAATTGCAAATATAAAAAAACTGGAAATAACCAGTGTTAATGGTTAATATGGTGAAAAAGAAACCCTCATTCAATGCTGATAGAAATGTATAGTTCAGGGCCTGAGCAGTGGCACAGTGATAGGGCATTTGCCCTGCACTCAGCTGACCTAGGAAGGACCTAAATTCAATCCCCCAGCATCCCAAATGGTACCCCAAGCCAGGAATGATTTCTGAGCACATAGTCAGAAGTAACCCCTGAGTGTCACTAGGTGTGGCCCAGAAAAAAAAAAAAGAAATGTATAGTTCAGCCTCTTCAAAGAAAAAAATGGAAATGTCTCAAAGAAAGTAGGATAGAGTTTCCATATGACATATTAATTGCACTTCTTCGTTCCTATCCTCAAAACAAAAAAAATAAATTTGAAATGACATATGCACACCTGTATTCGTTGAGGTACTCAGGATAATAACAACGATATGTAAACAATCCAATGTCCATTGACAAATGAATGGGTAAAGAGAAGTGATATATATACATGTATATGTATATATAAGCAATGAAATAGTATACAACTGTAAGAAAAGGTAATATCTTGCATTTAATTTCAACTTAGATTAAATCGAAGGGTTTCATGTTAAACAAAATTAATCAGAAGGATAGAGACAATTATTGAATGATATCACTCATTTGTGGTATAAAGAGAAACAAAGGACAGTGTTGAGTGATTAAAAAGCCCTTGACCCTGGATTACAAAACAGATTACCAAGCAAGGAGGAGAGTGAATGAGCAGGAGTGAGAAGATGTACTGGAAATCATTTAGGCAATGATAGCGGGTTTTGAGTACTTTGGTGATGATGAAGTGGCAACTCTATATAATTGTAAACATGTAACCTAAACTATAATAATTCAAGTTTTCTTTTTGACTTTGAGTCATTTGGAGCTGTCCCCATGCCTCACTCCTGGCACTATGCTAATGGGTCACTCCTGGCAGGGCTCAGGAGACAATATTGCCCAGTTGGCCAAGGATGGATTGGAATTGACCCCCAATTTCCTAAGCACTACTTGAAAAACTGCCCATCAAATCCTCCCAAAATAAGCTTATTTTCTTTCTTTTCTTTGTTTTTTGTTTTGTTTTGTTTTGTTTTGGTTTTGGTTTTAGTTTTGGTTTTGGTTTTTGGGGCCACACCTGTTTGATGCTCAGGGGTTACTCCTGGCTAAGCACTCAGAAAGTGCCCCTGGCTTGGGGAGACCATATGGGACGCTGGGAGATGGAACCGTGGTCCTTCCTTGGCTAAGCTTATTTTCTTAAGACAAAAAAGTAGAAAAAGGAAAAATCAAGTAATAAGAGGGTATATATATATGTATATACATATGATAGCATTAAATGTTAATTGATGAAACTCCAGTAAAGAACAGAGGTTATGAGCTAGAGACATGGCTCCAATGGTAGAACACATGTCTCAATATGTATGAGGTCCCGAGTTTCAGCCCCACAACACAAAGCCCTTGAGTAATGCAGATAGGCTGCAGGTCCCTGAACTCTATTGGGTGTGGTCACTATTAAAAAAAGACAGAGTGTGATTGCCAAAACTGATTAAAACAAAAAAGGTTGCTCCTCATTATAATTGAGTCAACAGAGGATTAGGCTCCACCTTTTGGAAGAGGAGCAGATTTATGGACAAGATTAGAATCATCATAGTTCTCAGAATCAATCATTGTCATAGTTTCTTTTGAGTCTTTCCTGCAATTATCAAAGACACACACACACACACACACTAGCCCTTTTTCTTTTCACATAGGTGAGATCTATCTATCTACATACATACATACATACATACATACATACATACATACACTTACAGGTCTCAGCTACTCAGTTTAACAGACCCAAAGCACCCAATTTTACAAATGTCCCAAATATTTAAGCAGCCCGTTAGTGGCCCTAGAGGCTATTTATAACAAAGCAATGTTGCAAGGAAATTTCTAGTTTCATACTTTTGCCAACCTTAATAAAATATCTAGAGAAAAAATTCCTTGGAGTATAATTGCTGGGTGAGAACATATACACATTTGAGTTCTTGACTAGTTGGTACATCTCTCAACAAGGATTTAAACTACTTAAACCTGTTTGCTATTCAGGCCATGGTTGAAGCTCAATGCCAGACCATTAAACTTAACAGGCATAAAGCCCTGGATTTGACTTCTGAAACAACTCAAAAGTGTAGGAAAGGGTCCAGAGCTATAGAGCAATGGTAGGGCGTTTTTCTTGCACAGGCTGGCTGATCCAGGACAGACCTCAGTTTGATTCCTGGCGTCCCATATGGTCCCAGCCAGGAGTAACCCCTGAGCTTCACTGGGTGTGGCCCAAAAACCAAAAAAAAAAAAAAAAGAAGTGTAGGAAAAACAGTGTTTCTTTCTCTTTCTTTTCCTTCTTGGCTTTTAAGCCAAGCTTGGTTGGGCTCAGGGTCTTCTTCTGCCTCTGTCCTCAGAAGTGATCCTTGGCAGTATTCAGAGGACCATATGTAGTGCCGGGGATTCAATACAAAGTCCTTCACCACACACACAATAAAAGCTAACTGCGGCTGGTCCGAGTGCAGTGGTGTTTACAATTAATTGATCACAGCCAGTTACAGATTTCTTTGTTCCTTCTCCACTCCCACTGCTTCACTTGAGCAGCCTTAAAAAATAAAAATAGAGCTGGATTCCCTGCTTGGGACATCAGGCGGGGAAAAGACACGAATCTAAGCCTGCGCAGAGGGGCCCAACTGTGAGTGTGAACTGTAAATATCTGTCTACTGTCCTCTTGTGTGAAACTCTTGGGATTGGAGCAAAAGAGGCTCCATCAGAGCACGGCCGCTCCGCTTCGCTACGCGGCCGTGCGCTCCTTCTAAGAAAAGAACACCATTGCAACAATAAGAAAAAATCACAATAAGAACTGTGCTATATCAGAGAAGCAAGCATTTCTCTCTGGACTGTCTTCTCTGTTGCATGCTCGGGCCTAAGATTTGACCCAGTGTGAGGCTTCATCCACGGAGGACTCCCCTCCCTTAGAGGCAAGCCAGCCCATCCAGAAAGGGAGGAGCCAGAGGAGTGTGCTGCCTACATCATATAGACAATGAATACCACCACAACACGTAGAAAAACCCACAATACAAGTGTGACAATGGGGAAACAACGCAGGCCAGCATCAGACATAGAGAATGAAGATGACAAGTCTGAGGACCAGATAATGACTGAACAACTAATCAACCTCTCAGATAAGGACTTTAGACTAGCAATATGGAAGGTGCTCAACAGACTCCAAGAAACCATGGATCGAGTTGAACAGAACACTAATAAGAACCAAGAAAATATGAAGGCAGAAATGACAAAACTCCAAACTGAAATAACATGTCAACTAACAGGACTGAAAAAGTCAGTAAACAAAGTGAATGACAAAATGGATAAGCTCTGGGACAGGGTATCAGAAGCTGAGAATAGACTTGGTGCTGTGGAAGATGAGATACATAACAATTCCATACAGCAGGAGAGATTGGACAAAAAACTTAAAGCAAATGAGCAGACAACGGAAAAATTAGTCAAAGAATGGGAACAGATGAAAATAGAAGTCTATGATAAGATCAACAGAAACAACTTAAGAATCATTGGCGTCCCAGAGACCCAGGAAGAAAATTCCCAGGAAGAATCAATGGTCAAGAACATCATTAAAGAGAAACTTCCAGAGCTAAAGAATATAGGTGATCAAATCCTGCATGCTCGAAGAGTACCAACCAAAAGAGACCCCAGAAAAACCACCCCAAGACACATCCTAGTCACAATGACAAATCCCACAGATAGAGACAGAATTCTGAAAACAGCAAGATCAAAAGGGGAAATTACATTCAAGCAAGCATCCTTGAGATTTACAGCAGACCTGTCACCAGAAACACTCAATGCCAGAAAGCAGTGGTGGGATATTGTGACAAGACTGAATGAAATGAATGCTTCACCCAGAATACTATACCCAGCAAAACTCACTTTCCGGTTTGACGGAAGAATACATGGTTTCACTGACAAAAAGCAGCTCAGAAACTTTACAGACACAAAACCAGTCTTAAGAGAAAAACTGAAAGACCTAATTTAAGACAAGACTAACCAAAAGACACCAAATTTCGATATAAAGATGGCATTAAATCCCAGGACAATTCTTTCTCTCAACGTCAATGGTCTAAATGCACCAGTCAAGAGACACAGAGTGGCTAAATGGATCAAAAAACTCAATCCAACCTTCTGCTGCCTACAAGAAACACACCTGAATAGTCAGAACAAACATAGACTCAAAATAAAAGGCTGGAGAAAAATCATCCAAGCAAACAACACCCATAAAAAAGCTGGAGTGGCCATACTAATATCAGATAATGCAAACTTTATACTCAGGAAGGTTGTAAGGGACAAAGATGGACATTTTATATTAATCAAGGGGTATATAGAGCAGGAAGAATTCACTCTCCTAAACATATATGCACCAAATGAGGGGCCAGCAAAATATTTAATACAACTGTTGACAAATCTGAAAAATAATATCAATAACAACACAATAATTGTGGGGGACCTTAACACGGCTTTGTCAACACTGGATAGGTCAACCAGACTGAAACCTAACAAGAATATACTAGACCTGAGGAGAGAAATGGAAGAAAGAGGCCTAGAGGATATATATAGGACACTCCACCCCCAGAAACCTGGATACACATTCTTCTCCAATGTACATGGGACATTCTCCAGGATAGACTACATGCTGGCACATAAAACATATCTCCATAATATCAAGAGGATAGAAATTTTGCAGACTACCTTTGCTGACCACAAGGCTCTGAAATTATTTGTGAATTCCAAAGGGACTCAGAAGAAAAACATTAACACCTGGAAGTTAAACAGCCTCATACTCAATAACCAGTGGGTCCGAGATGAAATCAAGGAGGAAATCAAAAGGTTCCTGGAAACAAATGACAATAAAGACACAAACTATCAGAACTTATGGGACACAGCAAAAGCAGTACTGAGAGGAAAATTTATAGCTTTGCAAGCACACATCAGGAAGGAAGAAGGAGCTTACCTGAGTAGCTTAATGACACAGCTAATAGAACTAGAAAGTGCTCAACAAAAGGACCCAAAAATAGGAAGACAGAAGGAAATAACAAAGCTGAGAGCAGAAATCAATGAAGTGGAAACCCAAAAAACAATCCGAAAGATCAACGAAAGCAGAAGTTGGTTCTTTGAAAAAATAAACAAGATTGATAGACCACTGGCAAACCTAACAAAGAAAGAGAGAGAGAGAAACTTGATAACTCGTATTAGGAATGAAAAAGGAGAGATCACTACTGATATGACAGAGATTCAAAGGGTAATCAGAAACTACTTTGAGAAACTCTACGCCACTAAAAATGAGAACCTGGAAGAAATGGATAAATTCTTGGACTCTTATAATCTTCCACGGTTGAAGGAAGAGGATGTAGCATATCTAAACACCCCCATCACCATTGATGAAATCAAAACGGTAATCAAAGGTCTGCCGAAAAACAAAAGCCCAGGCCCAGATGGATTCACTAATGAATTCTTTCAAACTTTCCAAGAGGAACTACTACCAATCCTGGCAAGACTCTTTCATGAAATTGAACAAACGGAAACACTTCCAAATAGCTTTTATGAAGCCAACATCACCTTGATACCTAAACCAGACAGAGATGCTACAAAAAAAGAAAATTACAGACCAATATCGCTGATGAATGCCGATGCAAAGATCTTCAACAAAATCCTGGCAAATAGGATTCAATGCCTCATTAAGAAGATCATCCACTACGATCAAGTAGGTTTCATCCCAGGAATGCAAGGCTGGTTTAACATCCGTAAATCCATCAACATCATACACAACATCAATAACAAGAAAAATAAAAACCACATGATCATATCAATAGATGCAGAGAAAGCATTTGATAAGGTCCAACACCCATTCTTGATCAAAACTCTCAGCAAGATGGGAATGGAAGGAACCTTTCTCAATCTAGTTGAAGCCATCTACCACAAGCCAATGGCAAATATTATCCTCAACGGAGAAAAACTAAAAGCCTTCCCTCTAAATTCTGGTACAAGACAAGGCTGTCCTCTCTCACCACTCCTATTCAACATAGCACTGGAAGTACTTGCTATAGCGATTAGGCAAGAAAAAGATATCAAGGGAATTCAGATAGGAAAGGAAGAAGTCAAGCTCTCACTGTTTGCAGATGACATGATACTCTACTTAGAAAACCCTAAAGACTCCACCAAAAAGCTTCTAGAAACAATAGACTCATATAGCAAGGTGGCAGGCTACAAAATTAACACACAAAAATCAATGGCCTTTCTATACACCAATAGCAATAAGGAAGAAATGGACATTAAGAAAACAATCCCATTCACAATAGTGCCACACAAACTCAAATATCTTGGAATCAACTTGACTAAAAATGTGAAGGACCTATACAAAGAAAACTATAAAACTCTGCTCCAAGAAATAAGAGAGGACACGCGGAAATGGAAACGCATACCCTGCTCGTGGATTGGCAGGATTAACATCATCAAAATGGCAATACTCCCCAAGGCATTATACAGATTTAATGCTATCCCTCTAAAGATACCCATGACATTCTTCAAAGAAGTGGATCAGGCACTTTTGAAATTCATTTGGAACAATAAACACCCTCGAATAGCTAAAGCAATCATTGGGAAAAAGAATATGGGAGGAATTACTTTCCCCAACTTTAAACTGTACTACAAAGCAATAGTTATCAAAACAGCATGGTATTGGAATAAGGACAGGCCCTCAGACCAGTGGAATAGACTTGAATACTCAGAAAATGTTCCCCAGACATACAACCACCTAATTTTCGATAAAGGAGCAGGAAACCCTAAATGGAGCAGGGAAAGCCTCTTCAACAAGTGGTGTTGGCACAATTGGATAGCCGCTTGCAAAAAATTGAACGTAGACCCCCAACTATCATCATGCATGAAGGTAAAATCCAAATGGATTAAAGACCTCGATATCAGCCCCCAAACCATAAGATATATAGAACAGCACATAGGCAAGACACTCCAGGACATTACAGGCATCTTCAAGGAGGAAACTGCACTCTCCAAGCAAGTGAAAGCAGAGATTAACAGATGGGAATATATTAAGCTGAGAAGTTTCTGCACCTCAAAGGAAATAGTGCCCAGGATACAAGAGCCACCCACTGAGTGGGAGAAACTATTCACCCAATACCCATCAGATAAGGGGCTAATCTCCAAAATATACAAGGCACTGACAGAACTTTACAAGAAAAAAACATCTAACCCCATCAAAAAATGGGGAGAAGAAATGAACAGACACTTTGACAAAGAAGAAATACAAATGGCCAAGAGACACATGAAAAAATGCTCCACGTCACTAATCATCAGGGAGATGCAAATCAAAACAACGATGAGATACCACCTCACACCACAGAGAATGGCACACATCACAAAGAATGAGAACAAACAGTGTTCGCGGGGATGTGGAGAGAAAGGAACTCTTATCCACTGCTGGTGGGAATGCCGTCTAGTTCAACCTTTATGGAAAGCGATATGGAGATTCCTTCAAAAACTGGAAATCGAGCTCCCATATGATCCAGCTATACCACTCCTAGGAATATACCCTAGGAACACAAAAATACAGTACAAAAACCCCTTCCTTACACCTATATTCATTGCAGCACTATTTACCATAGCAAGACTCTGGAAACAACCAAGATGCCCTTCAACAGATGAATGGCTAAAGAAACTGTGGTACATATACACAATGGAATATTATGCAGCTGTCAGGAGAGATGAAGTCATGAAATTTTCCTATACATGGATGTATACGGAATCTATTATGCTGAGTGAAATAAGTCAGAGAGAGAGAGAAAAACGCAGAATGGTCTCACTCATCTATGGGTTTTAAGAGAAATGAAAGACATTCTTGCAATAATAATTTCCAGACACAAAAGTGAAAAGAGCTGGATGTTCCAGCTCACCATAGGAAGCTCACCACAAAGAGTGATGAGTTTAGTTAGAGAAATAACTACATTTTGAATTTTCCTTATAATGAGAATGTATGAGGGAAATGGAGAGCCTGTTTAGAGTACAGGCGGGGGTTGGGTGGGTAGGAGGGAGACTTGGACATTGGTGATGGGAATGTTGCACTGGTGATGGGTGGTGTTCTTTACATGACTGAAACCCAAAAACAATCATGTATGTAATCAAGGTGTTTAAATAAAAAAATAAAAATTAAAAAAAATAAAATAAAAATAAAAAGCTAACTGTGTTGCTTCCCTGTTTTATTCAGGAACATTTTCCCAGGTCCTTAGAGGACCTGCTTTAAGAAACAGGAACAGGAGCTGGAGTGATAGCACACTGCTAACAGAGACAGATCTGGGCTCAATCCCTGGCATGCCATATGACCCTCAATGACCCTCAATATGACTCCTCAATGCTGAGGAGTAATTTCTGAGCACAGAGCCAGGAGTAACCACTGAGCACCTCTGGGTGTGGCCCCAAAACAAAACAAACAAACAAAAAAGATACAGGAACAATTTAGTTAGCATCTCAAACTTCAAAAGGGCTCCAAAGCACAGGAGGTATTGGCCGTTATCCCTCACAGCGCTCACCCCACTGTTCATTCTTCCAGGCAGCCAGATGGCATGTGCCTATCATCTCAAAATGGCACAACTGTTCCCAAGAAGCACGGAGTCGAGGGGAAAGGAGAGACTGGCTTCATGCCTTCAAAGCAGGTTCAGTGCCCTGACCAAGAGAGCACCATCCCATGTGATATAGAAGGTAGGGGGGAAGTGACACAGAAAGCTGAAAATAACGGGGTTTCCCAGAGAAGAGGAAATGGAAAGAAGACGTGGAAAGGCGGGACCAGGCCGTCTTGTTTTGTTCAAACCCAGCCAGAGGACAGGGCCTCATTTCTCCTGACAGAGTGACTCAGCAATCCCAGAGCAGGCAGCCAATCAGCCGTGCCCAGGCCCCTTCCGCCAAGTGTCTGGAGGTCTCTGGACAGACCATTGGTTGGGTCTCCCTGGACCCTGCTCCCCACCCCAATGCCTCTAGCACTGGCTCTGCTGCTGGTTGACCCAATGGGACTGGACAGAAAGCCACAGGTTAGTAGGACAGGGAGTCCCTACCAGCCTGTTACCGTCCAACATCCTGTTCTGCAGGCTCTTTCCCTTTCTTCTTGCAGCTACTCTCCTACCCACAATGCCTCTGAGGTCTACACTTGGAATCTACAGACAAGGCCTCTATCACCAGATTAAACCTGGCAGAGTATCAAGCTGGCAGAGATGACCTTAGAGTTCTCCAGAAATAATCCTGTTGTCCTATCCCAAGTTTCTTCACCTTCTTTAGGGCATTCAAACAGGGTAGCCACTGCAGTTTTGCAAGTCATAGACCTTACCTCCCAACAAAAATTCAAGGGGCACCCATGCAGTGCTAAAACACGAAATCCCACAATAGGGGCCTTTTCCAATTGGCCTACTTTCCCCAAGTAAAGTGCATCTCACTCACCTATGCCATGTGTGGATCCAAGGGTGGGGCCTTATTACCACAGAGCAGGCCTCTATGTACATAGGCCTGTTATTTCTTTCATGGGGAAGCAGAGCTGTGGATCTGGTTCTGGGCAACAGAGACACAAATGCTATAAATGTCTCCCATGCAAATCCACATTATTTAACTTGGATAAGAAATTAGAAGCAGAATTGAATTTACATATAAGGATTGAGGGGTTGTCACACTAAAGGAAGTACAGAGGTCACACTGAGTTGTGCTCAGTGGACCAGAGAAATAGTACAGTGAGTAGGGCATTTGCCTTGCACAAAGCAGACCAGGATTTAATCCCTGTCATCATACACCAGGGGTATTTTCTGAGTGCAGACCCAGGAGTAATCCCTGAGCACCACAGGGTGTGGACTCAAATCCAAAACAAATAAACAAATATTTCTGCTCAGAGATTACTACTGACAGAGATTTTGAGTTGCCATCATGTCTTACAAAAGCCCAACCACAGACCAAAACAGAACGAAAAAAAGGAAGGAAGGAAGGAAGGGAGGGAGGGAGGGAGGGAGGGAGGGAGGGAGGGAGGGAGGGAGGGAGGGAGGGAGGAAGGAAGGAAGGAAGGAAGGAAGGAAGGAAGGAAGGAAGGAAGGAAGGAAGGAAGGAAGGAAGGAAGGAAGGAAGGAAGGAAGGAAGGAAGGAAGGAAGGAAGGAAGGAAGGAAGGAAGGAAGGAAGGAAGGAAGGAAGGAAGGGAGTCTTTCCAAAGACCCTAAGGGCCCTGTGGCTCCAAACTTCCCTCTTTGCTGTCCTGGAAAATCCTCCCAGCGCTTCCCCTTGATTTTGCACATGACTAAATCCCACGGGTCTCTTCTCATCAAACCAGAAAACCCAGCAGCCTCTCCCCAGTGCCTCCCGTCCCTGCAGAGGTGGGCAGGGGTGCTGACCTGGGCTCAACACCCTCTTTGCCCCCCACACCTCTGCCCTGGAGGATCCTCAGTGTGCCTGGGGTCTACAGCCATCCCCAGCATGAAGGAAAGCTGCATTTACCTGCTGGCCTGCCTGGTGTGCATTCTCCAAATGGGTGAGTCTCCCTGCTCTGATCCTTCCAGGGCCCTAGGCAGGAGAACTCTTCCCTCCTCTAAAAGGCCAGGCTGTGACTGGGAGACAGAGGACACCAGCAAGAAAAGTCTAAATCCTGGGGCTCCGGGCCTGGAGAGATAGCACAGCGGCGTTTGCCTTGCAAGCAGCCGATCTAGGACCTAAGGTGGTTGGTTCGAATCCCGGTGTCCCATATGGTCCCCCGTGCCTGCCAGGAGCTATTTCTGAGCAGACAGCCAGGAGTAACCCCTGAGCAATGCCGGGTGTGGCCCAAAAACCAAAAATAAATAAATAAATAAATAAATAAATAAATAAATAAATAAATAAATAAATCCTGGGGCTCCCAGCATCACAAGATTCCCTGAGCTTTCATGTCCCCACGTAGAAAGATTGCTTGCCCCCCAATTGCTTGGGAATCCTGGGGGTGAGGGTAGTGGGCTTGCTCTGAGGGTTCTGAACACACTGGAGGAGGAGAGTTGCTCTCCAAGTGCTTTGTGTTGAGGACAAGGGGACAGAGAATGGAGTTTGGGGAGTGGGGTGAGTTCATGTGTACAGCAGAGCATGAGAGAGGACATCCTGACTACTACAGTAGGCACCTTAAGGGCTGCACAGTATCTGAAGGTTCACTGCTGTCATAGTGCCTTCCTGCCAGGATACACTGCTCTCTCCTGCTGTGCACAGAATAAGGCCAAGGGAATCTGCAAACAACAGCTCCTATGAGTGGCCCAGAATACCAGTCACTTGGGCCTGGAATCTACATTTGCACCCCATTTCATGGGTGATTTTGGTTTGCCACATGCTTGAAGGCAGCCAGGAGGAATGACTTGTGAACCTTCCCATACTTCACCCCCACATCTGTACCCCCTAGCCCAAGACACAGCATCTGACACTCCAGGGCTCTAGCAAAGCCTTGGAGCTCTGAACTATCAATCTGCCTCATTGGGGGGGATCCATCATGGAGCCATAAAATCCCTGCATGGGGGGTGTCCATCACGGAGCATAAAATCTCTGCCTGAGATTCCCTCCCTCATATCTAAACGGGCAGAATTCCAGTTGGTGCCATTGGGGTAATAACACCAGGGCCTGGAGATCTTCCCAAGAGATCCTCCAAGGTACAGAGACCTATGAGATCGAAGCTACACAGTGGGGTTCTGGCAGAAACAAGACAACTTGACCTTGCCTGAGGCCCAGCCTCTGTTGTGTCACCCTGCTTCTGCTCTCAGCATCCAGCAGCCAAGACACCTTCTACGAGGGCCTCCTGCATTCCTGGGCTGGAAAGCTAATTGGACAAACAGGTTAGAGCTGTGCAGAAACAAAAACAGTGACTGAATAATAGCCTGACTGCAAGGACCATAAGGAACGTTACTCCCCCCTCAAAACTGCACCCCAGTCCCATAAAGCATGTGGTTTGAAGAGACTCTTAATAAGTCCCAAGTGAGAGAACTAGTCCATGGAAGAATCACCAGCTTCTGGGTGACTATGGGCACAGGGCTGGGCTGCATGTGTGGTCTAAGAGGCCAAATCAGGCTGCAAATGTTTGATTTGACACCAGAATGCTTCAGAGCCTCGTGGACCTCTGGTTAGCTCTCACAGCCACATCACACCTTTTACTGGGCTGGAGAAAGAAGGCAACTCCCTGGTGAGACACAAGGCTTCATTTGCTGGATGATCTACAACCATGACCGTCTTTTTTTGCACTCCAGCCCTATGAGTGCATCAGGGTCCCCATTTATCAGTCTAAGAGCTTGTAATCCCATTTGACAATGCAGGGAGGCATGGAATTATTTGCCTAAAGATCACCCAGGACCAAAATAAACTAAAACACCAAGAACAGAGCTGATGCCTGACCATAAATGGACTTCATAGAAGACACACACAATGTCCAGCACAGGCCTTGAGTGCATAAAAAAGGGTTCTGCTCCTTGACACCTCAAAAGAAAAAAGAAAGAAAACATGGCACCTAGTTGTTCTGCCTAGAAGCTGCTGAAGTGTTTATCCCCTCCTGGCCCACACAGCTGGTTTCAGATCCCTGTGGTTCCCTTCAAGTGCTAGGAGATGTGGCGGAGCTGCCTGAGGCCCTGATAAATGTCACTGGAAGTCAGAGAGCTTCCAGGGAGCCTGTACCTGCCAAAGCAAATACAGCTGCTCCCAAGGCAATTCCTGCTGGGTCCCCACCCTCATCTTAGGGCTCCCCCAAGGACTCATCCAAAGGTTTCTGTATAAAATGGAGCCAGGAGCCTGCCTTTGCAACATTGTTCAATAAGAAATACTCCTAGTGCTGTGGCTGTGATGTGTGGTTTCTGGGGCTCTGTGTGTCACCCTGATTTTTAGAGCAACACACACACACACACACACACACACACACAGTGGGCTGTCCTACCATTAGAAGCCTTCTTTTACTTCCCATTGACCAGATGACCTTATTAAGTCCCTTGGGTTCTCTAAAACCCTGTTTCTGCTCTCTTTTGGAAGAGCTGAAGCATGAAGTAAAATGAGACCATCTCTCAGGGAGCACCCCCAAAGCACTGAGTTCTATTCCCCCTTTAACCCACCATATCTGCCAACCACTAGGTGAATATCCCAGTGTGGTCTCCACTCTCCCAGTGCCTCTGGGTGCTCAGGCAAGACACAGTTAACAGACCATGACCACACAGAGGAAATGCCTCTGCCAGCCCTGGGGCACCACACCTGCCCATGGGGCTTAGGAAAGGGGTAGGACAGCAGAGACCTGGTGATATGTAGGAGGAAACTAGTGGGTACAACTGTGCCAGGAGCCACTTTCAGACAGAAGAGACATTGTTCATACCCTTTCCCAGAGCCCTTAGCAGCATGTAATTCCTGTGCATTTTTATAGATCAGTCTTGACTTTATGCCCTGGGCATAAAGGTGGCTAATAAATTACACTTTGGTCTCTGTCACCCACCCCAGCTCATATCCTGGTGCCTGGATTAGAGTGAGGACAGGTCCAACAAAAGTTTGGTCTTTGATGAGTGAGCGGTAGCAAACATTTCTCAGGAAATCCATGTTGGCACAATACAGCCTATGTAATACAGGATGAAGTCGAAGAAGGTGGGAAGTACAGGTAAACTGAGACAGTGACTGAGCATCAAAATTAAAAAGATGTTTTCTGCAACCAGAAGGATTGACCAAGCCTGCAATATCTTCAGGAAGTGTTTCTCCACTTTTGGAACTAGACCCTCTGAGTGTTAATCACTGAGCAAAAAGCTCTTACTGGGTTGAATTCTCCTAGCTCTTAGCTAATAATGAATGTTATTAGCTTGGTTCAAACGTGTTCCTTCTGAGCCCTGAGCAATTTCCCAGCAGTTAGGGTGCTTGTCTTGCATGCATCCTACCCAGATTCAATCCTCGGTATCCCACATGGGTGTGATTCCTGAGTGCAAAGCCAGAAGTAACTCCTGAGCATTTCCAGGTAGAACCCAAAAAGCAAAAACTAAACTAAAAGTGCCCATTCCAGGCCCGGAGAGATAGCACAGCGGATTTGCCTTGCAAGCAGCCGATCCAGAACCAAAGGTGGTTGGTTCGAATGAATCCCGGTGTCCCATATGGTCCCCTGAGCCTGCCAGGAGCTATTTCTGAGCAGACAGCCAGGAATAACCCCTGAGCACTGCCGGGTATGACCCAAAAACAAAAACAAAAATAAACAAACAAAAAAAAGTGCCCATTCCCTTATTCCAGATGAACAGACAGTTCTTCAGTCTTAAAAGTAGTTTGCAAGGGAGGAAAGGGAGCTTGTTATTTTACTAGATTTCTTTTTTAACTTACTTTCATAAATGACATTGCTTATACATCTGGTCTGTGTGTCCACACACCTGGAGCATATACCTGGCATACCCTTGGATGAAGCGATAGCACCGCTGTAGGGTGTTTGTCTTGCACTCTGCCTACCCAGGATGAGCCCAGGTTTGATCCTCAAAATCCCATATGACCTCTTGAGCCTGCCAGGAGTGATTTCTGAGCACAGAGCCAGGAGTAACCCATGAGTGCCACTGGGTGTGACCCAAAAACAAACACCTGGCATCCCCTGTCATGCGACTGGGGCTGGGAGGGGGGGAGATGGAGACTATTCTTGATGACCCCAATGGGATTCCAAAAGGACCCTCATGGGGCGGAGTTTCCAAGAGCAATGGTGGCCCTTGTGTTTGGTTTTGATGTTCTAGTGGTTCACGCAGGAGGAAAGTCTTGGCCTAGATTTCCCTAAATAGGAAAGACTCCCAAGAGGTCAGTACCCCAAAAGCAGAGGTTGTAGGAGTGAACTCCACTGGGTTTCTTCCCCTCCTGCCCTGTGGCATTGACGTCTTTTTCTCATCTGCAACAGACCTGTTACAGCTTTCTCCCTTTGGTTCATCTGCCTCCCACAGTCTGACAGCTGTGAAAGAACCGTGTCAGCTGCCAAGCCCTTTGGAAATACAAGAGCTGCTACATCATTAAAAGATTCCCTTCTGGGAACTCACAGAGGGACAGGCCTAGCACCTGTCCTGTGATGTGGGACACTAACCTGGCCTCCTCATCCAAGGACTAGGCCTAACATCCCTCCCCAAAGCAGCACATGTGCACGAACACACAGCAGGGCCACCCATATCCTGTGGCTGTAGGCAAAGCTCAGGGTCCAGGCCACTGCTCCATCACTTTCCCACGGTTCAAACTATGGAAGAGAAGCACCCAGAGGCACCTGTACAGAGCTGAGAGCAATTTAGCAGATGCCAGTCTTGGTGTTCAGCTCTGGGTGGGTTCTGACTTCTTGGACCCAGAGTCTAGGGTTAGGGTTAGAAAAACCTCAGCACCAA